>NC_133332.1:36145805-36466117 GCF_042186555.1 Aquarana catesbeiana
AAGTATAGCTAACCATGTTACATAAACTGGTTTGCAAACAAACAAAGATCGCAAAGAAGCTTTCACTCAAAGCGCTATTCCTAAAATCATGGTTAACAATATATATTCATCGTAGTTCTAGAACATACCCCACTTACTAATATAAAGATTCATCCAGAGTTGTTGTGCTTAAAAGTTCAACCTGACATACTATATTAAATAATCAATCAGTGCAGCCCATACAGTGCCCAGTCAGAGCTATGAGTTGGGCTATTTCCCTAAAACCCCCAATACTCCTAAAATAAACTAAGGGTGAAGAAGTGATAGTGAGTCCTTTCATAAATCTATAAATCATAACACATGTAATGTATATAGTGGCTAGAAAATATTGTGTGCTTAGTGAATCTCTATGTAATCTTAGGGTAACTCTACACTGTTAAATAGTGCCAGAGCCCTCTAGAGGTGAAGTTAAAGAAGACTCCCTAGTTTTCTCTTGCAAAAAACCAAAGTTTGAACCGCACAATTACCGCCCCCTGTATAGTGTAACCCACTATCCCTCCAAATGTGCTAAAACAGTGTAAGCATGATGATCATGCAGTAAACAAATATCAAAAAATCCATGATTTAATACCTCAATTAATGATAAAAGAAATATAAAAAAAAATTTTTTTTTTTTTTTTCCCCTTTTCTTTTTAAAAAAAAATTATATAAAAAAAAAAAAAATTAATGGAAATGAAAAAAATTAAATGTGTATATATATATATAGTATGAAAGGTTGTCTCTATGGGTACATTATTCAAAAATCATTAATGAAGCAGTTCAAATCTACTTCAATATTCAAGCCCCTAGGGGCAAGACTTTTTAGGCGATATATCCATAGGGTTTCCCTTTGTGAGAGGTCCCTAACTCTATTAGACCCTCTCCAAGATGGATATACGCAGTCTAATCCACAGAATTGTGCTAAGGAGGGATCTTGATGATGTTTCTCTCTAAAATGTAGCGATACACTATGGTTTTTAAAGCCATTTTTGATGTTCGTGAGATGTTCAGAAATTCGGACTCGGAGTAGTCGTTTCGTCCGTCCAACATACAGTAGCCCACATGGGCACCATAGAAGATAAACGACATGTGAGGAATTGCATGAGATATATTCCTTAATTTCAAAGGTTTCCTGGTCTGTGCTGGTGACAGAAGTCATTCCCCTGTTGGAGACCCTTACAGTTTTACAACACACACACTTCCTACATGGGTAAAAGCCTTGTAGGTTAATCCTTAAAGTCTGTTGTCCTGGTGGGTCCAAAATCTTTCTTACCACTTTATCCCCAAAGTTTGGAGCTCGTCCATAGACGAATTTGGGTGATGAGGGTAAGATTTGGCCCAAATGTCTATCGCGACCTAAAATGTGCCAATGTTTTCTAAATATAGTCTCAATGTCCCTATACTGAAAATGGAAACCCGTGATGAACCTGATTTGATGTTGGGCACTACCACCTGGTGGGTGTCCTCTCCCAAAACACTGGTCTCTGGGTGTGAGTGCTACCTCCTGTATTATGTTATCCAATGTCTGTTCTCGGTAACCCTTCTGTATAAATTTATCCCTTAATATTTTAACTTGGGTGTGGTAGTCCTCCAACTCGGTGCAGTTTCTTCGTACCCTGAGTATTTGCCCCTTCGGTATATTGCGGATCCAGGTGGGCTGGTGCCCACTTGTGATGGTCAAATAACTGTTGCGATCCGTGGGCTTGAAATAGATTTTTGTCTTTAAACCATTAGCATTCCTTTCTATGGTTACATCTAGAAAGTTGACCGAAGTGTCGCTAATTTGGTAATCTAATTTGATGCCATTGGAGTTATCATTCACATGCCCCAAAAAATCAATCGCTGATTCTTTTGATCCTTCCCAAATGAACATCAAATCATCTATGAAGCGACGATAGAACTTCAGTTGGGGTCTTTGGGTACTAAATACTCGCTTGTCTTCCCACTCGGCCATGAACAGGTTGGCGAGGCTGGGAGCATATTTAGCTCCCATAGCCATGCCAACCTGTTGTGAAAAGAAAAAACCGTGGTACCAAAAATAATTGTGGGACATGCAAAAGTCCAGAGCATGTCCCAAAAAACGCTTTTGCATATGGGGGATTTCATCCCTCTTGCTGAGTGCCCAATTCAATGCCAGCAGTGCATCCTCATGTTGTATGATGGTATATAATGAGGATACATCAGCCGTTACCAAATATGTCTCTCCTTCAGGGTTGATGACCACTTCCCTCAAGAGTTGCAACAGGTCTGATGTATCCTTCAAATAAGCTTTGGTGGTGAGGACGCTAGGCTGCAAAAATTTATCTAAATACTCTCCCAAGCGTGCCGTAACAGACCCTATCCCGTTCACGATTGGGCGGGCGGGGGGTGTTTGCACATTCTTGTGGATTTTCGGTAGTGTGTAGATGATTGGGATCCTGCACACTGAGGGCACCAGATAGCGCTTCTCTTTACTGCTCAAAACGCTAATCTAGTGACCCCATTCCACCAATGCACTCAATTGTGTTCTATACGCTTCCGTTGGGTCAACTCCCAGTTTCCTGTATGTAATTCTATCCCCCAAGAGTTCCATGAGCTGACTCCACAGGGTGACTGAGAAAATATTTTTTTAAATTAACTGTTCTGATAAATTTGTGTGTATCAATGTAAGTTTCAAACTTGTTCATCACTCTCCTGGGGGCACATTTAAGACCAGTTTGTAATATATTTAATTCCTTCTCGTTTAGCTTAAACTAACTCAAATTGTATATACCCGTATCTACGTGTCCCTTGGTCTTTTCCTTGGGTTGTCTACGTCTGCCTGCCCGACATCCCCTTCTCCTCTTTGATAGGGGGTAAACTCTCGATTTGGGTACTGTGGGGGCCCAGTGACATTGCCTCCCCTGTATTCCCCTGGGTGTATGTTCCTCCTTGGTGTTCCACCCCCCCTCCCCCCCCTCCCCCGTTGTCCTAAAAAAGGCTCCTGTTGATGTTGTATTCTATATTCTTCATCCATTAATGGTTGATACCTATTATACAGTGGTACATAATAGTTGGGTTCAGGAGGAGGATAGTGATGCCATTGTTGGGGGTGATCCATGGTTCGTCCCCCCCCTCCCCTTTTTTGTTGATGTGAATGGGGTGAGGAGTAACCATACTGTTGTGAGTACCCCCCATTACTAGGTCTGGTTGGACCTACTGATTGATAATAATCACTATGGCGATGATCCCTGTTAACTGGGGTATTGCCATTCCGATTAAGGTTGGGGCCTGATGTACCTCTATTGTTGATGCCCCTAGGGGGTGCGTTTTTGGTTTGGTGAGTTTGTGCAATGGTTCTAACGGGCTCTCCCTCTTTAATGATATTGTCAGTCTCAGTGTTTTCAATATTTGAGTTCTGCCAGGCATAGACCTTATTGGTCTTAAAATCATTGGAGTCCCTAATGTATTTTTTCACTTTTTTCTTTTGGGTTTCTCGATCTATTTTTTCTAATTTCTTTTGCATATTGATGTTAAATTCTTTCATCTGATTGGACTCCTTAATTGGTTCCAACTTACTTTGCAAAGCAGTGATTTTCTCTTTAATTATACTCAGCTTGATCTGTTTTCTCTTTAAAACAAGGGTTTGTAATTCCCTTCCTACTTTGTTAAAAAATTCAAACCACTCATCCATAAACACCTGTTCGTTGAGCCCATCCTGGGGTGCTACTTCCCATCTTAGGCTCCGAAAGATGAGATTCTCCCTTAAATAATGCTCAAATGTGAAGACATCCCACCATGTTTTAATCTGCTTTTCCAGCAGATTATCTAAATTTTTTAAAATACTCGTGTAGTCTTCCTCACAGTCAGTCATTTCATGACTAGTGGAGAAGACAGATTCGGGGTTCATTTGTCTGTTAGATAAAAAGTTAATGGCATCCATGGCTGCAGGTGGTTGAAGATAGTGTAATATATCAAAAATGAAAACTCAAACCAACACGCCCTTCTTGAGTTCTCACTACTGCGCTCAATGCCAGACAGAGGGATGTTAACCCCCTCTAAAGGATGTGAAAAAGAATATGAAAAAAAAAAAAAAAAAAAAAAAAAAAGGTGTGTGTAAAACAAATGTGTGAAAAAAACAAATGGAGTGAATCCAAAGCTGCCACTTATTATATAAGCAGTACAAAACTTCCTATTGTTTCCAAGAGCCCAAATGCGACCCCTGTGAATCAATATAAGTGGCGCTAAATGACAGTAATTAAACCATCCAATGTTCAGAAAGTGATCTAGTGCATCTATCTAAAAAAAGGAAAATTAATGCGTAAGGCAATCTATAAAAAAAAAAAAAAAACACTATTCAATATACAATATAACAGTGGAAATTGTAACAGTGTATGTGAAGATGTGCCATACACAAAGCAATTTCAATTGCAAATAAAATCAAAAGTGAGACCAGGTAGTATAGTCCATAAAAAGTCCATAGACAGGTCACCGTGCAGGAAATGTGATATATCTGGAAACAGTCCACCAATTCACTTAGTGTCAGTGACTCCACTCCCCTTGAATTCAACACTCACCGACTCAAAATGCCTCACACTCTCGTGTTTTGGCAAAAAAGCATAGGTATATAGTTGGTCAGCTGACGGTGTAAGCCCCGAATTCCTTATTTATCCCAGTGTCACCTCAATGCATAGAAAAAACTCAACATAGTGTGATACCGTAACACATATAAAATTTATTAAACTTAAAAATCTTCAATCATTGAACTCAGAAGAAAACTCTTGAATCAAACCAAAATGCCACTGCAAAGCAAATTCCAACTCAATCCTCCTCTGTGAAACGCCCAGCACCACTGTGGAAAGAGGGTCGCGGCGGACCCCAAAGAAAAAGGTTGGATGGGTTCTCACCCCTCTTCACTGACGCTTTGCTGGTGTGGATCTCCTGCTGCCCTGCACGCCCAAGACGCGGCTCCTCTAGCGCCTTCAAAGGCTCTCGCCGGTATCCGGAGATGCACCGCAACCTCCCGTCCTTCACTAGCTGTTAATAGTGGATGCCGTACAGCCACGCCCCGACATGTTTCGTCATAACTGACTTCCTCATGGGATTGGCTGTACGGTACGGCTCCTCCCACTCTTATACCCCTCACGTCTATCGACGTAGCAGTATGCAAATCTCCCTTCACGTCCCCAGGTGTCCCCGCAGCCCTCAACGCAGACTCCTCAACGGAGTCTTCTTTAACTTCACCTCTAGAGGGCTCTGGCACTATTTAACAGTGTAGAGTTACCCTAAGATTACATAGAGATTCACTAAGCACACAATATTTTCTAGCCACTATATACATTACATGTGTTATGATTTATAGATTTATGAAAGGACTCACTATCACTTCTTCACCCTTAGTTTATTTTAGGAGTAATGGGGGTTTTAGGGAAATAGCCCAACTCATAGCTCTGACTGGGCACTGTATGGGCTGCACTGATTGATTATTTAATATAGTATGTCAGGTTGAACTTTTAAGCACAACAACTCTGGATGAATCTTTATATTAGTAAGTGGGGTATGTTCTAGAACTACAATGAATATATATTGTTAACCATGATTTTAGGAATAGCGCTTTGAGTGAAAGCTTCTTTGCGATCTTTGTTTGCAACCCAGTTTATGTAACATGGTTAGCTATACTTGTTCCGACATTCTTTGGGATATTTTGCAATAAAAGTGCCCTCTGGTGAATGTGATCGGCCCAGCGCCGCTGCGTTGAGGGCTGCGGGGACACCTGGGAACGTGAAGGGAGATTTGCATACTGCTACGTCGATAGACGTGAGGGGTATAAGAGTGGGAGGAGCCGTACCGTACAGCCAATCCCATGAGGAAGTCAGTTATGACGAAACATGTCGGGGCGTGGCTGTACGGCATCCACTATTAACAGCTAGTGAAGGACGGGACGTTGCGGTGCATCTCCGGATACCGGCGAGAGCCTTTGAAGGCGCTAGAGGAGCCGCGTCTTGGGCGTGCAGGGCAGCAGGAGATCCACAGCAGCAAAGCGTCAGTGAAGAGGGGTGAGAACCCATCCAACCTTTTTCTTTGGGGTCCGCCGCGACCCTCTTTCCACAGTGGTGCTGGGCGTTTCACAGAGGAGGATTGAGTTGGAATTTGCTTTGCAGTGGCATTTTGGTTTGATTCAAGAGTTTTCTTGTGAGTTCAATGATTGAAGATTTTTAAGTTTAATAAATTTTATATGTGTTACGGTATCACACTATGTTGAGTTTTTTCTATGCATTGAGGTGACACTGGGATAAATAAGGAATTCGGAGCTTACACCCTCAGCTGACCAACTATATACCTATGCTTTTTTGCCAAAACACGAGAGTGTGAGGCATTTTGAGTCGGTGAGTGTTGAATTCAAGGGGAGTGGAGTCACTGACACTAAGTGAATTGGTGGACTGTTTCCAGATATATCACATTTCCTGCACGGTGACCTGTCTATGGACTTTTTATGGACTATACTACCTGGTCTCACTTTTGATTTTATTTGCAATTGAAATTGCTTTGTGTATGGCACATCTTCACATACACTGTTACAATTTCCACTGTTATATTGTATATTGAATAGTGTTTTTTTTTTTTTTTTATAGATTGCCTTACGCATTAATTTTCCTTTTTTTAGATAGATGCACTAGATCACTTTCTGAACATTGGATGGTTTAATTACTGTCATTTAGCGCCACTTATATTGATTCACAGGGGTCGCATTTGGGCTCTTGGAAACAATAGGAAGTTTTGTACTGCTTATATAATAAGTGGCAGCTTTGGATTCACTCCATTTGTTTTTTTCACACATTTGTTTTACACACACCTTTTTTTTTTTTTTTTCATATTCTTTTTCACATCCTTTAGAGGGGGTTAACATCCCTCTGTCTGGCATTGAGCGCAGTGGTGAGAACTCAAGAGAACTCAAGAAGGGCGTGTTGGTTTGAGTTTTCATTTTTGATAACTGTGAGGACTAACAGTGTTGTGGCACCAGCACCACCACCACCACCAAAGGCCCAATTTTTGGGACCCTGTTCAACAGGGGCATGTAATTACAATTCTTGATCTAATATTTCACAGCAGAGCCCGTTCCTGCACCCACCAAGAGTAACTGTGAGGGCTTACAGTGTTGTGGAAACACCAACACCTAAGGCCCCAATTTCTGCAGAGTATATAGGGCAGGCCCTACTTTCAAACATCCAACTTACAAACGACTCCTACTTGCAAACGGAAGGAGACAACAGGAAGTGAGATGAAATCTACCCCTAGGAAGGGAAATTCTCTCCTGTAAAAGTTAATATGGGAAAAACATTTCTCCTCTCCACTGATGCTTTATCACTAATCATTGTTTCACTAAAAACCCCAAATTGTCAAAAAATATTTGTCATTGGGACAGAATGTGAGGTGAAATCTTCTGAAGAGGTACACAGACAGCAAAACAAATGTTACAGGAGTGATTACCCTTCCCTATGTTTTCCAAAAAGCTTAAAAATAGATTTTTTGGCTGGAGCTACACTTTAAAAATGTACCAGTTCAAAATTACAAACAGATTCTACTTAACAACAAACCTACAGTCCCTGTCTTGTTTGCACCGCCTGTATACAGCTGTTCAGATTATATAGGGCCTGGGGGCTCCATGCCTTTCCTTTTTTAATTTGGGTGCGGGGTTCCCCTTAATATCCATACAAGACCCAAAGGGTCTGGTAATGGACTGGGGGGTACCCATGCCGTTTGTCTCACTGATTTTCATCCATATTGCCGGGACCCGACATTACATTAAAGCCGCAAGCAGTTTTAAATTACTTTTATTCCTTTAAAAATGTCATTTTGCGCAGGGACTGTTCTAAGCACGGGAAACACACGCCACTTTACAGGCATACTATGGACACCCCCCAGGTACGATATTTAAATGAATATTTCACTTTTTTTCACTTTAAGCATCATTAAAATCACTGCTCCCGAAAAAACGGCCGTTTTTAAAACTTTTTTTTGCATTGATACATATCCCCTGGGGCAGGACCCAGGTCCCCAAACCCTTTTTAGGACAATACCATCCAAATTAGCCTTTAAATGTAGCACTTTTGATTTCGAACGTTCGAGTCCCATAGACTTCAATGGAGTTCTAAAGTTTGCTCAAATTTTCGGTCCGTTCGCAGGTTCTGGTGCGAACCGAACCGGGGGTTGTTCGGCTCATCCCTACTGCTGAGGACATAGACTGGTCTCAATATACTGTACGTGATTCCATGATTCCATGATTTTTCATGATCTGGTTGAGCTTCTTAAGAAAATTAGATGTATAACGAGATTGATGAAATCGACTTGAAGCATCTCTTACTGGAGGTGGCTGGTGAGGATGACACACACATACCCACTGAGTTCTTTAAAAATAAGCTTACAATTATATATATATATATATATATATATATATATATATATATATATATATATATATATATATATATATATCTCCAATCTTGAATGTAAATCAACATTAAAAAACTGGCAAAATGGCTGATGGATCACTTCCTGTTTGCACTGTGATTTGAGCAGTTTTGAGAGGCTATATAAACTAGCTTAATGTCTAACACTAGAGGACTCCTGGATAATGTCCTATTGGATGAAATGCGTCAGCAAGGAGACACTAGTGCTGACGTCAGGCTACTGTCTGATACCTGGTCGGCAGTGGCACCCATTGTCATATGTTTTTATGATTCATTTTAACATACAAATCCAATAAATACTACACTATGAAGACTTTATCTGGCTTCCAGTGAGCCTTATTTACTAGATGGTGCGAGTTGCTGAACAGCCTTCCCTACAACAGTAGGCAGATCTACACTGAGTGTGTGTTTGCTGCTGTAACAATGAGTGTTCATTTCACAGGGGTGCGGTGGATGATTCTGGAGCACTGTACTGGATCACCTCTTCACTTTTCAAGTCACCACCAAATTGTTTGTGCACATCTTTGCACTGAACTATTGTGTTTTCACCAATAAGTTTATATTGCTGATCCTATAATGGGACTGTGCATTTAAATCTATATTTTTCACTATTGCCTTTTTTATTGTTAATTTGTTAATTTCCATTCAAGATTGGACATATATATATATATATATATATATATATATATATATATATATATATATATATATATATATATATATATATATATATATATATATATATATTTATATTAATATATGTATGTCCAGAGGATTGCTGGACTTTATTTATTAGTTTTATTAATCCAACAATTTCAAAATAGTTTACATAATTAGCACATAGTTAGCACTGAACACAGATTGGTTGTGGCTTTCCTCAACTATATTGTGTGTGTGTGTGTGTGTGTATGTGTGTGTGTTCATTTTTTTTCCTCATTAATGTACACACAGCACCCCATATTGACAGAAAAACACAAAATTGTTGACATTTTTGCAGATTTATTAAAAAAGAAACACTGAAATATCACATTGTCCTAAGTATTCAGACCCTTTGCTCAGTATTTAGTAGAAGCACCCTTTTGATCTAATACAGCCATGAGTCTTTTTGGGAAAGATGCAACAAGTTTTTCACACCTGGATTTGGGGATCCTCTGCCATTCCTCCTTGCAGATCCTCTCCAGTTCTGTCAGGTTGGATGGTAAACGTTGGTGGACAGCCATTTTTAGGTCTTTCCAGAGATGCTAAATTGGGTTTAAGTCAGGGCCCTGGCTAGGCCATTCAAGAACAGTCATGGAGTTGTTGTGAAGCCACTCCTTCGTTATTTTAGCTGTGTGCCTAGGGTCATTGTCTTGTTGGAAGGTAAACCTTCGGCCCAGTCTGAGGTCCTGAGCACTCTGGAGAAGGTTTTCATCCAGGATATCCCTGTACTTGGCCGCATTCATCTTTCTCTCGATTGCAACCAGTCGTCCTGTCCCTGCAGTTGAAAAACACCCCCACAGCATGATGCTGCCACCACCATGCTTCACTCTTGGGATTGTATTGGACAAGTGATGAGCAGTGCCTGTTTTTTTCCACACATACCGCTTAGAATTAAGGCCAAAAAGTTCTATCTTGGTCTCATCAGACCAAAGAATCTTATTTCTCACCATCTTGGAGTCCTTTAGGTGTTTTTTAGCAAACTCCATGTGAGCTTTCATGTGTCTTGCACTGAGGAGAGGCTTCCGTCGGGCCACTCTGCCATAAAGCCCTGACTGGTGGAGGGCTGTAGTGATGGTTGACTTTCTACAACTTTCTCCCATCTCCCGACTGCATCTCTGGAGCTGAGCCACAGTGATCTTTGGGTTCTTCTTTACCTCTCTCATCAAGGCTCTTCTCCCCCGATAGCTTAGTTTGGCCGGACGGCCAGCTCTAGGAAGGGTTCTGGTCATCCCAAACGTCTTCCATTTAAGGATTATGGAGGCCACTGTGCTCTTAGGAACCTTAAGTGCAGCAGAATTTTTTTGTAACCTTGGCCAGATCTGTGCCTTGCCACAATTCTGTCTCTGAGCTCTTCGGGCAGTTCCTTTGACCTCATGATTCTCATTTGCTTATTTGCTCTGACATGCACTGTGAGCTATAAAAGCCAGGTGTGTGGCTTTCCTAATCAAGTCCAATCAATATAATCAAACACAGCTGGACTCAAATGAAGGTGTAGAATCATCTCAAGGATGATCAGAAGAAATGGACAGCGCCTGAGTTAAATATATGATTGTCACAGCAAAGGGTCTGAATACTTAGGACCATGTGATATTTCAGTTTTTCTTTTTTAATAAATCTGCAAAAATGTCACCAATCCTGTGTTTTTCTGTCAATATGGGGTGCTGTGTGTACATTAATGAGGAAAATACAGTAACTTAAATAATTTTAGCAAATGGCTGCAATATAACAAAGAGTGAAAGATTTAAGGGGATCTGAATACTTTCCGTCCCCACTATTAAAATAAAGTCTGAAAAGGTGTTAAAGTGAAAAAAAAAAAAAATATATATATATATATATATATATATATATATATATATATATATATATATATATATATATATATATTTATTTTTTTTTTTTTACATTTTTTTTTCACTTTAACACCTTTTTAGACTTTATTTTATTGTGCTGTCCATTTATAACACAGTATTATTAGTAAACATTTCATTGTTGTTCATTTACCTTTGGTGCTACACACTTTTTCTTAAGATTATTTTTAAGTTTGGTATGTCTATCTTTTTGCAACATATTATGAAAGAAATTCGGTCCACGCACAAAATTCCAAGGGTAACTAATTTGACACAACCTCAATTGATGGCTTTACAGTCCCTGAGAAGTAACCATATTATTACTATCAAACCATCTGATAAGGCCTGATTCACACCTATACAGGTTGCAGTTTGCATATTGCAGGTGCATTTTGCATTTTTCAATACATGTTTCTGATCCATTGAAGTCTATGGAACCAAAAACCAGAAAAAAATCTCTGGTCCTTTCCATAAAATGCACAAATGTGAACTACATCCATAGGAAACCATGTTTAATTGGGTGTACAAGTATCAATCCTGGAAATGGTGAATTAACATCTGGTTTGTACTGGAAAAGCACTGCTGGTAACACTGTCCTACACATAAGACTACTCTACTTCATTCAATACCATATAGCCAGTATTAATTGGTACTGCTCCAATCAATTAAGTTTCCAAAAAGAAGAAGATGCTCTGAGAGGCTTCTTCATAGGGAGTACAGTAAGTCTTGATTGAAAAAAGCTTATCATAGAACCTATCTACAATCCAGAGATCAGTTATTATGTCAGCAAAAAAAAAAAAATGATGGTTGTAATACTACTTGACTAATTATAAGATACACTCAGCAATATGACCAGATCTATAAAGTATTGAAAAAATAGTGGTACCTCCTGACAGATGACCCCTCTGTGAGGAGGTTTGTGGCAGCAAAACCGCAGGTTACATTACATTTAGAAGAGCCACCTCACTCAGGGGCTACTTAGTGCAAAGTTGCTTCCAGCGTAATAAAAAGGAAGATCCTTGTACTACAAGAGGCACATACCCCAGTTGAGTTTGTGCATATTGTCGGTTCATTGAAATCAGGAGGTATGTTCTCCCTGATGACCATTGATATAGAACTAAACATTTTGCGAATTGCAAGACTACGGGTATTTTTTACCTGTTCCTGTGTGAGTGTGGCTCATTTTATGTAGGAAAAACATGTTGGGTTTTCTGGCTTCAGATTTGGTAACAAGCACATGTTAAACTTCCCAGTAGACAGACATGTGGCATTCCAACATAAATATATGGTCTCCTGTGTATCCTTTCTGGCATTTGGCAGGACACACTGTGATCCCTGTGGTGGTGATTGGCATAAACATTTTTACAAACAATGCGGTGGATTATGCGTTTAAACACCACCTCTGCTCCCATTTAAATGATGGCACTAGCTACAAACCATTTCTGGACTATGGGGTTACCAAGTTATTCATTATTTTACATTATGGACAGTGATTGCTTTACTGCCATTCATTGTTCGATCTTTGTCGGTCATTCAAATATGTCTTTGTAATATGTGTATGCGAAGTTCATGTAGAACTCAGTGCCATGTCTACTACATGTATGATGGGGTTTTTACACGTGTACCTAGAAGCTAACTGCAATTTTTTATTTTGGTACTTGTGTTTGTTGTTTATTTGACACTGCAATTGGTAAGGTGCATAATTTGAGATGCACCAAAATCTTGGCGGGCAAAACATATCTGCTGAAAATTGTGTTTTCCACATTTTGCAGATAGGGTGTCCCTTGTGGTTCTGTTTTCTAGTTCTCCACCACTGTAACCTTCTGATGCAGCCGGGGTGAATAGAACTGAAGAGCTGTCACAAGTTCTCATCAAGAGCACTCAATGCTCACACCTTCTGCAGAACTCCTCAATTCATGGAATCCATCTATGAATGAAACAATCTATGAATAGAAGGGTGAAGCTTTCAATGATCTGCCTATCCTCCATTCATAAATCCTGTTTCATTCATAAAAGCTGTAGTACAGATTCTATGAATGGAAGATCTGGACAGAAAGGGCAGGCATAGTCAGTCACTCTTGACAGCTGACATAGAATTGAGGGAGCTGCAAATGACAGCTCCCTCAATTCTATTAACCCCCCGAAGATTACAGTGGTGGGGGTATGAAAGGAGGAAGATTTCATAGTATCAAAGTATCATAGTGGGTAAGGTCGAATAAAGGCAATAGTCCATACAGTTCAAAATGTGTAGGTGCACATGTGTCTGTGTCTATAATTATTTCCCATATCCCTGTATGTCGTGTTCCTTAAGATGCACATCTAAGGGGGGGCATGTCCAAGATGGCAGCATGAACAGACGTGCATCTCAGAGCTCTGATGCTCCATCGATCCTGCTACACTTCTAATCGGGTCACCAGAAGCCCTGTGCTGGCCGAAAGTGGTGAATGCCTTCTCGACCAGCCGGTCGAGGTAAAGGGGGAAAAGAAATTTAAATTCCCCCCGGAAATACCGCCGGAGACCAGCCCTGCCAGCCGGAGGCCTAGTGAACAGATGCCTTGTGCTAACATGGCGTCGCAAACAGACACTCAGGAGGGGCCTGCTGCTTCTGCCCCAGGCATTCTGGAGGTCATGGCAGCAATCACCACATGCCAAATGGCAGTTGCCTCATGCCAGGTGGCCCTCACAACCAAGATCGAAGAGGGGCAGATGGACGTGGGCCTCATCAGGCAGCACCTGGACAAAGTCCGCTCCAGGTTGACCGAGGCTGAGAACCAGGTGGGATTGGTGGAAGATGCGGTAGGAGAAAACACAGGAGTGATCTGCATGCTGCAATCCAAGGTGAAATTGTTGGAGCACCGTGCCGAGGACTCTGAGAACAGGTGCCGCCGGAACAATATCCGTATCGTGGGACTGGTGGAAGGCGTCGAGGGTAAGAACCCCACTGTATTTGCAGAGGAGCTGCTCAGCTCCCTGGTCCTGGCGGCCCACCTGTCCCCCTACTTCACGGTGGAGAGAGCCCACAGATTACCACCACAACCTGGCCCTCAAGACTCCCCCCCCCTGCACTTTTATCATGCGTCTCCTAAACTTTAGAGACCGGGGCGAGCTGCTTAGAGCTGCCAGAGCGGCAGGGGAGTTGACAAACAGGAACAACCGCCTGATGCTGTTCCCAGACTTTTTCATTGAGACTCGAAAGCTCCGGTGCTCATTTGATGCCGTTAAAGTAGGCCTCCACACCAAGGGGATCAAATATAGCGTGCTCTTCCCGGCCAAGCTATGGGTGATTGATGGGGAAACGGTATGTATTTTCACCTCCCCAAGGGTGGCTACAAATTGGCTGGAAACAGTGTCCCCTCTGGGGTGAAGTTCCACGGAGCTGTTGTTATTCTGATTGCCCCTCTAGATGGCCATGTCCCTTGGACTAAACTGACTAAGAAGTCAATACATGCATATTTGATCGGCAGTACTATACTGAATCTTGGTTGACCTACTCCTTCAACGGATGTGCCTTACTGCTGGCCGCACGCTGTCAGCCTTCAATATGGACAAAGCTTCCACATGTTTCCTGCTGGACTTCCATAAGTCACCTATTCAATAAACGGAGGCATTCCACTGACAGGCTGCTACCTGAATTTGAACTCTCTTTGGCAATGGGAGACTGTCCCCACTTGCTGTCATGGCATCGGCTGCTATCCCTTTCACTAGTGGCCAAGTCTGTTTCTATGTTTGATCTTGGCCTCTGTTAGTTCTCAACATTTTTCCCCTGTTGGAACAACAACCTGTAAGTTTGAAGCCCCTGGCAAGTCCAGGTGAATTACATGACCCAGTTAATACAATATAGCAGCATTTCTTGGGTTCTCTGTCTGCTACCTCAGCAACCTCAACCTCTGGGTTTAACCCTGTTTCTTCCTTTTAAGTTTGCTGCTGGAGCACAGGCGATGCTAAATTGCTGACTCTTGGGAAATACACGCACGCCTCCCAGATGTTGGTTTCCTTCGGGCAGGTTATTTGGGCAACATGCAGTCTTGCCTTGGGTGGGATCTGCGGGGTGGGGGGAGGGGAAGGTTGGTCGTTGCTGACCAAGTTTTGATCACAATGTTGGGGTTGTTTTACAGTTTTAAGTTGAAAATGTTCTGTTTTTTGTTTGCTCCTTTATGGCATGGCATTTATGGCATGAGCGTCCTTTTGTTGTTTGTGACTACAGTGCGGGGTGGTTTGGGATGACTGGTGCTGGATGGTTGGTCCTCGGAGGGAGTGGAGTACTTTCACCTAAAGTCCATCATAAATGTCAAAAAAGCACATTCATACCACAATGGCCCAGATATCTGTAATCTCATGGAATGTGTGGGGTCTTAATTCTGCCCACAAGAGATCCTTGTTGTTCAACTATGTCAGGAAATACTCCCCACACATCTGTATCCTACAGGAGACCCACCTCCTGGGTTCTCGAATCCTGAGCCTTAAAAAGGCCTGGGTGGGATCTCACTACCATACAATGTACTCCACTTACTCCAGGGGAGTCAGCATTCTGATACACAAGCAGCTGCCTTTTCAGCTCTTGGATGTCACAACAGACCTCGGGGGCAGGTATATTATTCTTTATGCACTAATTGCCAACAATCCATGTGTCCTGGTGGGGCTGTACCTCCCTCCCCTGGCCGAACCGGCCCTACTGTACACAATTATGCAGCTGGTGATTGACTATGGGGTGGAGGATGTTTTAGTAATGGTTGATTTTAACCAGACCCCTGCCTCAGACAATGCAGACTTCACTATGTATCTCGCTGGGTGCCTAGCTTGGCAGATTGGGATACTACTTTGGCCCTGACAGACGTATGGCATCACTCCAACCCCTCCAGGCAGTTCACCTGTCACTCCACTGCATTCAAAACCCTATCCCGTATCAATATTATATGTGCATCACGCTCTATACTTAAGAAGGTCATGAATGTTGATATTTTGTCTAGGGGAATCTCAGACCTTGCCCCCTTACTTCTCAGAGTGTCTCTTGGGCCCCCTGGGGAGAGGTTGTGGAGGCTCTCTAGATATTGGATTGAGGATGAAGGAATTCAGGAGTTGTTGCAGGGGTGGATATGCCACAAAAGGCCTGGATAATGCAGATACTACTACTCCTCTGGTAACCTGGGATGCCTTCAAGGCTTGGAGCAGGGGAGAGTACATGTCTCATATATCTGCAGCTCATTAGAAATCTACATACTCTCTGGAGGGGTTGGAAGAAGAGGCCAGGATAGCTTATGTGGCACACCCTGATCAGGTTACCTATGAAGCATGGCGGTTCACCCTGCGACAGCTATCTTTGTACAGAGTGGAGGGGACAAAGAAGTCACTCCTCACCACAGCCAAACAGCCAAAAAAATTTTTAAATACGGCAATAAGAGCGACTGCTAGATGGCGTGGCTGGCTAAGGTACAGTTCGCTGTCACCCATATTGGCTGAGTCAAGGACTCAGAAGGGGTATTATTAAATTCACTTAGCGACTTAAACTACAGATTTGCCAAATACTATCAACACCTGTATTCCTCCAGGGTGGATTACTCTCCTCAGGAGCCATCCGAGTATTTAGGTGGAGTCCCTCTCCTGACTCTCGGAGATGGGGCATACACGAACTTGGAGGCTGATATCACCCTGGAGGAAGTTCTCTCACAACTCCAGGCAGGGAAGACTCCCGGGGCAGACGGTTTACCAACAGAGTGCTACTCCCAACATCTGGACTTGCTCAGTTTTTTGAGTTAGAGGCACTCCCTGAATCCATGTCTGAGGCGGTGGTAGTGTTGATTCCCAAACCAGGCAAAGATCCTGAAGACTGTTCCTCCTACAGACCAATTTCCCTCCCAAACATGGACGCCAAGATTTTGGCAAAAATCCTGGCAAATAGGTTGTCAGTGGTTCTGGAGAAGGTGATATCAACCTCTGCCGCCTCTTTCTTAACATGTCTGTAACACATGAAAACAGTGGTAAGCCGGTCACATTGCCTCCTTGGACGCCGAGAAGGCGTTTGACTCGTGGAATGGGTCTTTTTGTGGGAGGCACTGCAACGGTTTGGATTCGGTCCCAGGTTTCTGCGGTGGCTACATATGCTATATTGGGCACCCTCAGCTCACATCCGAACCAATGATAGGCTGTCAGCGCCCTTTGCGTTGCAGAGGGGTACACGTCAGGGTTGTCCTTTATTCCTGGCCCTGTTCACACTTGCACTTGAACCTCTTGCAATCCTAATTAGGAATTCGGACAGGGTGAGGGGACTGAGGGTGGGAGCCCTAGAGGAGAAAATGCGGACGACACATTACTGTACCTACAAGATGCGGGCGAGTCACTGGAAGCGGCGCTAGAGATATTTGACAAATTCGGTAGGTTCTCAGATTCTTGTATTAATTGGTCCAAATCGAATATTTTCCCTCTGGACCCCCAGGCCCATGACCCTGACATAGAGGTACCGCTATGTTGGGTAGATCAATTCAGGTACTTGGGTATCCATGTTCGGAGGGAGCTGACAAGCCTCATAGACATAAATCTGCTACCGGTCCTGGCCCAACTTTGGACCAGATGATCCTCCTGGGCCTTCCTCCCTCTAAATCTTATGGGCCGCATAAACCTTCTAAAGATTCTGTTTCTCCCCAAATTCATATATGCTTTTCGCAACAGCCCTGCCTGGATACCCAACTCCTTTTTGTGGAATTGGACAAATGTGTAGGCTCCTTCATTTGGGGGGAGCGACCCCCAGACTGGCCAGATCAACTTTAACTCTCCCTGTCTGTTACAGAAGTTTGGTGCTGCCAAACTATCGAACATACTTCTGGGCAGCTGTGCTGGTCACAGTTAGGTGGTGGTGTGCTCTCTCCAAGAGTAATGCAGCACTATGTTTAGAGGCAGCAGTTCTTGGATCGCTCAGAGTTGGGTAACCTAGTTTATAGGGGACATAGGGCATATGACAACCTCCCACAACCCACCAAAACAACCCTTCAGGCTTGGACAGTAGCTAGGTGGGGACTTCTCCGTCCCCAGAATTGGTCTCCTTTCTGTCCTCTATAGGGGAACCCTAACCTCCCGCAACTTAGGACAGTGCCAGATCCACACATCTGGGCTAGGTACAGTATGAAAACGCTCGGAGATATTATTTCAGCGGGGGCCATACTACCATTTCTGTCTCTCCGAACCAAATACCACATGCCAGGGTGGATGTACTTTAGGTACCTCCAGCTACGCCATGCCAATTTCCGACGCCACCCAGTCTAATTATGGATCCTATTGAGGAATTGCTGGCCCAGGAGAAATTGCTAATGCCCCTATCTGCTCTATATCTAGACTTGCTGAGAAAGGACTCCACTAAAATAGATAGGCTCTGGGACCAATGGAAAAAAGACATACCGGACCTGGATAGGGAAGACTGGGATGACTGCTTAGCCGAAAGCACCTCTTTACTAATATCATCAAAAGAAAGTCTGATACAGGTCAAATTCCTTTATAGGGTCTATTATACTCCTCAGAGGCTTCACAAGGTTTACCCCCAGAGATCGCTGGACTATCCCCAGTGCCAGAACAGTGTAGGTTCATACTTCCGTATGTTTTGGAGCTGTCCCAAAATTGCCGGATTTTGGGCTGAGGTAGTGGACTCTGTTAATGGCCGCCTCCAGCTGAATCTCCCTGTATCCCCAGAGCTGGCTCTTCTGGGTATCCAGGATGATGACCAGAGGCCTTGATACACTAAACTGCTTCTGACCTACCTTTTCTTCTACGCAAAGAAGGAAATTGTATTGCGATGGAATGCTCCCTCTCCCCCAACGGTAGAATCCTGGGAGAGTTCAATAAATGCTGTGCTTCCACTATATAAACTAACATACCTAAACAGGAACTGCCCCAAGAAGTTTAATAAAATTTGGCAGCCATGGACGGCGTAGGTAGAAGTGCACTTCTGACCGAAGGATCCTCATAAACAGGGCTGTAGTACCCGTCCTGACTCTTGACTCCCGAAAATAGAGGGAACCCTGTGCTATGGATGTGTAATGTCGCATAGTTATTGTACTGAATATCTCTTGTAAGAAAACTCACTTGCACTGTATCTTTTTGACTTGGCCCATTTTGGACAAATATTGTAATATATGTTGATTATATGTCTCAATAAAGGAACATTTTGAAGTAAAAAAAGATGCACATCTAATGCCGTGTACACACAGGCGGACTTTTCAGCAACAAAAGTCCGACAGCCTGTCCGACCGACTTTCGCCGGACTTTTGACGGACTTCCGACGGACTTTTTAACAAACGGACTTGCCTACACACGATCGCACCAAAGTCCTACGGATTCGTACGTGATGACGTACACTGGACTAAAATAAGGAAGTTGATAGCCAGTAGCCAATAGCTGCCCTAGCATCGGTTTTTGTCCATCAGAACAGCATACAGACGAGCAGATTTCTGGGTCCGTCGGAGTTACGATGTAAAGATTTGAAGCATGTTCCAAATCTAAAGTCCATCAGATTTTCGACTGGAAAAGTCCGCTGAAGGTCCGATGAAGCCCACACACAATCGGATTGTCCACCGGACTGGGTGGGTCAGACCAGTCCGGTCAAAAAGTCCGACCGTGTGTACGCTGCATAAGAGTCTCCTAAAACTATCAACACATCCCTCAGCCACCACCAATTATGGATGAGAGTTCCACATCCTTATTGCCCTGACAGTGGTACTAGCTCTCATCCTGAGTCTCTGATTTGCAGCATACCTTACAGTCCAAATTTTTGAACAGGAGGCAAAAGCACTCCAGAATTGTCTCCTGAATAGGGGATACAGTAAGGCATGTCTTAAAAAGCCTACAAAAGCGCAAAACAAAAAGATAGAAGGGACTTAATTCACTCAAAAAAACTTCTAAAAACAAACAAAATGTGCGTTTAATTACAAGATTTGCAGAATAATACTGGCATTTACTTGCTACAGATGAGGTTCTGTCTAGATATGTGGGGGTTTATCCCCAAATTACTTACCGCAAATCGAAGTCCCTTAAAGATCAATTGGTGCATAATCATTTAGGTCCTAGAGTAAAACAAACACGCAAAGGTACTTACCCGTGTGGAAGATGCGACTTCTGTAGTCTTTTAATGAATACTGCAGAGGTGGCCCTTCCTAATGGTCAAGTATACAAACCAAGTTTTTACGCAACATGCAAAACAGTAGGTGTTGTTTACTATATGAAATGTGAATGTGATGCATTTTATGTAGGAAAAACAAAAAGACCATTTTTTCACCGAATTAGAGACCATGTCTCTCTTTTGAACAAGAAAAAAATGGAAACACCAATCAGCAGGCATATGGGACTGTTCCATGCCTTTGATGTTTCCAAAATGAAATTTTTTGCTCTAGAATATGTACCTGATTTTGATAGAGGTGGAGATAGTGATAGGGAGCTCCTCCAACGTGAATCCAAATGGATACATACCTTATCTACTACTATCCATCCAGGCTTAAATGAATCTCTTAGCTTTAAGCCATTTCTATAGTCATATAGCCATTGTTCATGGGGATTTTATTCTCCTAGTTAAAATTGTGTATTTCAAACTTTAAAATATTTGTAATTTAATAATTGGTAATGGACTGGCTAGTTTATTAATACTCTTGATGCCAGGGTCTGGACCATAGCCGTGTTAGGTCAACAACAAAATTTAAATATACATTTTCTGTATATTCCTTGGGTTATAATCATATTGATTTTCTTTTGTAAAGGAATTTTTTTAATCTTACAATTTTTGTATGATTTACATAGTTTTGTATGGTATGGTTTTGGATCGGATGTATCATATGGACACCCAGCGCCTACTTTGTTGGTTCCAGCTGTTTTTTTGATCTACCTTTATTTAACCATTTCCTCTATGGAGGTAAAAGGTGTTTGAGCAGCATTTTTCTGCTCCTTTATCTATTTTACATCTCCGCACCGTGGTGACAATTCTGTCACCAGGGGGCCACCGTAGGTTTTTCCAACTTCGGGCAGGAAATGCTATAGGGGATTGATCGCATAGATCTCTTTTTCATTTCATTCCTTTTGGCTGCCAGTACGTCACTTCCGGTGTGCCTGTTGACGTCGGATGTCACTTTCGGTGCGGCGGGATCCGACGTTCAGCTTTACAGGTGTCCTCGGTTCAATTTGGTGCCAGATGAGCTGGAGAGGGATATAAAAGGAGGTGTTCGCCATTCATTCAGTGTCTAGTCCTCGTATGGATAGGAACCTTGGTGGTGCGCTACTGTGACAAATAGGTACAGGCGGTCCCCTAGTTACAAACATCCGACTTACAAACGACTCCTACTTACAAGTGGAGGGAGACAACAGGAAATGAGAGGAAATCTGCCCTTGAGAAGGGAAATTCACGTCTGTAAAAGTTATTATGGGAAAAGGGTACCTCCACTGATGCTTTATCACCAAGGCTTATTCCACAACATCCCAAACTTTTCAAAATCTAATTGTCAATTGGGACAGAAAGTGAGGTGAAATCTCCTGAACATGGACACAGACAGCAAAACAAATGTTAAAGGTGTGTTAACCCTTCCCTATGCTATCCGAAAAGCTTAAAAATTGTTTTTTGGCTGGAGCTACACTTAAAAATGTACCTGTTCTGACTTACAAACAGATTCAACTTAAGAACAAACCTACAGTCCCTATTTTGTTTGTAACCCGGGGACTGCCTGTATTTGGATTACTGATCGTTTTTTCTATGTTTTGTTTTGACACAGCTTTTTAATCTGTGCTTATTTGATTTAAGGAACATGCGGGATATCAATGCCAACAAGGACAAGGATATGAAGTTATGCTTCTATTCCATGTATCCTGTTTGGGCAGTTTACATTCTGTTTCAAATTATTATGCAAATTCTATTTCAGTGTCACAAAGATGAATATTTTGTTTTTCAGTTTAACTCATGGATGTCATTGTGTCTCAGGGCTCTTTTGATCACTGAAAACAATCTTGGACACCTGTGATAATTAGATTGCCAGGTGAGCCCAATTAAAGCAAAAACTACTAAAAGAGGGTGTTCCACATGATTAAGCAGAGCACCATTTTCAAGCAATATGGAGAAGAAAAGGATCTCTCTGCTGGCGAAAAGAGTGAAATAGTTCAATGCCTTGGACGAGGTATGAAAACATTCGATATTTTACGAAAACGTAAGCGTGATCATCACACTGTTAAGAGATTTGTGGCTGATTCAGATAAAGGCACATTGAGGAAGATTTCTGCAAGATTCATGCATCGGATCAAGAGAGCAGCTGCTAAAACACCATTACATAGCAGCAAACAGATATTTAGAAGCTGCTGGTGCCTCTGGAGTCCCACGGACATCAAGGTGTAGAGTCCTCCAGAGTCTTGCAACTGTGCATAAACCTTCCATTCAGCCACCACTAACCAATGCTCACAAGCAGAAACGGCAGCATTGGGCTTAAAAATACATGAAGACTAATTTTCAAACAGTCCTGTTCACTGATGAGTGCTGTGCAAGCCTGGATGGTCCAGATGCATGGAGTAGTGGATGGTTGGTGGACGGCCACCCTGTTCCAACAAGGCCAGAATCATGGGAAGAGAGCTGGTTGGCCCCTTTAGGGTCCCCTGATGTGTAAAGATGACCTCTGCAAAGTATGTGGAGTTCCTGACTGACCACTTCCTTCCCTGGTACAGACGGAAGAACTATGCTTTCCGTAATAAAACCATCTTCATGCATGACAATGTACCATCTCATGCTGCAAAGAATACCTCTGCATCAATGGCTGCTATGGGGATAAAAGGAGAGAAAGTCTTGGTGTGGCCTCCATCCTCCCCTGACCTCAATCCTATTGAGAACCTTTGGAGCATCCTCAAGCAAAGGATCTATGAGGGTGGGAGGCAGTTTACATCCAAACAGCAGATCTGGGAGGCTATTCTGACATCTTGCAAACAAATTCAAGCAGAAACTGTCCAAAAACTCACAAGCTCAATGGATGCAAGACTTGTGAAGCCGCTATCAAATAAGGGGTCTTATGTTAAAATGTAACATGACCTGTAAAAATGTTTAAAAAGTTAAAATGTTATTCAAAGTTTGATTGAAATAGCTTTTGATTTCAGTAAATATGCTCCAAACACAACAAATGACAATTGTCAGTTCTTTACAACCTATAAAGTGTTTTGAAACTTATGCCCTTTACACACGGTCGGATTTTCCGATGGAAAATGCGTGATAGGACCTTGTTGTCGGAAATTCCGACCATGTGTAGGCTCCATCACACAGTTTCCATAGGAATTTCCGACACACAAAGTTTGAGAGCTTGCTATAAAATTTTGCGACAAAAAAATCCGTTGTCGGAAATTCCGATCATGTGTACACAAATCCGACGCACAAAGTGCCACGCATGCTCAGAATAAATTAAGAGTCGAAAGCTATTGGCTACTGCCTGTTTATAGTCCCGACGTATGTGTTTTACGTCACCGCATTCAGAACGTTCGGAATTTCTGACAACTTTGTGCGACCGTGTGTATGCAAGACAAGTTTGAGCCAACATCCGTCGGAAAAAATCCTAGGATTTTGTTGTCGGAATGTCCGATCAATGTCCGACCGTGTGTACAGGGGTTTACTGTGCATAATAATTTGGAACAGTGCATTGTAAGTTTTCTATTTAGAAAAAAAACTGTTATCATTAGGAGGTTTGTTCAATAAAATTTGAATCGTACTCTTAATAGTTGATAACATGAGAATTATGCTGACTGTTGTTTACATCAGTTATTTAGGTAAATGAGAAAAATATCATTGGCATAATAATTTGGAACAAGGTGTAAGGTAGGCAATTCCTTACTCATAAAAGTGGGCTACATCCCCCTCAAAATTCATGCCAGCTGGTTTTCTGGTATTTAAATTAAATATCCAAAAAAACTATTTTTTGCATAATAGCCTAAACTTGTCACCCCCCTAAGTGGCATTGTGATTTTTTTCCATACCTTGGATCACTAAACTGGGCACATTCTTATCATGATGTTCATTAAAAATGTCTGGCTATATTGGTTTAGAGTTTTTTCTCTGTCATATAAATGATCATGAAGACGGTCTCTCAATCTACGGGTCGTCCAACCCACATATTGTATTTTACACAATGTACATGTAATGACATAAACTAAAAACTGTGTATTGTGGTTAATGAAAGATAGAATTTTAAACGATTTGCCCGTTGACATTGAAAGTACCATATCTCCTTTCTTAATGTATGAGCAGTAAGTACAACTATTCATACCACATCTAAAAGTTCCCTTAAACTGCAACCAATGTGTGGTGGATCGGTTGCTAGTATACAAACTAGGGGACAATGATCTGCCAATGGTCGGAGCCCTCATGGACACAGTCCGTATACCATTGGAAAGGATCTTTGCATATACCGGGTAATTTGATATA
Organism: Aquarana catesbeiana; assembly: GCF_042186555.1. Taxonomy (NCBI): domain Eukaryota; kingdom Metazoa; phylum Chordata; class Amphibia; order Anura; family Ranidae; genus Aquarana; species Aquarana catesbeiana. The sequence continues at coordinate 36,170,204 of NC_133332.1, forward strand.
ATCATCTGCAGCGCCACTCCATCAGAGTGCTAAAAAACATTAATATATACCGTATTTATCGGCGTATAACATGCGCCTGCGTATAACACTCCAAGCACCCCAAGTTTAGGAGGGAATTTTAAGGAAAAAAACTTTTAGGAGGGAAGTTTAAGGAAAAAAACGTACATTTAAATGCCCATCAATGCAGCGTTATCAGTGTCCATCTGCAGCATTCCCTGTGTCATTGCAGCCTGTGTCATTGCAGCCTTTCCTGTGTCATTGCAGCCTGTGTCATTGCAGCCTTTCCTGTGTCATTGCAGCCTGTGTCATTGCAGCCTTTCCTGTGTCATTGCAGCCTGTGTCTTTGCAGCCTTGTTTCTTTTAAAATTGGCGCCGATCCAGATACACAAAGCTGCAATGTAACAAAGAGTGAAAAATGTAAGGGGGTCTGAAAACTTTTCATCCCCACTGTACACAGTGATAAAAGCAAAAGCTGGCATGAGAATATGGACTCACACAGTTTGCAAGGGAAATTGCAAAGGAAATGTAAATTACCTAATGGTGTGTGCCCAAAATATTTCTTGAATTAGGTGCAAATTAGAAAGATTTTTTTAACACCTGAAAATGTTTGCACTTTTCAGTTTAGGCTCATCATACACTGTACAATCTAATTTTATAGCCTCCTTTAGATCTACCATCAACTGTGCTGTGCAAGGGCCTGTCTGATTTGATACAAGATGAATCAGTTGTTTAGGTTTGTCCTCATAATTTTGGTAATTGCAAAGCAGATTGCACAGAAATTGTAAAATCATATTGTATGGTGTTTTCCAGCTTTGCTGAACTGTGCTGTAATGTGATCACACCCCCTCATTGCTCATAGTGTCTATAAATATTTTTAAAGTTAATTAAAGTTTTCTGATGTTTATTTGATGAAAACGAAAGTGCCAGGCATTCAGAAGGGTGGCACAACTTTGTTAAATAGAAGAGCTGCAGGAAATATTCACAGGAAACAGTTTAAATACAGAACAAAGCTCGTTAAGATGGATCTGCTACGCTGTTTACTGATAAACTGTCCATGGTTTTTGATGGCATGGGCAGGTAAGTGCTCTTATTTTATTTATTACTAGTGCAGTCTTGTACTGTTAGCGGTTGATTAATGCAGAAAGATTGATAGTAGTGAAGTGATATCCTTTATTAGATAACTTTGGTTATTAAAGATGTAAGATTTTGGTTGTTTTGTGTTTGTTAAGAAAATAAAAAAAGTTTTTCAAAAAAAAAAAGTAAGAAAAGTAAGATTTTGGGAAGTTTCTCAGGCAATTCTGAAAATATAAACAGCATTACAAAGAGGACAAATTTATTACTTTATTATTTATTATTATTTATATATTTATTTATTATCTATTACTATTTAGTTTTTCTTCTTTTTGAAACTTTTGAGTAGTAATGGTGATTTTAAAGGGGTAAACTATCCACACACTGCTCACATTCCAATTGAATCAGACAACAGATGGCCCTGGGGAAATGACTACATTTAAAAATTGATTAAGTCTGGTCAAAAATTATCAGCTGAACAGCAGTGTTAATTCATTGATGAAAATATTTTCATCTATTAAATTAACACCATTTTATTTGACTAAAATATGACTAAAACAATTCAGATGACTTAAATAAAACTAAAACAAAAATGGCATTTTAGTCAAAAGACTATGGCTAAATTGAAATTTGATGTCAAAATTAACACTGCACTACCAAGCAAAACAAAAATGTTATTATTCTTATTATTATTATCTTATTTTTTTTCTTAATATTTATTATTAGTAATATATTCAGGTAATATGTGCAATGGCATTACAGCCAATAGAGTTTACAGGGTTTTTTTATATATTTTAAAGTTGTACCTCTGTTTGCCAAAAAGCAATATTTTTGTTTGTTTATGAAACTTGAAACTTTATTTACCAAGACGTTCTATATCACAACAGCTAAATCGGTGTCTGTAGTGCAGTGTTAATTTCATCGACTGAAATAAAATATAAATACTATTTTTGAATCAAGTCATTTGTATTCGTATAAAAAGATAGAGAACAAATACACATTTATACATCCTTCCCTTTTTCTTTTAACCCACCACCCCAACATTTAACATACATAGCCTTATTTGAATAATGCACTACAGTTCATTTTTCCCCTTTTTATCAAAAATAGTGTGTCATTTCCATTTAGTCACTATACATAGTTCCAAACAACAACGGAAAAGAAAAGCAGAAACAAAATCTTGGTATCCGCAAGAGGAAGGGCCTCTTTATCCTTAGTTCTACATCTCATCCTTCCCTTATCTACTAATCCAACATTCCCATATTTTTTTAACCACTTCCCACCCGGCCACTGCACATAAACGGCCAGGTGGGAGCCCCCTCTTTCTGACTGGACGTTCCTGAACGTCCTTCAGAAGGAGCAGGATCGATCGCACGGGCACGTTCCCGCGCAGCTGCGCGATCCCGATGCGCGCATTTCACCCAGACATGCCGCATCTCGGAACGGCAGGAGGGCAATGTGATTTGCCCTCCTGATCCGCATGATGGTTGTGTCTAATCACAGCCATCATAAAGTAAACATGGGGGAGGGGTGGCATTTGACAGGAGATTGCGCCGCCACGTGCCCACGCAGCGGCGCAATCCCAATCTGCCTGTGCCCCCCAGAGACAGTGGAGTGGTACAACACAGGAGGGCCCTGTGATTGGCCCTCCTGATCACATGACGACTGTGTCCAATCACAGTCATCATGTAATGTAAATAACATCTGGCACATCTGCCACCTGCCAACATCTGGCACATCTGTCACCCGCCATCTGGCACATCTGCCACCCACCATCTGGCACATCTGCCGCCGGCCATCTGCCCACAATCAGGCACATCAGCCCGTCAACAGCTGGCACATCAGCCCGTCAACAGCTGACACATCAGCCCATCAACAGCTGGCACATCAGCCGCCCGCCATCATTAGGCACATCTGCCCACCAGTCATCAGGCACATCTGCCCGCCAACATCAGGCATATCTGCCGCCCACCATCAGGCACATCTGCCGCCCGCCATCAGGCACATCTGCCGCCCGCCATCAGGCACATCTGCTGCCCGCCATCTGACACATTTGCCGCCCGCCATCTGACACAACTGCCCGCCAACATCAGGCACATCTGCCCGCCAACATCAGGCACATCTAGCCACCCACCATCTGGCACAGCCACCCACCATCTGGCACATCTGCCGCCCGCCATCTGACACATCTGCTGCGTGCATCTGACACATCTGCTGCCCGCCATCTGGCACATCTGCCCGCCAACATGACAAAAAGGAGGCTCTCCAAATACTCCAGAGTATGTCGGATGAGAGTAGCGGGGAATTCTCTCCACCAGACTCGGATAGCGACTATGAGCCAGTGAAAAGCAGTGGCTCCGAGATGGAAACAGAGGAAGATAGAATCCTAACAAGGAGAATCAGGAGAAATTAGCAGGAGGAGACATTCACCAGCAGCGCAGCACTCCAGGGCATCCACCAGCAGGCATCCACCAGCAGCGCAGCACTCCAGGATGATATGCAGGCATCCACCAGCAGCCCAGCACTCCAGGATGATATGCAGGCATCCACCAGTAGCGCAGCACTCCAGGACATCCACCAACAGGCATCCACCAGTAGCACAGCACTCCGGGATAGGCAGGCATCCACCAGCAGTTCTGCAACCTTCCTAGAAGATAGGCCAGATGCTAGCAATGGAGCATCCCATCAATGAGGCAGTGCCCATACTAGCCTCCCAGATGTTCTACTGTATCCAACATGGCTGCCCGATATGTCAGTAAAACCTGTTATTCCCCTTTTTTACAGCCCAGCCAGGCCCTCAGATGCAGACGGAAAATGTAACCCCACTTTATTATTTTCATTTATTTATTACAAATGATCTCCTAACCTACACTGTGGAGCAATATAATCTATACGCCAACCAACATATAGCCAACAATCCAAGTTCTTCATATGCCTGTCCTTTTGTTTGGAAACCCCTCACCATGGAAGAATTTAAAATTTTCCGTGACCTAACCCTCAACATGGGGCTGACAAAAAAAAAATGAACTCCATTCCTACTGGTCTACCCAACCTATCCACCACATGCCGATCTATTCGTCATTGATGCCCAGAACCCGTTATGAGATGATTATGAGATTTTTACACTTCAACAACAAAGCCCAATGCCTCCCTCGAAATCATCCCAGTTACGATAAATTATTCAAAATTCAGCCCCTAATCAATTTTTTTGTGCAAGCTTCAAGCAGATGTTTACCCCTGATATAAATATTTGTGTAGATAAATCCCTAGTACACTTCACTGGAAGACTCGGAATAAAACAATACCTCCCCAGTAAAAGAGCCAGATGTGGGGTAAAATTTTATAAGGCGTGTGACAGAGCCACGGGTTACACATATGACTTTATAATTTATGAGGGAAAAGACAGACAGCTAAACCCCCCTAGATGCCCTACCTACATGGGAACAAGTGGCAAAATTGTCTGGCAGCTGATCCAACCATTACTTGGGAAAGGTTACCACCTATATGTAGACAATTTCTACACTAGTCTCCCACTTTTCTTCCATTTGTACTTAAAGAACACTGTGGCCTGTGGGACAACACAGACCAACTGCAAAGGCTTCCCACAGAGATTGGTCACCAAGAAATTGAAGCCCGGTGAAATGGCCAGTATGCGGACCGAAGAGGTACTAGCGGTGAAGTGGAGAGATAAAAAAAAAAATGTCTACATCCTTTCCACAATACATGATGACACCTTGGTGGAACTTCAGAGAAGAAGAGGCCCCATACAGAAGCCAAAATGTGTGCATGAGTACAACCTATACATGGGGGGTGGACCCAAAATTCCCTAATCTAAAATTCCAAGAAGACATTGTCACAGCCCTTCTCTATCCCCAAGGCCAAGCCCCTCAACTAATTAGCTCCAATTCATTAGCCAGACTCCATGAAAGGCACTTTCCCGAAATCATCCCTCTTACCGCAAACCCCCCAAAAAAGTTGTGTGTGTTCAAGTAGAGGAATTCGCCGTGACACCCGATACTACTGTCTCCAATGTCCCTCCCAGCCAGGCCTCTGTATTGGAACGTGCTATCAGAGCTATCATACTTCACTACACTATTAGTAAAGTGAAGATGATTTTTTTCCTGTTTCCACTATCTGCCATTTCTGTGAATGACCCAGACTGTTAACGACTATGCCTCTGCCAAACATGTTTCTGCCTTCAACGTGAATTGACCCGGACTGTTAACGACTATGCCTCTGCCAAACATATTTCTGCCTTCAACGTGAATTGACCCAGACTGTTAAATTACTATGCTTTTTGTCTGCCACCTGAACTGATCATTTGCCCTGCAACTGTACAGCACAGGGGTCTCACATATGTGAGGGGCTCCAGAAAAGGTTTTCCGAGTGGAGAAAACATTTTTCTCTGGGTTTTTAGTTTTCTCGGATTAGGGTCTGGAGACTCGGAGGTTTGTAGACATTTGGGTGGGTAGAAGTCTCTACCCCTGTCCTCAGGTCTTACCTGACCAAGGCCCAATGTACAAAGTGCTGCCTGCTGCCATCTGAACTGATCAAGCCTCTGCCTGCCACCTGAACTGGCCATGCCTTTGCCTGCCACCTGGACTGGCCATGCCTATGCCTGTTACCTGAACTGCCTGTTAAACCTTGGACTGTACTGAACCATACTTTTCCATATCTGTCTGCTGCCTGGACAATTCCTGGACATTTCCTTTGGCTGTCTGGACAAATGCTTTGACTGCTCTGGAATGGTATTCCTGCCTGCTAAAACCACAGGTGAGCTTTTTTTTTACCTTTTGCTCAGCAGAATGTATGTTGGGTGTATTTTGGGGTGTAATTCTTAGTGTGTACATGCTATGTGTTAGAAGCCTGGTGGTGCTACTTGCATGTTGGGCCTCTGTATGTGGCCAGGTAGTGGAAAAGTCTCACACATGGGGTATCGCCATACTCAGGACGAATAGCATAATGTATTTTGGGGTGTCATTTTGGCTATGTACATGCTATGTGTTAGAAAGATCTTCTGAATTGACAACTTTGTCAGAAAAAATTGGTTTTCATTTTCTTTCCACATTTTCCAAAAACTTGTGGAAAGAAATGACATGTTCAAAAGAGTCATTATGCCTCATAGAATATACATTGGGTTGTTTTCTTTCCAAAATTGGGTCATTTTGTGGGTAATTCCATTGTCCTGGTGGTCCAGGGCCTTTAAAAATATGATAGGTACTCAGGAAATGAAATGTGTAATTTATGCCTTTAGAACGCCTGATGGTGCTATATGGATGTTGGGCCTCTGTATGTGGCCAGGCTGTGGAAAAGTCTCACACATGGGGTATTGCCATACTCAGGACGAATAGCAGAATGTAATTTGGGGTGTAATTGCAATTATGCCTGCACCGTGTGTGATAAATAACTTGTAAATATGACAATTTAGTGAATATATATATTTCTTAATTTTCCAAAGCATTGTGGGGAAAAAATTTCAACTTCAAAAAATTCACTATGCCTCTTACTAAATACCTCAGACTGTCTTCTTTCCAAAAAGGGGTCATTTGGGGGGTTATTGTACTGTCCTGACATTTTAGGGCCTCAAGAAATGAGATCAGTGCATTAGGCCATCAGTGCATTAGGATTGATACATTTTCAATAATGCGTAGCATGGCTTGTAGACTCTATAACTTTCACACAAACCAATGATTATACACTTATCAGGATTTTTTTTACCAAAGACATGTGGTAGAATACATTTTTGCCTAAATTTTCGACAAAGTGTAATTTTTTTGGTTTCTTTTAAAAGAGAAAGTAGAAAGTTTAGTTTTTGTTTTTTCAAAATATTCGCTCATTTTTCGCTTATATCACAAAAAAATTAAAATGAAGTGGTGAATAAATACCACCAAATGAAAGCTCTATTTGTGTGAACAAAATGATAAAAAATTTCATTTGGGTACAGTGTAGCATGACTGAGTAATTGTCATTCAAAGTGAGAGAGCACTGAAAGCTGAAAATTGGTCTGGGAAGGAAGGGGGTAAAACTGCCCAGTATTGAGGTGGTTAAACAATTTGGCATTTCCCCTTTTATTATACATAAATCTTTCCTTTCTTATTGTTTTATTGACCTCATCCTTCCATTCTACCCGAGTTGGTGGGTTCAATGCCAGCCACCTCCTTGCTATCAATTTCCGTGCAAGGAAAAGGCATCTAACTATTGCTGTTTGTCTCCCCCACATATTCTTATCCTTCTCCATACAACCCAGTAAGCATATTTTGTAGTCTAGGTTGAGAGATACTCCAAATACCTTATTTATTTTTCCCATAACTTCACTCCAGTATCTATTTAGCTTGGGGCACCTCCACATCATATGTGGGTGGCATGACTTTGTTAAATAGAAGAGCTGCAGGAAATATTTACAGGAAACAGTTTAAATAGAGAACAAAGCTCGTTAAGATGGATCTGCTACGCTGCTTATTGATAAACTGTCCGTGGTTATTGATGGCATGGGCAGGTAAGTGCTCTTACTTTATTACTAGTGCAGTCTTGTACTGTTAGGGGTTGATTAATGCAGAAAGATTGATAGTAGTGAAGTGATATCCTTTATTAGATAACTTGGGTTATTAAAGATGTAAGATTTTGGGAAGTTTCTCAGGCAATTCTGAAAATGTATGTACAGCATTACAAAGAGGACAAATTTATTACAACTATTAATTTAAAAAAAAAAGTTTTTCTTCTTTTTGAAACTTTTGAGTAGTAATTGTGATTTTAAAGGTGTAAACTAGCCACACACTGCTCACATTCCAACTGAATCAGACAACAGGTGGCCCTGGTGGGAAATTACTAAATTTTAAAAATTGATTGAGTTTGGTAAAAAATTATCAGCTGAACAGCAGTGTTAATTCATTGATGAAAATATTTTCATCTACTAAATTAACACCATTTTATTTGACTAAAATATGACTTAAACAATTCAGATGACTATAATACAACTAAAACTAAAATGGCATTTTAGTCAAAAGACTATGGCTAAAATGAAATCGAAATTTGATGTCAAAATTAACAATGCACTACCAAGCTGCTGAAAAAAAAAAAAAAGAAAAATAAGAAAAATGGTTTTCTTATTTTTTTTTCTTAATATTTAATGTTAGTAATATATGCAGGTAATATGTGCAATGGCATTACAGCCAATAGAGTTTACGTTTTTTTATAAATTTTAAAGCTGTACCTCTGTTTGCCAAAAAGCAATATTTTTGTTTGTTTATGAGACTTGAAACTTTATTTATAAAGACGTTATACATCACAACAGCTAAATCGGTGTCTGTAGTGCAGTGTTAATTTCATCGACTGAGATAAAATATAAATAGATACTATTTTTGAATCAAGTAATTTTTATTCATATAAAAAGATAGAGAACAAATACTTATTTATACATCCTTCACTTTCACTTTTAACCCACCACCCCAACATTTAACATACATAGCCTTATTTGAATAATGCACTACAGTTCATTTTTCCTCTTTTTATCAAAAATAGTGTGTCATTCCTATTTAATCACTATACGTAGTTCCAAACAGCAGAAAAGAAAAGAGAAAGAAAATCTTGGTATCCACAAGAGGAAGGGCTTCGTCATCCTTAGCTCTACATCTCATCCTTCCCATCTACTAATCCAACATTCCCATATTTTTTTTAACAATTTTGCATTTCCCCTTTAATTATACACAAATTTTTCCTTTCTTATTTTTTTTTATTGACCTCATCCTCCCATTCTACCTGAGTTGGTGGGTTCAACTTCAGCCACCTCCTTGCTATCAATTTCCGTGCAAGGAAAAGGCATCTGACTATTGCTGTTTGTCTCCCCCACATATTCTTATCCTTCTCCATACAACCCAGTAAGCATATTTTGGGGTCTAGGTCGAGAGATAATCCAAATACCTTATTTATTTTTCCCACAACTTCACTCCAGGATCTATTTAGCTTGGGGCACCTCCACATCATATGGATTAGATCTCCCTTTGGGTCCCTACATCTTGGGCATTTAGCATCCATCCTCCACCCATATCAAAATAATTTCTGAGGTGTCTTATATGTTCTATGTAGTAAAATCAAATGTGACACTGATTGTGATGGTGACAGGGTACATAAGGGACCTATTTCCAGGATATGTTTCCATTGTTCATTTGATATGTCCCCCAGGTCTTCCTCCCATCCCCTTCTGCAGGGAAGCTCCTCATTTCCCCTTATCACCCTGTCACATATACCATCATATATAAATGAGATCAACCCCTTGGATGTACCAGCATTAATTATTTTTCAAAGAATGTTTACCTCACTCTACTCCGGTGGCCGCTTTAAATTTGTATCTTCAAAGCATGTCTGACTTGCAGGTATTTAAAGAAGGAAGGATTTGGTATACCATATTCCTCCTTAATTTTCAGGAATTATTTAAATGTACCCATCCTATATAGCTGAGGAAGATAGGCAAGACCGCATCTCTCCCAGTCTCTGCTCTTCTCTACATTAGATAGTTCCTGCAAATATTTATTATTCCACAATGGTGAAAATTCTGTAAATCCCCGATACTCTAATATTTCTTTGTCCACTTTCCATAATTTCTTTTTTATTAAAAGCGTAGGGAATTTAATTGAAAAGGAGTCAGCTTCCAGGGACTCTATCAAACTGTCATGGCTTGTGCCCAATGGCAACATTTCCCTACTTGAATTATGTTCAGACAGATTGTTACATCCTTTCAGATGCTGCAATTGTGATGCCAAAAAATAGCACCATGGGTGCGGGACTGCCTAGCCCCCCCCCCGTCCTTTGGCAATTGTAAGTGAGTAACCGTATCCTTCACTGTTTTTTTTCCAGATCAGCTCTCTAAATATAATGTCAATCTTCTGAAACCATTGCCTATTTATCCAAATTGGGGAATTGTGTAATGCATACAGAAATTGAGGCATCCAAGTCATCTTGATTAGATTGCACCTTTCTGCCACTGATAAGGGTAGCTGTCTCCAAACCTAAGTTTATCCAAAAGTGGGACAATATTATTTATTATATATTCTTTGGGATTTAACCTCCCTGGCGGTATGATTATTTCGGATTTTAGGTGCTGAAAGTGGTACCATTATTTTGCATGGAAATTTGGCGTTTTATATTGTAGGTCTGTAATTCTTAACAATAACACACTTAAATCTGTCCAAACAAGAGTCTAGTAGATATCCCGGGTATGAAACACAAAAACATAAATTATAATATAATAAATAAAAATAAATAATTAAAAAAAATAAAAATAAATAGTAATAAAATAAATTTCCCCACGATTCACTATCGCTCAATTCTGCAAGTGTTCTAATTTACTATCGCTGTTTTCTAGCTGGTCTAAAGCCATTTTTGACGTAAAGGGACACTTTTTGGTTGCTATGAACAATCTCCAGTTTCCAGGCAGAAAGAACAGGATATATCACATAAAACTGCATGCAGGGCATTGGCCAAAGCACTGGGGACAAAAGGGATGTTAAATCATTTCATACAGTACTGTAATCTGTAAGATTACAGTACTGTATGTGTTATGATTTTGACATTTTTTTGAATTTGCCGCCAGGCTCCGCCCCCATGCGTCGCAACGCTCGCAGGGAACGGAGCCTGGCACAGAGAGGCTTCGGGCAGAGGACACAGCCCGCGGACACTGCGGGGGACATCGCAGGATCCCGGGGACAAGGTAAGTAATGCCACACCAGGATCCTGCGATGTAATCCCGAGTGTGGCTCGGGGTTACCGCTAATGGTCCTGATTTTTAACCCCGAGCCACACTCGGGAAAACCGCCAGGGAGGTTAAGGTTATGTATATTCCTAAATATTTGAGCTCATTGACTGTTTCCATTTTTGTCCCACGGTTCAAAGAAAACACCTCAGAGCATATATTGTTTAGCTTCACTTTTGCTTTGGACCTTTCATACAGAAGCCTTACCCAACCAACGTACTTTGGACCAAACTAGAAAGGTAGCCAACATCTGATACAAATAATGCCATTCCAGACTGTCGAAGGCCTTGGCTGAATCCAGGGACAGTATTGGCCTTGACCCCACATTAATCGTCGGAGCTTGCCACACCCTCCTTATATTAATACTGGTTGATCTGTTTGGTATAAACCGTCTGGTCCATATGGACCAGATTCTGAACTTTTTTAAATCTATCAGACAATATTTTTGCCAAAATTTTTACGTCTGTACCCAGCAATGCTATTGGCCTATGAGAAGTCAGATCAAGTAGATCCTTACACTGTTTTGGAAGGACAATAATGGTGGATTCCCTCATAGATAAAGGCAATACACCCTCTGCTAATGCTCCGTTAAATGTTTTCAACAGCTCTGGTAGCAATGTCTCTTCATAGCATTTATATATCTCTGCTGGCAGACCATCTCGTCCCGGAGATTTCTGATTTGCCAGTGCTGACACCACCTGTCTTACTTCTTCCAGTCCTATAGGGGCATCTAATGCCTCCCTGTCTTCCTCAGTGAGGCAAGGGGTCTTCAGATCTCTAAAAAAGTCACACATCTCCCCCTCTACCTCCCCACCTTGGGCACTATACAATTTCTCATAATACTTTTTAAAGGTATCTACAATCTCGGGACCGTATGATGTTATTCTTCCCCCGTCTGTCCTAATAGCGGATATAACAGCAGTAGATGTATTTGCCTTTGCTAATCGAGCCAGTAGGTGTCCTGCACTCTCTTCCTCCACATAATAACGTCTCTGAAACATCAACTTATTCTAAGCTTTTGTATATAATAAATCCTCATGTTCTTGTTGTGTTTTAACCCAATCCTGAAATGCCCCAGGGGTTGGTCTCCCGCCATCAGGGGTTGGTCTCTCTACATACTGCCGTTCTGCTTCTGTAACCTTATTCCCAGTCAATTTTTCCTGCTCTCTAGTCTGTCTTTTTACTCTTGCTATCTGTTGTATTAATATCACCTAAGAAATGCCTTGATTGTGCCCCAGACCACTCTGGGTAATGCTGTCCCGGCATTGATCCTCATGGATTCCTCCAGGGATGGTGTCATTCCCTCTTTTCCCCCTATTATCTCTAGCCAGTATGGACTCATTTTCCGTTCCCCATTACAGAACTCCTCCCTTGACTCAATGATACAACCAGTGGAGAGTGGTCTGAGAGACCGCTAGGCATATACTTTATGTTCCTAACAAAATGTAACATCTTCACTGCCAAGGGCTAGATCAATCCTAGAGAGCATGGAGTGAGTTTTCAAGAAACAAGAGTATTGATGTTTAGTTGGATTCCTCATCCTCCATATATTCCCCAACCCCAGTTCTCCTATTGTTTGTAAGAGCTTCATAACCCCTTTTCCAACCTGAGTTCCTGGTGCACATGTATCTGCTCTACCACCCAATACCATGTTAATGTCTCCCACTGCCATTACTGGGATGGTTTATCAGATGTGAATTTCATCAATTGATATAAACCTCTGCTTTAAATGGGGGAGGGATATATATATATATTAGCCAAAATACAGGTAATTCCCCCCAATAGTACAGTACAAGCAAATATAACGGCCTCTCTCATCTATACTAGTCTGCAGGAGAACTCCACCCCTGTCCCAATCAGAACACTCACTCCCCTTGAGTATGAGGTATACAGTGGGGACAGAAAGTATTCAGACCCCCTTAAATGTTTCACTCTTTGTTATAATGTAACCATTTGCTAAAATCATTTAAGTTAATTTTTTTCCTCATTAATGTACACACAGCACCCCGTATTGACAGAAAAACGCAGAATTGTTGACATTTTTTGCAGTTTTATTAAAAAAGAAAAACTGAAATATCACATATATCACATGGTCCTAGGTATTCAGACCCTTTTCTGTGACACTCATATATTTAACTCAGGTGCTGTCCATTTCTTCTGATCATCCTTGAGATGGTTCTGCACCTTCATTTGAGTCCAGCTGTGTTTGATTATACTGATTGGACTTGATTAGGAAAGCCACACACCTGTCTATATAAGACCTTACAGCTCACAGTGCATGTCAGAGCAAATGAGAATCATGAGGTCAAAGGAACTGCCTGAAGAGCTCAGAGACAGAATTGTGGCAAGGCACAGATCTGGCCAAGGTTACTAAAAAATTTCTGCTGCACTTAAGGTTCCCAAAAGCACAGTGGCCTCCATAATCCTCAGTGCAAGACACATGAAAGCCCGCATGAAGTTTGCTAAAAAACACTTGAAGGACTCCAAGATGGTGAGAAATAAGATTTTCTGGTCTGATGAGACCAAGATAGAACGTTTTGGCCTTAATTCTAAGCCATATGTGTGGAGAAAACCAGGCACTGCTCATCACCTTTCCAATACAGTCACAACAGTGAAGCATGATGGTGGCAGCATCATGCTGTGGGGGTGTTTTTCAGCTGCAGGGACCGGACGACTGGTTGCAATCGAGGGAAAGATGAATGCGGCCAAGACAAGGGATTTCCTGGACGAAAACCTTCTCCAGCGTGCTCAGGACCTCAGACTGGGCCGAAGGTTTACCTTCCAACAAGACAATGACCCTAAGCACACAGCTAAAATAAGGAAGGAGTGTCTTCACAACAACTCCGTGACTGTTCTTGAATGGCCCAGCCAGAGCCCTGACTTAAACCCAATTGAGCATCTCTGGAGAGACCTAAAAATGGCTGTCCACCAACGTTTACCATCCAACCTGACAGAACTGGAGAGGATCTGCAAGGAGGAATGGCAAAGTATCCCCAAATCCAGGTGTGAAAAACTTGTTGCATCTTTCCCAAAAAGACTCATGGCTGTATTAGATCAAGAGAGGCTTCTACTAAATACTGAGCAAAGGGTCTAAATACTTAGGACCCTGTGATATTTCAGTTTTTCTTTTTAATAAATCTGCAAAAATGTCAACAATTCTGTGTTTTTCTGTCAATATGGGGTGCTGTGTGTACATTAATGAGAAAAAAATGAACTTAAATGATTTTAGCACATGGCTGCAATATAACAGAGTGAAAAATTTAAGGGGGTCTGAATACTTTCCGTCCCCACTGTATACCGAGTGATACTGAGTCCGGAAATTTCTTCTTTTTAAATGTAATATCGACTCTTTTTTTAGATGCGTCTCCTGTAGGCAAACCACAGAAGCCCGAAGGGCTATCACTGCAGCAAAAACCGCAGCTCTCTTTATAGGGTCTCCCAATCCTTGGATATTTCAAGAACATACATTTACCACTTTAGACTGCATATAAAAATAAAATATTCAGTTATCAGTAGCTTAGTGTCCCCACTAACTATATTTTTTTCCTCTTTGTGCGGCTCTTTCCACTTTCTAACCTATTTAATACTTGTTTTTTCATAAAGGAATACTGTGATTTTTAGACATGTTTCCACATGATACTCAAATCCCTCTGTAATATTTTCAGTGCAATTTTTTAAGCATATTTCCACACAACACTCAACTTGCATAATAGTGTTTTTAGTGCAAAAAAAAAAAACAGTTATACCTATCCTCTTACAACCCCCCTTCTCCACCCACCCTTGAACCTCACTAAACTTTCCCCAGCCACACTAAAAAAAAAAGACCAACTTACAAACCACATATAATACTGTAACAGACAACAAAAAAACACCAACAAAACAAACATAAGACAAATACAAAAAATTCCTTTCACACCCCAAACCTGGCCCACACTAGGCCTGTACCAAGGGCATTTGAAGTGATCAGTTCCAATGAACAAAGCATTTCCCTTCTCCTCTATTCCCCTCCCAACATGGGGAGGAAAGATAGAGGGAAAGGGAAAAAAAACAAACCAACCCAACCAAGGAGGACGCCCAGCTGTTGTTTGCCTCCCTATAATGCAGCCCCCCCAACTCACCAAAAAAAAGGAAAAAAATTGCTCATTTAAAACTAAATCATTATGCATCATGGTTAGTCTCTTATGCTCTGCTCTTGATCCTGCTGTTTACTTCGTATCTTCTCTTCATTTTTCTCCAACCAAACAAGTGCCTCATTTGGAGCATAAAAAAGTGTGTTTCACCTAATGCCACTACCTGTAGCCAAGAAGGATATAGCATAGTGTATACAATTTTCAATTGCTGTAATTTTTTTCTTAATCTCCACAAACTTGGCTCTTTTCTTGCAGTTCTTGGGAAAAATCTGGAAAGAATACAATTTTGACACCATTATGATATATGTCTCTCCTTTCCCTAGCCTTCTGGAGTATAGTCTCTTTATCCTTAAAAAAATGTAATTTCACCAAAAATGATCTAGGCTGACCCCCTGGGAGTGGCACTCTATATGGTACTCTGTGTGCCCTCTCTATTGCAAAAAAAAAGGAGAAAAAACTTCCTTCCCAAAAATTTCCACAAGTCATTTTTCCATAAAGCCTATAGGGTTGGGGCCCTCACAGCGCTCAGGCAGCCCCCAAACTCTCACATTGTTCCTGCACAGTCTTTTCTCCATGTCCTCCATTATGAGGGCATATGTATTCATTTTATTACTAATTATCTTCACTTCCTGTTTTAATGGGTTTAAATTGTCCTCCACCAAGCTCTTTCTCCCTTCCAAGGTAGTCGTCCATTCACAAACTTTCTGTGCGTCACGTCTTAGAAAATGTATCTCTTCTTTTATCCCTTTAAGTTGCTCAGTCGTTTCACAAAGGGATGATTTGCAAAAATTCACTGCCAGCAGTACTTCCTTTAATGAGGGTTCTTCCCCACCCCTAGCATCTGCTTTCAAGGATACAAGGATAGTATTGGATCTTCCATTTTTGGCACTATTTCTGCATTTGTTTTTGCAGTCTTTTGCTGACCCTGGCTTTTTCTTGTTCCTGGGCCCCCCTGCTTTTTAACTTGTGAGGAAGTTTGATGGCTTTTAACCAGTGTATGCGCATATTTTTCTAATTTAGCTGCTGCTTGACTTCCCTTGTCTTTTGCTGTGCTTTGCATTTGTGAATTTGTACCCTCCTGTTGCAAAGCTTCCTCACCCTTCTTTCTTGTCATCTTCTCCCTGTTTGTACCTCCCAAAGGCTCCCAAGCGACTGTGTCTCTGTCCCCACAGCTCCTTTAACCCTTTCATGACTAAGCCTATTTTTGAAATTTGGTGTTTACAAGTTAAAATCCATATTTTTTGCTAGAAAATTACTTAGAACCCCCAAACATTATATATATATTTTTAGCAGAGAATCTAGAGAATAAAATGGAGATTGTTTCAATATTTTATATCACACGGTATTTGTGCAGCGGTGTTTTAAATGCAAATTTTTGGAAAAGGGACACTTCCATGAATTTAAAAAAATCCAAACAGTAAAGTTACCCCAATTTTTTTGTATAATGTGAAAGATGATGTTACGCCGAGTAAATAGATACCAAACATGTCACGCTTTATAATTGCACGCACTCGTGGAATGGCGACAAACTATGGTAGCTATGAATTTCCATAGGCGACGCTTTAAATTTTTTTTACGGTTACCAGGTTAGAGTTACAGAGGAGGTCTAGGGCTAGAATTATTACTCTTGCTCTGACGATTGCGGCGATACCTCACATGTGTGATTTGAACATCGTTTACATATGCGGGTGCGACTTCCGTATGCGTTTTCTTCGCTGCGCGAGCTTGCAGGGACGGGTGCGCTTAAAAAATTTTTTTTTATTTTATTTATTTTTAGATTTATAAATTGTGTTTTAAAAATTTTTTTTTTTTTACTTTTATTGCTGTCACAAGGAATGTAAACATCCCTTGTGACAGTAATAGGTGGTGACAGGTACTCTTTATGGAGGGATCGGGGGTCTAAAAGACCCCCGATCCCTCCTCTGCACTTCAAAGTATTCAGATCGCCGAAAACGGCGATTCTGAATACTGTGTATTTTTTTTAATTTGGCGCCATTGGCAGCCGAGTAAATGGGAAGTGACGTCATGACGTCGCTTCCGCATTTACATTGAGAAGGCTGGCACGAAGCCACCCACAGCTTCGTTACAGCTCGCCCCCAGCCACCGAAGGCAGCCGATTTGACACCGGGCCTCCCGAACGCACGGGAGGCCTGGTAAGAGCGGCGGGAGGCGGCGGGAGGGGGGATGTCCCCTCCCGCTCCTCCGGTATAACAGCCGAGCGGCTTTTAGCCGCATCGGTTGTTATATACGGGTAGCTGATCGCCCGCTCGAAACAACGGTACCGGGATGATGCCTGCAGTTGCGGGCATCATCCCGGTATAACCCCGGAAAGCCGAGTACGCACATATGCGTACGGTCGGCGGGAAGGGGTTAAACACTGGTTCCTTTTCCCAGCTTCAGCCAGAGATTTTTCCAGATCCTTGTCACACCTCTCTATGTTTAGTATGTATAGTGGGTGCCTCTAACATATCCACCATCAATCAGCCAAGCTGTCAGAAACCATGAATCAGACTGAGACAGAAGTACAGTTAAAATTACACTTGTTTAATAATAATAAAAAAAGGTAAAACAGTGTAAATGTAGTCAAAACATAGCCACAGTTCAGGAACCAGAACTGATAGTCAGACAAGCCAAAACGTCAGGGAACCAGAGATGAGCATAGTAGAACAGCAAGCAGGATCTGGAGTCAGAAGGGATGTCAGCCAAGCAAGTCTTTAAAAGGAACACAGGAGAGCGTCTCTAGAGATGTGACCAAGGCGAAGGCAAAGATCATCTGGACTAGACGGCTTAAGTAGGCAGGACTGAGGAGTAGGAAATCATCAACCAGTGATTCACTTTGGAGAGATGGAGCTGGCAATTAGCCGACAGCTGAGCGGCCAGCTTTAAGAAGGAAGAGCTGAGCCGAGCCCTGACACAAGTGCACAGTACTACAGGGGATAATCTTCCATGGTTTCAAATCCGCTGGAATGATGACATTTTTTTTTAGGGGTTACAACAGAAACATCTCGCTCTCCACCAGGGGGGTCAACCCAACCAGCATCACCGGAAAAAAAAAATGGGGGGTATAAAAAGAACTTTCTCCTTTCATCTGATAATGCAGGGGTTAATCTTTCAAGTCTCAGCACACTGTGCTTGTCTTCTTACCAGTTGCTTTTGCTGCTATTGAAATTGTTCCACAAACCAGCTCCCTGTCAGTCTCTCACACTGACTTTTTGGGACTGACTCTGTGTTTAAACATAAAGTCCTTTAACCACTTCAGCCCCAGAGGATTTGGCAGCTCAATGACCGGAGGACTTTTTACAGTTTGGCACTGCGCTGCTTTAACTGGTAATTGTGCAGTCACGCAATGTTGTACCCAAACTAAATTTGCGTCCTTTTTTCCCCACAAATAAAGCTTTCTTTTGATGGTGTTTGATTGGCTCTGCGATTTTTATTTTTTGCGATATAAATGCAAAAAGACCGAAAATTTTGAAAAAAGTTATTATCTACTTTTTGTTATAAAAAAAAATTAAACTAAATTTTAGTCATATATTTCGGCCAAAATGTATTTAGCCACATGTCTTTGGTAAAAAAATGCCAATAAGTGTATATTTATTAGTTTGCGCAAAAGTTATAGCGTCTACAAACTAGGGTACATTTTCTGGAATTTACACAGCTTTTAGTTTATGACTGTGACGACTATCATTTCTTGAGGTGCTAAAATGGTAGGGCAGTACAACTCCACCCCAAAATTACCCCATTTTGGAAATTGCTGAGAGGCATGTTGAGCCCATTGAATATTTTATTTTTTTTGTCACAAGTGATTGAAAAATGACAAAAAATAAATAAATTACACAAAGTTGTCACTAAATGATCTATTGCTCACACATGGCATGGTTATATGTGGAATTACACCCCAAAATACATTCTACTGCTTCTCCTGAGTATGGGGATAACTCATGTGTGAGACATCTAAATTTATATTGTTATATACATCTTCTATGATTCTATTGCCAATATTCCAAACACGGGTCATTTGGGGAGGTTTTGAATTGTCCTGGTATTTTATGCACAACATTTAGAAGCTTATGTCACACATCACCCACTTTTCTAAACAGTTGTAGACAAAGCTCTTTTTGACACTTTTTGTTTACATGAAAAAATATTTTTTTCGATCTGACCTCACATGCATGGTGCAATTGCTGTTTACATATGACACCAGACCGACGCTTGCATTCGCCTTTGCGTGTGAGCAGAGGGGGGACAGGGGTGCTTTTTTTTTTTTTTTACTATTCATTTTGCTTTTTTTATTATATTTTTAAACTGTTCCTTTCATTTTTTTTAAATCATTTTTATTGTTATCTCAGGGAATGTAAATACCCCCTATGATAGCAATAGGTATTGACAGGTACTCTTTTTTGAAAAACTTGGGGTCTATTAGACCCTAGATTTCTCCTCTGCCCTCAAAGCATCTGACCACACCAAGATCGGTGTGATAAAATGCTTTGCCAATTTCCCAATGGCACTGTTTATATCCGGTGAAACCTAAGTCATGAAATACTCGTAGCTTCCGGTTTCTTAGGCCATAGAGATGATTGGAGCCATTCTGGTCTCTGATCGGCTTTATGGTCAGCTGGCTGAACCACCGTCTGCATTCTCAGGCTCTCTGTTGGGACAGGAGAGCCCGAGAAAACCATGGAGGACGGTGGGGGGGCGTTCCTTCCCACTGCTTATAAAAGCAGTCTAGAGGCTAATTAACCACTAGGATTGCTTTTTATATGAAGGCCGACTGCTGGCTGAAAAGAATAATACCAAGATGATACCTAAACCTGCAGGCATCATTCTGATATAACCACTCAAAGTCCAGCAACATACCTGTATGTTGCTGATCCTTGTTGGACATACATTGTAATGTTCTTTTTTTCATGCAGCCTGTGGGCTGCATGAAAAAAAGAGATTGATCGGTGGGTATGCACACCATTAGAATACTGCCCTTTATCCACCCACTTCTAATGATGGGCATACATGCACCATTTTTTTTAACTGTGGTGGTGAAATCACCTCTGACAGCGCTGGAGTCATGGCTTTATGTATCGTGGGAGCAAACGCTGTTGCTGTCAAGATAAATAAATCAGTGCTGCAGCTGAAAGGCGTACCTGCTAAGCAAATGATGGTTAACAATAAAACAAAGTAACATTACAGTATAACAGTAAGACTTACCATACCTGCAAAGCAAATACAATAAAACATAGTAAAAATAAAACATTGCAATCTGAACACGAGCATATGGTGAATATAATATGACCGCAACTCACTCTTTTTAGTTACTCCCATGAGGAGGGATAGGCCCAGGAAGGTCTTAAATTTGGAGACTGTAATAGGTCTACAATCTCTGGCAAGGGTCAGCAGGCGATGAATTGACCAGCATACAAATTGCTTTGGTCCACAATAGATCTATAGAGATCTTCGGTGAAAAACAGCAAATAAAAATCAAGTGATGTAAAATCAACTGTTTCCCTCTGAATTCCAGGTTGGCCAGTGAATGGGGGAAGTACAGGCGCTGCAGAAGTGGTGGGCTCCCAAGTAGGATTGGCAAATTCAGCAGGAAGGGTACTATGGGCTCGACGGGCCTGTGTTTGTCTTCTTCTTGGTGGCAGCGGGACACTTACTCGTGCTTGCCATCTCACCAGCTTGAAATGCACTTATGGGACTCGCCACGTCACCAAGTGTTACTGCAGTGCTGGATGTACGACCAGGATGTACTAGGCCGCTGGTGCTTGCCAGTTCACCAGAAGGATGAGCGGCGCTAGTACTGGCTCTCTGCTCCATACGAGGGACCTGCAGCTCTTGCACCTCAACGACAGCAGAAGAAGAACAGGGTCTGGTACACCTGACCTTGGCAGGGACCACAACTCCATCATCAGAGCTGCAGGGGTTAATCCTCCAAGCCTCAGCTCTCGACAGTTATTTGTACTGCAGTTAGAACTGTCCCATCATCCAGCTCCCTGCCAGCCTCTCCCATAGCTTAGGGATGTTTCTATATTTGGTGCAAATAATAAATTCTTCTCCCTTATCACATCAACACTTCAGTACAGCCAGCATTTTCATCAGAGGAGAGAGAGGGCTTTCACCTGCATCCAGCGTTCACGGGTTAATCCTCCGAGTCTCAGTTCACTGCATTGGGCTCCTTGCCAAACACACGCTGCTGCTGAAACTGATCTTACTACCGACAAGCAAGGGGGCGCAGAGCTTGTAGAGCAGAGCTTTAGGGGCTATCTCGGCTCAGCCCGGCTGACCTCCATGCCCCCATCAGCATCTCAGATGTTCACAGCAATATGGAGGGAGGGGAGCCACGAGCACGTCCTCTCACTTCCACATCCCTACACCCCTCAATGAATACTATTTTAGTTGACAAAAATACGACTAAAACTAAAAAGATTGAGATGACTAAAATACGACTAAAACTAAAATGCCATTTTAGTCAAAAGACTTGAGGTGATTGTAGTCATATTAGTGTAGCAAAGGATCTTATGTTGGTGAAACAGGACAGAAGTTGCAAGCGAGGATGAATTTGCACAGACATACCATCAAGGAACATAAAGAAGACAGTTTCTGCACACCCGTGGGACATAATTTCTCGCAACCCGACCACGCTATAGAAGACTGCAATGTTTTAGTTCTTAAAGGGAATTTCAGAACTATCCAGGAAAGGAAAACGTTTTAGCTAAGAATGATACTTCTTTTTGACACAAAAAACAATGGCTTAAATTTAGATATTGGTTTCCTCACCCACTATACTACAGTTTTATGACTCCCCTCTGTGACTGTGATCCTCCCCCCCCTCCAGTCTATAGCTTTCCCTTTGTCTTATCTCACTTGCTGATAGCTTTATTACCATTGCTATACTATTGATATATATGTGTTTTTTTTTAACTTTTCCCTTTCCCTCAGAGATTCTTTTTTTTTGTTTGTTTTGTTTTGTTTTAACATTTTACCTTCTGCTAAGTTGTGTACCTCATCCAATGCAAAAGGTGCAGCAAAGGATCTTATGTTGGTGAAACAGGACAGAAGTTGCAAGCGAGGATGAATTTGCACAGACATACCATCAAAGAACATAAAGAAGACAGTTTATGCAGACCTGTGGGACATCATTTCTCACAATCGGACCACACTATAGAAGACCTCAATGTCTTAGTTCTTAAAGGGAATTTCAGAACTATCCAGGAAAGGAAAACGTTTGAACTAAGAATGATACTTCTTTTTGACATGAAGAATAATGGCCTGAATTTAGATATTGGTTTCCTTACACATAATGCTAAAGTTTTACGACCGCTCTGTGACTAGTATCCCCCCTGCATTCCCCCCTAGCTCTCCCTCTGTCTTATCTCACTAACTCTGCTGCTATCTTTATTACCATTGATTTGTATGTGTTTGGTTTTCTCTCTCTTTTTTTTTTTCTTCTTCTTTAACATTCTGCTTAAAAATTTGTGAATCAGTACTGCTTGGACCTTGAAGAAAGGGACATACCCGAAAGCTTGTCCTGAAAAATTGTATGTTAGTGCAAATAAAAAAAGTATCACGGACAGTACTCAATTTTCTGTGTCACCTTCTGCTAAAACTTTTGTGAATCAGTACTGCTTAGACCTTGAAGAAGGGGACACACCCCGAAAGCTTGTCCATGAAAAATGATATGTTAGTGCAAATAAAAAAAATATCACGGACAGTACTCAATTTTCTCTAATCAAAAGACTAAAATACATCTAAAACTAAAATGCCATTTTAGTCAAAAGACTATGACTAAAACTAAATTGTGATGTCAAAATTAACACTGCACTACCACATAAGAATATGTAGGGGGCAACTACTAACCTGCTAAAAGAAAATATGCTTTTAATATAATATAATATATTAATATAATATATATATATTAATATTCATAATTGATAATATATTCAGGTAATATGTGCAATGGCATTACAGCCAGTAGAGTTTACAGTTTTCTGTTTTCTTTTATTTTTTCAAGTTGTACTTCTGCTTGTATAAAAGCAATATTTTTGTTTGTTTCTGAAACTTGGTTTTATTTATAAAGATGATATATATTGCAATGGTTAAATCTGTGTCTGCAGTGCATGTTCAAACCTTAAAGAGAAAGTTAACCCTGATGGGTTTTACTTCATCTTTTTCTCGCTGCTGCAGCCTGCAAATGAAAAGCATAATGGGCCCATTATGTGCCACTTACCTGCAAAAGAATCCAGCGATGTCCCCTGTGTGGGCAGCGTCCATCTTCTGGCCCTCTTCCTTCTGGGCCACGGACTCCGGCTCTGTGATTCACTGGAGCTGCTTGACATCATTCCCGCACATGCGCATCAGAGCCACGACTAACGGCATAGGTTAGGGAAGAAACGGCACTTAGTTTTGTTTCTTCCCCGCGCATGTACCTTTGGAATTTCCAGCAGACTGCAAGTGAAATATCTCCTAAACGGCGCACGTTTGGGAGATATTTCCACTACCTATAGGTAAGCCTTATTCTAGGCTGACCTATAGGTAGAAGTCCAAAAAGTGGGTTTACAACCACTTTAATACCAGAAATAATAACATGCTATTAGATTTTTACTCCAGGAGTATATAATGAGTTTGGCAATTCTAAAGAAATGCTTAAATAATGCATTGATATTGAACTAAACCCACTAGGTTTTAGTCGACTAAAATGTCCTGGAGATTTTGGTTGAATAAAATACGACTAAAACTAAAAAAATTTAGATGATTAAAATATGACTAAAATGGTATTTTAGTCAGAAGACTAAAATACGACTGAAACTAAAATGGCATTTTAGTCAAAAGACTATAACTAAAATGAAATCGAAATTTGATGTCAAAATTAACACTGCTGTAGTGCTTAATACTATAAATAATAACATGTTATTAAATTTTTTCTCCAGGAGTATATAATGAGTTTGGCAATTCTAGAGAAATGCTCAAATAATGCATTACAATTGAACTAAACCTGTTAGATTCTAGTCAACTAAAATGTACTTGGGATTTTAGTCAATTAAAATGAAAGAGATTTTAGTAGACTGAAATACGACTAAAACTAAAACAATTAACTAAAATATGACTAAAACTACAATTAAATATTAGTCAAAACTCTATGACTAAAACTAAACAAAAAATTGACATAAACATTAAACACTAGACTTGTGCACAATGGAAAATTTTGTTTAGTTTTGGTTCATTGTCACTCGTAAAATACATAATTTCGTTCTGTTAGATTTGTTATGTTACGTTAATTTGTTTTCGGATAATTCGTTATTTCTGTAGAGTGTCGATATTCATTATACTGAATCTCAAATCATAATAGTTACCACCGCTCTAGGTAACCGGGTTCAAGCTTCCCGTCCTCCGCTGTGTAGATGATTGTGAGAGCCCCAGGTGCTGGCAATTGCTATTCCAATGGTATATGTGTGATGGAAAAATCTGGACAGCCGCACTCCGGATTGGAAAAGTTAAAAATAAAATCCTCTTTATTGAAAAAATAATAACATGATTAAAATCCGTACATGGCTTTGTTGGAATAATGCAGCATAACCGCTAACGCGTTTCACGCTCCCATAGAGCGCTTACTCATAGCTGGTTTGTATGAAGGTGATCACCACTTTTATACACATCCATGTGTATATAAGTGGTGATCACCTTCGTACAAACCCAGCTATGAGTAAACGCTCTATGGGAGCGTGAAACGCGTTAGCGGTTATGCTGCATTATTCCAACAAAGCCATGTACGGATTTTAATCATGTTATTATTTTTTCAATAAAGAGGATTTTATTTTTAACTTTTCCAATCCGGAGTGCGGCTGTCCAGATTTTTCCATCACACATATACCATTGAATCTCGAATCATGTCGAATTCATTCGTTATATGTGCTATAACTTAGTTTGTATTCGTTTAAATTCAATATTTATATATTTGTGATAATGATTCATAGTTTGAAAAGTCATTTGTTTATTGAATCTTTTAACACACACAATGACAATATCTCTTCTCCTCTGCTCAAATACAATACAACACCCTTCTCACTCAGTTCTCAGGAATGCACTTTGCCAGTAATCCAACCTCCAGCACAAAATTAATCAGCTGATTGGACTGTAAGATTTACTTTGAGTTGACCTTTTGTTTCATTAGATCTTTAAAAAATGACCGAATCATGACGAATTCATTCGTTATATCCGCTATATATTCTTTCGTATTAGTTGAAATTCGTTATTTTCTTATTCAGGCATTCGGATGCATCCCAATATCCGAAAGATGCAAAATTCGGCCGAATTTCGATTCGTTACAAAATGAATTGCACAAGCCTAATTAACACCGCTGAACAGTGACTACAACCTATCATGTGCAGTCACTATAGGGTAATTCAGGTGGTCACATTACCCATTTAGTGTGGATGGAAGTTTTTTTTTTATTTCCTTATGTTCAGCCCCAGCCTGTCCATACAATTCTAGAATTTTTTTCATTCAGCCTGCTATACAGTTCGGATTGAGAAACCATCCACTGCATCTTTAACTGACCTTCAACGTTACCACACAAATGAAAATAAGAAGGTACGTGATTCTGCACTTCCGGGTCTGTGGCGTGCATGCGCACCGCTGGCGACCTTTGTCCAATCACAGCGGGAGCCAATCAGTGGATCCGGCTAACCCTATGTCCGCTGGGACTCACCGATCGCTCCAGACAGTGGCAGAATCTTGTTCTGTTAGTAAGGAAGACAGAGATCCTGTTTCTGCTAAGCAGGAACACGGATCTCTGTCTTCCCACAATACAAACACCTCCCACACAGTACACAAGCACTCCTTAGGCACACATTTAACCACTTGATCACCCTAGATGTTAACCCCTTCCCTGCCAGTGTCATTAGTACAGTGACAGTACATATGTTTAGCACTGATCACTGTACTGGTGTCACTGGTCCCCAAAAAAGTATCAAAAGTGTCACTTACAGTGTCCAATTTGCCCACCACAATGTCGCAGTCCCGCTATAGGTCGCTGATCACCGCCATTACTAGTAAAAAAATAAAAGTTCCATAAAAATATCACATAGTTTGTAGATGCTACAACATTTTGCGCAAACAAATCAATATACACTTATTGTGATTTTTTTTTAACCAAAAATATGTAGCAGCATACATATTGGCCCAAATTGATGAAATTTGATTTTTTACATTTTTTTATTGGATATGTTTTATAGCAGAAAGTAAAAAATATTGTTTTTTTTCAAAAATTATCAGTTTATTTTTGTTTATAATGCAAAAAATAAAAAAAAACGCAGAGGTGATCAAATACCACCGAAAGAAAGCTCTATTTGTGGGGAAAAAAGGACATCAGCAGCAGTTTTATTTGGGCACAGCGTTGCATGACTGCGCAATTGTCAGATAAAGTAACGCAGTGTTGTATGGCAAAAAATGGCCGGGTCAGGAAGGGGGTAAACCTTTCAGTGCTGAAGTGGTTAATACGCCATAACAAGTGTCCATTTATACATACATGAAAGAAATGTCAATATGAAAAATTAACAGGTTGCGCTGAACTAGTTTATGTAAACCACTGACTGTATCCATTCTATTGTATATTGACAGCTGGCTCTGCAGGCTATCAAAAAAATCACCAACAACAGCTATATCTGATTGAATGCAGCTGCTATTTGGACAACAATCAAAAGATTTTGGATGTGATAAATGTAATAAAATGACATACAATAACTGATTTTCAGAAAAATAAAAAAATTATTATTAGAAAATTTCTTATCATTTGATGAAAGTCTGAAAGAAACTATTTACTTACTGAACTGTCAAATCCTTTCTGCTTTCTCATGTGTCAGCTCCATATTGTCACAATACCTATAACAAAACTCTACAGATCATAGCCATGCAATCTCTTAACTCAAACATTCCCTTCTAAAAAGAAGAAAATTACTCGAGTTTCACAAACTTACCTTTACACAGTTCACTATTATCTGCATCACTCTTGTCTCGATCCTATACATCAGGGGTCTCCAAACTTTCTAAACAAAGGGCCAGTTTACTGTCCTTTAGACTTTAGGGGGGCCGAACTAAGGCCAGTGGGAATAGAAAATGTACTGGGGTCCAGTGGGAGTAAATAATGCCTTATCTTTGGTGTCAGTGGGAGGAATAGTGCCTCATTGTTGGTGTCAATGGAAAGAATTCTGCCCCATCCTTGGTGTTAAGGGAAGGAATTCTGCCCTATCCTTGGCTTTAGTGGGAGGAATAGTGGCCCATCGTTGGTATCAGTGGGAAGAATAGTGTCCCATAATTGGTGTCAGTGGGAGGAATATGGCCCCATTGTTGGTGTCAATAGAAAGAATTCTTCCCCATCGTTGGTGTCAAGGGAAGGAATTCTGCCCCATCCATGGCTTTAGTAGGAGAAATAGTGGCCCATTGTTGGTGTCAGTGGGAGGAATAGTGGCCCATCGTTGGTGTCAGTGGGAGGAATAGTGGCCCATCATTGGTGTCAATGGGAGGAATAGTGGCTCATTGTTGGTGTCAGTGGGAGGAATAATGCCCCATTGTTGGTGTCAGTAGGAGGAATAGTGTCCCATCATTGGTGTCAGTGGGAGGAATAGTGTTCCATCATTGGTGTTAGTGGAAGGAATAGTGGCCCATTGTTGGTGTCAGTGGGGTGGGAGGAATAGCGGCCCATTATTGGTGTCAGTGGGAGGAATAGTGGCCCATCAATGGTGTCAGTGGGAGGAATAGTGGCCCATCATTGGTGTCAGTGGGAGGAATAGTGGCCCATCGTTGGTGTCAATGGGAGGAATAGTGGCTCATCATTGGTGTCAGTGGGAGGAATAGTGTCTCATCATTTGTGTCAGTGGGAGGAATAGTGGCCCATCGTTGGGGTCAGTGGGAGGAATAGTGGCCCATCAATGGTGTCAGTCGGAGGAATAGTGGCCCATCATTGGTGTCAGCGGGAGGAATAGTGCCCCATTGTTGGTGTCAGTGGGAGGAATAGTGTCCCATCATTGGTGTCAGTGGGGGGAATAGTGTCTCATCATTTGTGTTAGTGGGAGGAATAGTGGCCCATTGTTGGTGTCAGTGGGAGGAATAGTGGCCCATCGTTGGGGTCAGTGGGAGGAATAGTGGCCCATCATTGGTGTCAGTGGGAGGAATAGTGTCTCATCATTGGTGTTAGTGGGAGGAATAGTGCCCCATCATTGGTGTTAGTGGGAGGAATAGTGGCGCATTGTTGGTGTCAGTGGGAGGAATAATGTCCCATCATTTATTTTATTGGGAATGTTTTATAGCAGAAGATAAAAAATATTGTTTTTTTTCAAAATTGTCGGTCTTTTTTGTATATAATGCAAAAAATGAAAACCGCCGAGGTGATCAAATACCACCAAATGAAAGCTCTATTTGTGGGAAAAAAAGAACATACATTTTCTTTGGGTACAGCTTTGCACGCCTGCACAATTGTCAGTTAAAGTAACGCAGTGCCATATCGCAAAAAAATGGCCCGGTCATTAAGGGGGTAAACCTTTCAGAGCTGAAGTGGTTAAAGGAAAATAATACAAAAAAAAAGATTAGCCAAACCACCAAGTGCTTTTTTACTACTACAATGCCTTAATATTGGCTCTTGCAATTTACAAATGCAATCATTTAGAAATTGGATGAAAGGTTTAGCACTGGGAAACACTTTTTGAAAGATAAAAAGTGCATTTTATATACAACTATATAGATCAGGACAAATGAGGAGGAAAGAGGAAAGAGAAGGGACTGTTCCAAATCAGGGACAGTCCCTTAAAATCAGGGACAGTTGGGAGCTATTCTTAAACCTCCTATCTCCTCAGTTCCGTCTAAAATCCCAAACACATTTATTTAACTTTCACACACACACACTCACATATTTGACCTCCAATAGTGATGAGCTGAGGTCCTCTAGGTTCAGTTGGAGCAGGGTTTGGTGAATTTCAAAGAAGTTCAGATGCCGAACTGGAACCCCATTGAAATCAATGGGAGCAGAATCTGCCAAATTAAAAATGCATCTTTGATCTATGAAGGAACAACTGGGTAGAATTAATGAAAAAATGGATGAAATGGAAAACCGCCTGAGAAGGGATAATATAAGAATAGTGGGTCTCCCAGAGAGATGTGAAGGGCAGAACACCATTGCTTTTTTGGAAGGATGGTTCACAGAAGTATTTGGAAGAGATGCATTTTCCCCACAGTTTGCAATTGAGAGAGCCCATCGGGTCCCTTTCAGGGCTCCGCTCCCTGGAGGGCGCCCCAGGTCCTTATTGATGAAATTTTTGAATCACTGTGACAAGATAATTTTAATGCGTAAAGCCAGAGAGAAGGGGCTTATTTTGTATAACGGTGCAAGGGTTTCATTTTTTGCGGACTTTTCACCGGAGCTGCAGAGACGCAGGGAAGGTTTTATGAAGGTCAAACGTACCCTACAAAAATTTGATGTCAAGTACGCCCTACTGTACCCAGCTAGGCTACGGGTTGAGGCAATGGGGGAGGTTCTCTTCTTCGATTCCCCGGGGGGGGTAACCCACTGGTATGAAGAAAATAAACAGAGACTGGAACCCAAAGAAAGGAGCCCAGAGTGTTAGGATGCTCGATCAGAGGATAAGAAGATCTGGACTGTGGGAAGAAATATGAACTTGGTATAGAGAGGAAGAATGATGGTGTATGGTAGACTAGGAATAGGGGAGGAGGAGGTTATTATATTTAAAATTTTGCACATGTGGATATTAATGGTGCAGGGAGGGGGGGGAATGGTAGGAATGTTAGGAAGGGGCACTTTGGAGGGAATATATGAGACGGTCACGAATAGAGCCCCAGGGGCTAACCTGGTAAGGTGGGGGAGGGGGGGGAGGGGTTGGGGGAGAGGGGGGGTAGGGGTGGGAGGGATTGGGGGGGTGAGGTGGGGGGATAGGTGGGGGGGATGGGTGGGGGGGGTGATGGAGGGGGAGAAGGGTTGTAAAATTATAGTAGGAACCAATATGCACATAGCACTTGGGGGGGTAATCAAGGGGAAGGGGGGAGGGGGGATGTAGGACTAAGCACATGTGTGGTAAAGGTAAACAATATGAAAAAGCAGATACTTAGAAGGATCACCGGAATGGAATATAATAGTAAAGAAGCCCTATGGTTTACAAAGCACAAAGTACAGGGGGTAATTAAGGGAACACCCCTTTTCTTTCTTTTTGTTTGTTTTCCCTTTTTCTCCCCATTTTTACACGTAGTGCACAATATGGTAGTAACAGAGGATTTTCACTTTAGCCATTTCTTGGGTTCTTTGGGAGGTATAGTGGGTAAGAAGATATTATTCTCCGGCACAAAACAATGTACTAAGTCTAAGGCACCCACTTTTTTGGCTTCTTGGAGGCCAGCTCTAGCCTGTGGCCTGTTTGATGCAGTCTAAGGTTCTCAAAATAGGTTCTTGGAACGTACGGGGGATGGGGAACCCAAACAAAAGGGCTGCTATTCTTTCGCTACTGGAGTTAAGGGGGGTGGGCCTGGTCTGCCTACAGGAGACACACCTGACAAAGGATACGATGAAATGTCTCCCAAGCAGGAGGTTTCAAGCCCAATACCACTCGGTTTACTCTTCTTACTCTAGAGGAGTGAGCATATTGGTGACAAGAAGTGTGATGTTCTCTTGTAAGCAGACCAGGATAGATAGTTTGGGTCGTTATGTTTTTTTATACTGCTCTATTGAAAATAGAACATATGTCATTGCCAACATTTATATCCCCCCACCTTTTAAATTGGAAGTTCTATACAACTTATTGGAGTTTATGCTGGATAAGACAGACACCCCGGTGATAGTATTAGGGGACTTTAACGAGGTGCTGAATAGAGAGCTGGACAGATACCCAGCAAAAGTCCAAGCAAATAGTGTAGCAGGGGGCCGGTTGGGTCAATTCTTAGAGGAAGCAGGCCTAGTGGATATATGGAGGGCCCGGAACCCCGGAAAAAAGGCAGTATTCATGCTTCTCTGCCTCCCACTCTACCTTCTCCAGGATTGACATGGTCCTGGGGAACGTGGAGGCAATACCATTAATAAAGGATATAGTTTACTATCCGAGAGGGGTCTCGGATCACTCTCTGATGGTGGCCTCAATGGACATAGGGGTCAGGGAGGCTAGAGGGTTTTGGAAGCTAAGCCCATATTGGTTGGAGCTAATGGGGGAACCAGAGATGATAACAATGAAGTTAGAAGACTTTTTAAAATTTAATGAAGGTTCAACTACAGCGGGTGTACAATGGGATACGTTGAAGGCATTCCTGAGGGGCATTCTGATCCAGGGGGTGGCAGGTGTTAAAAAAAGGGCAAGGGAGTGGGAAGAGGGAATTAGGAAGGAACTGGAGCTGGCAGAGGAGCAATTTATAGCAAACCCTAGTCCAGAGAAGCAGAAACGGTGGGAGGGAATACAGGAAGCCTATAGGGCAGCAGTTCTGAAGAGGGGTGAAAATAAGCAACTTTTCCAGAAACAACGGACATTTGGGGAAGGTGAAAGTGTGGGATGCATGCTGGCCTACTTGGTAAAAACCAATTCCTCCTCCTCGATGATCCCGGCAATCAGGACCCCAAAGGGTGAGATATCCTTTCAGAGACTAGAAATTACAGGTATATTTGAGAAGTACTATAAAAATCTGTACAGGTCGCAAGGGATTGCCGAGGAGAAGGACATGGAAAATTTTTTTGGGGGTATAAGGATCCCGAGGGTTACTGAAGAGGATAGAGAGGGTATGGATGCTCCAATTACACTAGCTGAAGTGCAACAGGCGGTAAATGGAATGGCAAACCAAAAATCTCCAGGACCGGATGGTCTTCCGGTAGAGACCTATAAGCGGTATGGGAAGGTCCTTCTGCCAGAATTACTGAAAACACTGAACTGGGCTTTTCGGGGAGGGTGTTTGCCTGTTTCGATGACCGAAACAGAGATTATTCTGCTTCATAAAGAGGGGGGTGACCCACTGGACCCGTCGGCATACAGGCCTATATCCCTGCTGTGCACAGACGCCAAGATCCTGGCAAGGGTGCTGGCTGCCAGGCTTAATAAAATTATGTATAAACTTATCCACGGGGACCAAACGGGATTTATTTCTCATAGAACCACGAGCATGAACATCAGGAGGGTCTATATGAACCTCCAGACCCCGACAGAGAATATGGGATCAAGAGCAGTGTTGTCACTGGACATAACCAAGGCCTTTGACAGCCTGGAGTGGCCATATCTCTGGCGGGTGTTGGAAGAATTTGGCCTGGGCCCTGGTTTCAGAAGGTGGATAAAAATACTGTACAAGACCCCAAGTGCAAGGGTTAGGGTTAATAAAGACCTTTCAGGGAAAATATGCTTAGAGAGGGGAACAAGACAGGGGTGCCCTCTGTCCCCCCTGCTTTTTTCCCTTGCCATGGAGCCACTAGCAATTCATATTAGGACCAGCTTGAAGATCAAGGGGTTTGTAAGAAGAATAGGAGAGGAGAGGGTTGCCCTGTATGCTGACGATGTCCTACTGTTTCTTGGAGATACGGGAGGCTCGCTCAGGCAGGTAATGGATATAATGGAGAAGTTTGGTAATGTATCGGGACTGGTGGTGAACTGGAGGAAGTCTGCACTTTTGCCACTAGACACACCCATTGGTCAGGACCTGCCGGGAACCCCACACTTAAAAATAGTTTCAACGATTCGTTATCTGGGCATAAATATGTCAAAAAATCCCAACCAGTTTATCGCAGATAACCTAGTTCCACTACTGGATAAATTTGAGCGTAAAATTGATATCTGGAACCGGCTGCCCCTTTCTGTAGCAGGTAGGAGCAACCTAATTAAGATGGTCTGGTTGCCTCAATTGTTGTATTTGCTACACAATTCACCGGTGTGGGTGAATAAAAAGTGGTTCAAAAAGATAGATTCACTTTTTAGGGATTTGTTATGGAGGAGAGGGAAGGCCAGGATTAGCCTCCAGAATCTACAGCTACCAGTTAAAGAAGGAGGAATAGCTCTCCCGCATCTGAGATGCTATTTTTTGGCGGCACAGCTGCAGCATCTAGGGGGCGGTTGTGCTGATAATAGCTTGCTAACTCTGGAGGCACCTCACAAAATCGTAGCGGAGGCACTGGAAGCAGACTCACTACCTGGTAGTAGCCCCACAACCAAATTAATAACAAAAGTTTGGAAAGCAACAAAGTCTTTAATGGGATATACCGGGTTTACAGAATTTGCTCCCCTTTGGCACAACAGAAACCTGCAGGAGATTGTGGCTATGGGGGAATTTAAGGAATGGGCGAGGTGGGGTATAAATAGTCTATCCCAACTGTATAGAGGGAATGTATTGAAAACTTTCGAGGATCTTCAAAAAGAATATAATATGCCAAAGCAAACATTTTTTAGGTATCTGCAAATGAGAGCGGCTCTGGAGGTGCAATTTAGGGTAGGTCCCCCTGTTTGGATGGATGCGGTATTACTACAAAGAGTGATTAGACCCGGGAAGAGGAAGGGTTTTATCTCCGAAATATATACGCAGCTATGTAAGGAAGCTGTCGTTAGATCAGAGCACCTTGGCTGTAGGGAGGGGTGGGAGAAGGATGTGGGAAAGTTAACTGACACACAATGGAGGGAAATCTTGGAGGTGGGTCAGGAGGTCTCAGTTTCACCTGCACAGAGACTCTCCCACCTAATGCTGCTACATAGAGCATACTACACCCCAAAGAAGCTATTTTGCTTTGGTGTAAGACCTGACGCCAAATGCCCCAGGTGCGGGGAGGAGGGTGACTTGATTCACATGGTATGGAGGTGCCCCAAACTAGTACGGTACTGGTTGGGGGTAGTGGGCTCTATTGGAGAGAAGTGGGGAATTTCTTTAGAGACAGATGTCAGACTCTGCATACTTGGATATAGGGTATGGAGCCTGGAGGAGGCAGCAGTTAAGATAGTGGTTCTGAGATGCCTTTACCAGGCTCGGAAACTTATTATGCAGAGATGGCAATCAGTCCTCCCCCCGGCAGTTGATGAGTGGGTTAAAACAGTAAATGACATAATATGGAAAGAGAGAGCCCTATATATCAGAAGAGGGAACCTTAAAAAATTTGAGAAGATGTGGAACCCCTGGTTGGCAAGCGTAGGGTGTCAGGAATTAACGAAAGTCCTGGCTTAGGGCGGGATGAGGGCAAGGGGAAGGTGGGAGGGTATGGGGGTAAATAGATACCTGTCGTCCTACTGTACCATATGAAATCATCTGCTGGACATAATTTTGTAGATCTAGTGGGAGCGAGGGGGGACCGGTTGAAGAATACAAGGCCCCTTTCTCCGCAGAGTATGCCTACATGAAGTTGAGGATGTTTTTAATGGTGTATGTAAACTAAGAAATGTTAATAAAGATTATTTAAGAAAAAAAAAAAATGCATCTTTCTGGGCTCATAGGTAAGGGGTGTCTAACAAATAGCATGAGGAATGGGCACTGCTCTAAGGAACATGTACCAATCCAAAAAAATCTTATTTTAAATTCCATGCAATCAGGAACAGTGATATTTTAGCATTTACAAAGTTTTAAATTGCTAGCAGCTGACATCTCCCTCCTGGCTTCTTTTTAACCACTTCTGGACCAGCCGCCGCAGTTTTACTGCGGCAGGTTGGCTCAGCTGGGCAAATCGATGTTACCTTTACGTCTTTACTTTTGGCCATTAAGGGCACCGCAGCATGTGCCCAGAGTCGATGCGAGTGCCCGGCGGGCGCGATGTCCGCCAGGCACCCGCGATTGCTCGTGACAGAGCGAGAACCGAGATCTGTGTGTGTAAACACACAAATTCTGGTTCTTTCAGGGGAGTAGAGACAGATCGTGTGTTCATAGTAAGTACGAACACCGATCTCTCTCTCCTCCTATATAGTCCCATCCCACCTACAGGGAACACAGTTAACCCCTTGATCGCCCCCTAGTGTTAACCCCTTCCCTGCCAGTGACATTTATACAGTAATCAGTGCCTTTTTATAGCACTGATCGTTATATAATTGTCAATGGTCCCAAAAATGTGTCAAAAGTGTCCAATTTGTCCGCCGCAATATCGCAGTCCCGATAAAAATTGCAGTTCGCTGCCATTACTAGTAAAAAAATAATAATAAAAATGCCATAACTCTATCCCCTATTTTATAGATGCTATAACTTTTTGCGCAAACTAATCAATATATGCTTATTGCGATTTTTTTTTACTAAAAATATGTAGAAGAATATATATCGGCCTAAACTGAGGAAAAAATTTCTTTTTTTGAAAAAAAATGTGGGATATTTATTATAGCAAAAAGTAAAAGATATTGTGTTTTTTTCAAAATTGTCGCTCTTCTTTTGTTTATAGCGCAAAAAATAAAAACCGCAGAGGTGATCAAATACCACCAAAAGAAAGCTCTATTTGTGGGGAAAAAAGGACATCAATTTTGTTTGAGTACAGTGTCACACGATTGCGCAACTGTCAGTTAAAGTGATGCAGTGCCATATCGCAAAAAATGGCCTGGCCATTGAGCAGCCAAATATTCTGGGGCTGAAGTGGTTAAAAAGCAATATTGGCGCACTGACCCCAAAGGTCCCCAAAAAATACATAGCAGACTCCTAAGGGTCTGTTATGTATTGTGGAAAACTTTGGAGGCCTCTGTGTGCATTTTTTAAAAAAAACACTTTAGCTCTGAGCCTCTTTTTTAGATTTGTTAAAATATTTTTTTGCTAGAAAATTACTTAGAACACCCAAACATAACATATTTTTTTTCAGACACCCAAGAGAATAAAATGGCGGTCATTGCAATACTTTATATCAAACCGTATTTGTGCAGCGGTCTTACAAGTGCAATTTTTCTGGAAAAATACACTTTTTTGAGTTAAAAAATAAGACAACAGTAAAGTTATCCCAATTTTTTTCTATATTGTGAAAGATAATGTTATTCCGAGTAAATTGATACCCAACATGTCATGCTTCAAAATTGCGCCCGCTCGTGGAATGCTGACAAACTTTGGCACTTAAAAATCTTCATTGGCGACATTTAAAAATTTCTACAGGTTACCAGTTTTGAGTTACAGAGGAGATCTAGTGCTATAATTATTGTTCTCAGTCTAACAACCGTGGTGATACCTCACATGTGTGGTTTGAACACTGTTTTCATATGCGGGATCAACTTATGTATGCGTTCACTCCTGCACGCGATCTCGGCAGGACGGGGTGCTTTAAATTTTTTTTTCTTATTTATTTTACCTTTTATTTTTTATTTTTACATTGTCCTTTTTAAAAAAAATTGGGGTCACTTTTATTCCTATTACAAGGAATCTAAACATCCCTTGTAATAGAAAAAAAAGCATGACAGGACCTCTTAAATGTGAGATCCGGGGTCAAAAAGACCTCAGATCTCATATTTACACTAAAATGCAATAAAAATAAATAAATAAATAAATGTCATTAAAAAAAATACCTCTTTAAGAACATTGGGCGGAAGTGATGTTTGATATTGCTTCCACCCTCCAATGCTATGGAGCCGAGCGGGGGTCATCTTTCCCTCACTCGGCAATCAGGCAGTGAGGGTAACAGATATGATTGTCTCCACCACTACCTGTGGCTCTGGTAAGCAGCGGAGACAACTGAAGCGCGGTGGCGGGGGGGCCCCTCTCCGGCCAGCGATAAAAGTGATCTTGCGGGGAATCCCCTGCAGAGACCACTTTTATCTTAACGAGAAATGCATGCCATTCCTGAAAATACCAGGGTTATGGCAGCTAGCTGCTGCCATAACAACAGTATTTACCGTCAAAATACAGATGTACAGGTACGGCGATTTGCGTGAAGTGGTTAAAGAAGCCAAAGATGAAGTTCTATTTCTTGGCAATTTAAATAGTATCATAATTTTTTTTTTTGCAAATGTAATTTTTGAGGTAACATGTCTCACAGCAAGAATGAAAAAAAATTGTGTAGAGTCCCCCATAAAATGCATTCCAGATCCTTTGAGTCTAGGATGGATTTTAAGGGGATACATTATGCAAAAAAACAAAAGAAAGTATGTGGTCAGCCTAAAAATCTATACCAAACCCTTAATCCGAGCATTCAGCCTGCCTGGCCAAGAAAGGGTGGAGGAACAAAAATGTGGGCCATCCTGAACCATACCAGGCCATGTGCCCTCAACATATTGGGGGTGGAAGTTTCCCCCAGAAAAGCACCTTGTCCTTATGTTGATGAGTACAAAAGCCTCTTCCCCACAACTCTTGTCTGGTGGTTGTGGGAGTCTGTGGGCAGGGGGCTTATCATAATCTGGAAGTCTCCTATAATATAAGTTCTTTTATTAAAAAAATAAAAATCTCCAAAAAAGTCCATTGTTGCAAATCCATTGTCAGTCACAATGACTGCCACCGGAACTCACCAAAAAAAAATAGACAAAGCTGAATAAATGCTACCCAAGCTGTCATCAGCTATATAAAAGATAGGGCAACTATAGTTGTGACATCATTGCCTAAATGTAGGCAACATTTAGGCAATGATGTAATGCTCCACTGCATGCTCATTTGCGTACGTGGTCAGGGATTCTTAGCAATGTAAGTGAATGTTGTGAGTGATGCCAGTGCTTTGTAAGCTCTTGGAGGGTGCAAGCAACCTCTGCTTCCTCAGCAGCCATTGAAAGCTGGAATTGCTTTGACATCATTGCCCAAATATGGCCATGTGGCATATTGGAAAATGATGTAACCTGCTCCATTACTCACCCATTTGCTTACATAGCTGAGGATTCTTGGCCAAGTAAGTGAATGGGCCGCTTGATGTCAGTTTTTTGGTAAGAATGCAGTAGGTCCAAGCAGCCATTGCTTACTTATCAACCATTGACAGACAGAATCTGTCACTTATGTCCATGCTGCATGCCTTAAATATTCAGCATTTGGATAAATGTCCAAACAGACAGTTTTTGGTCTGAATGTGTGTTCATACAGAACAGTGATCTCATCCCTAACCACCAAAACCCTTTCAATACTTTCCAAACTCTTACCACCATTCCACTTGCCTTTCATTACTTACTTCCTTTTAAGTTTTTCCATTTTGATGACCAGAAAAAATAAAACACAACTTAATAATCTTTTTTAAAACTATCTTATGCTGGAAAAACAAGAATAAAAAAAAAAATAATAGGCAACTACACAGCTTTAAAGTGGTTGTACACCCTGTACGACCACTTTTACCTACAGGTAAGCCTATATTAAAGCTTACCTGTAGGTGCTTGAAATATCTCCTAAACCTCCACTTTAGAAAGGGCACACCATGCCGTCTCTAATAGGGGTCATGCCGTGACTGGCGGCTACCACGCATGCGCGAGAGTGATGTCACGCGACTCCGGTCAGTCACAGAGCAGCACCAAGGTTTACTTCCTCTTTAATAATTAATACTTCTATCCTAACAATGAAGAGTCCTAAGGGACAAAAATATTTTTATACTGAATTTTCACCACCACCGCCTCAAAACTCTTTCTCCATACACATTGTTTGTTATGGAAATTTCAGTAAAAATGTATTGTGCTACCCCTAACACCTTCCTCCTATCCACCTTTCACTTATATTGCTCAGGCTCCCTCCCATCGCCCAAAAAACTTACACTCACTCTTATTTATATTCACACAAAAATATCTAGCCTGCCAAAAATTTTTTTTTTAAAAACGTCACTCTCTTCAAAGTTCTTACATACCACCTTCACATCGTCCACATACCCAATCACTTTCTTACACCTACCCCCACACCCAGGAGAGAGAGAGATTATTATTATTTTTTTTAGAATTATTATTTTCAGCATTTCAGAGAGAGAGAGAGAGAGAGATTATTATTATTACAAATATTACAAATATAAATGCAATTTATCTGATCTGCTCCCGTCCTCTCCCCTCCAATAGCGAAATAGAGGGGAGGGGGACAGGATCCACAAAAAATTAGAGGGAGAGAGGAGAAAAAAAATTCCAAAGAAAGAAAAAGGAGGAGGTTTAGGGGGGACCCCAGAAAACTAATGGCCAGGTTCAAGGCAGTAAAACCACAGTTGATCTTAGCCAAAAGGCCAAGAAGTAGCAAGTGCAAATGTGCGAGTAGGGCACATAAATGTATGTGAATGGTGGTTGTGCCACACATGCCACACATAATCACACACATAGGTTGGACTTGATGGACTTGTGTCTTTTTTCAACCTCACCTACTATGTAACTACCTACTATGTAACTATGTGAGGTATTGCCATGAATGTCAAAGTAAGAGAAGTCATTTTAGTCATCATTCACTGTTAATTCTAAACTGATAAACTGTAAAAGTTAATATATAGTTGCCTTATGACCATTTTGGGTACTGTAGTTTTTTGCCTTTTTACTGACAAGAGCAATTTTTTAAGTTTGATATGTTTGGTATCTATTTACTCATTGCAACTCCATCTTTTCTACTTACAGTATTGTACCAAAAACTGTATTATATTATGTTTGTGTGCACTAAAATTAATTTTAGTGTATTTTTTCCTTAAAATATAAATTGCAAATGCAATCATTTTATTCTAGAGGGCGTCTTATTTCAGAAAATATATAATTGCTTTGAGTTTTTAAACTATAACTAGAGGCAAAACTGTTTTTTTAGCTTTGGATGGAGTGGAGAGGGATTAAAACCCCTGTCATGCTTTTATCACTGTCTGTGCCCTCATTAAAGAGATTCACCCTCTTCTATTTGTTCTGCTTATCATTATCATTGAAAGTGAAAGTAAAAGAAAATCCCAAATTTTGGGTTGTCCCCAGAAAAGTAACAGAGGGGAAAACTTCCAATGGGGACACTAGTTCTGGTGACATGGGGGTCCCCAAGAAATCACTTTAATTTTCAGGGATTTCCTCTCACTTTCTG
Source organism: Aquarana catesbeiana (assembly GCF_042186555.1). Lineage (NCBI taxonomy): Eukaryota > Metazoa > Chordata > Amphibia > Anura > Ranidae > Aquarana > Aquarana catesbeiana. The sequence goes on from NC_133332.1 coordinate 36,210,017, forward strand.
TTGTGGCTATTGGACAGGAAGTGAAGTGAAATCTCCCCAATGGGAAAAAAAATCTGACAGGGGTTGTAACCCTCCCCTACTCTATCCAAAAAAAAGTTTTGCCCATAGTTCTACTTTAAGTCATTTTCTAAAAGTGGCGGCTTGCCCAATCCGTGCGCCCGGCCCCTAATCTACATGCAGGGCACCAGACACATGGATTTCAATGGGTTTTTTTTAAGCATGTGATTAGAGCCTGAGGCTCTAATTGGCTTAAAAAAAAGGTGGGCTCGGGGTGCAGAGCACTGCGTTCTGAGCCCACCCAGTTGTGTGACAATAGCAAATTAATATTCGCTATTGTCTTTCTGATTCTCCTCCCGGCCAATCAGTAGGTGGACCCTGAGACCAGTTTGGCCAGGGAGTCTTAGGTCTCCCTGGCCATTCGGGTCTCAGGACCCACTTCCTGTTCGTCTGGAAGGGGATGCAACGACCTCAGAGCAAGGAGTAGCTGGAGTGAGGAGCAGCAGCTCTACCCCAGATCCTCGTCATCTACCCCATCCCCAAAATATTGAGCACCAACTGCCACTGTTTTCTAACAAAAAATGCAGATTTTAAAATGTGTGCAAAACTTATGCCGCATACACACGACCGGACTTTCTGGCAGAAAAGGTCAAACAGAATCATTCCGTTGGACATTCCAATCATGTGTGGGCTTCATCAGACTTTTTCTTTCCAAAATTCTGATGGACATAGAAATAGAACATGTTTCAAATCTTTCCGATGGAATCAGTTCCTATCGGGAAAAACGCTCGTCTGTATGCTATTCCAACGGACCAAAAATGACGCAAGGGCAGCTATTGGCTACTGAACTTCCTTTTTCTATTCCCGTCGTAAGTCATCGCGTTCTAATCGATCGGACTTTGGTGTGATCGTGTGTAGCCAAGTCCGTTTCAGCGGAACCCTGTCGGAAAGACCGTCTGAGTCTATTCTGATGGAAAGTCCGGTCATGTGTACGCAGCATTAGAAGATTGCTACAGAAGCAAAGTGGTTAAAACTGCCCTAAATTGGGATTATATTTCAGTAAAATAAATGGCAGAGGTAAGGATGGGATGCCATGAAATGTTAGATATTTTTTTTCTAAGCGCATGTAAGTAATGATTTCCTTAAAATGGAAATGCAAATTTGGTAGGATGATTTCTGTATGATGCATATGTGATATATTTAAATTATCCTGATAATTGTGGTCCTTTAACTTCAGATTCAGATATTTTATTGTTTCTCTGGACCTCACACAGAAAAGTGTCTAAAGAAAGAACAGTTCTTGGTACCCATAGAAGTGAATCAGTTTTTTTAATTCTCCATTAATTCAGAATCCAGAATTGGATTGCTCTGGGCAAAGAAACTGTTCTTCCTTCAGGCATAAATAAATAAGAAAAATGCCAGAAATCTATCCTCTATTTTGTAGAAGCTATAACTTTTGCGCAAATCAATCAATATACTTTTATTGTGCTTTTTTTACAGAATCGCACAGTCTTAATTATTATGGCACAGCTATCTCAAATCCCATTGGATTCCCCCAATTCTCCTTTAAAGTGTATATTGATGATGTGATGTTGGCAAGTTACGATGATGACACACAAATATTTCAATCCAGATTAAAAGGACCTGTTAATGCCGAGTACTGGATAGATCAAACTTCAGATTCCCAACATTTTATTTGGCTTCAAAAGCAAAAAATTAATTACGTAAATAGTCTTTTAAATCTAACAAATGGTAAGTATTAAGATGCCCCTTTAGCTAATAAATTATGTGTTGTGACTGTTGGTGGTGATCAGGGACTCTGGGGCTGGTTTTGTGGTGAGCAGAGACACTGGGACTGGTGTGGTGGTGATTTGGGACATTGTAACTGGTGTGGCAGTGATCAGGGACTCTGGGACTGGTGTAACAGTAATTAGGGACACTGTGACTGATGTGGGGGTGATCAGAGACACTGACTGGTAAATAATTAAAAAAAAAAATTAAAAAAAGGTTTCATTCATAAAACCTTGTTTACTGGTTCCTTCATGTTTCCACTTGCCGACCAGTCGCTGTCATTATACGGCGGCAGGTCGGCTCGTTCCCGCAAATTGCAGTAGCTGCATGGCATTCCCTTTAGCAGCTATAGCTGCACAGCGAGGGAGCTGATGCGTGTGACCACAGAGAGCCAGAAAAGGGATCTGTCAATGTAAATAAACAGATCCCCATTCTGACAGGGGAGTAGAGAGAGATTGTCTGTTCCTAATGATTAGGAACAGCAATCTCTCTCTACTCTCAGTCAGTCCCCTCCCCCCACAGTCAGAAACCTCCAGGGAACACATTGAACCCCTTGATCGCACTCTGGTGTTAACCCCCTTCCCTGCCAGTAATCAGTGCATTTTTATAGCACTGATCGCTTTTTACAAAAAAGTGTCAAAAGTGTCTGATCTGTCTGCCGCAGTGTTGCAGTCCCGCTAAAAATTGCAGATCGCCGCCATTACTAGTAAAAAATAAATAAATAAGAAAAATGCCATAAATCTATCCTCTATTTTGTAGACGCTATAACTTTTGCGCAAATCAATCAATATACTTTTATTGTGATTTTTTTTACCAAAAATATGAAGAAGAATATATATTGGCTTAAATTGATGAAGAAATTTGTTTTTTGTATTTATTTTTTGGGAAATGTATTATAGCAAAAAGTAAAAAATACAGTTTTTTTTCAAAATTGACGCTCTTTTTTTGTTTATAGCGCAAAAAATAAAAACTGCAGAGGTGGTCAAATACCACCAAAAGAAAGCTCTATATGTGGGAAAAAAAAGCATCAAAAAGATTTTACAGTGCACGCACATTGCACGTACATTATTAGCTAAGATAAGTAGCAAAAAGGCCACATAGTCCCAAAAAATCAGTTGACACTTTTGTGGTTGAAAGTTTAGTAATTAAAACTTGTTTTCTACGCAGGAGAGTATCTTTACCAGCAAAAGCGTGGCTGCACAGTGGATGACGATGGAAATATTGCTGGATATTTGGAGTTTGCACATGAGGGGAAGGAATTTCTGAAGTTTGATAAGGAGAAGATGCTGTATATACCTATGATCTTTTACGCTGAACCAATAACTCAGTACTACAACACACAAACTGCTGATTCTTTTTTTGACAAAAATTATTTAGAAATTCAATGCCCTAAAATGCTACATAGTTACCTCAAATATGCAAGCTATGAGTTAGATAAAAAAGGTAAGAACCTATTGAAAGGTGATATCTAAGGACTAATCATCAGTACTGTATGTATGCTCCCTACATCTGATCTTTCCCCATTACTGACTTACCATGACTTATTCTTATTCTATTCTCTAGAGGTGATCATCTTGGTAGAAGCAGGGCTTTTCTTCTTCCTGTCATAGCTGCGCCCCTAATGCCCCATACACACGGTCGTATTTTCCGATGGAAAATGTGTGATTGGATCGTGTTGTCGGAAGTTTCGACCGTGTGTGGGCTCCATCGGACTTTTTCCATCGGATTTTCCGACACACAAAGTTTGAGAGCAGGCTATAAAATTTTCCGACAACAAAATCCGATCGTGTCAATTCTGACCGTTTGTGGACAATTCCGATGCACAAAGTGCCACGCATGGTCAGAAGCATGCTCAGAAGAAATTCCGAGATGGAACAGCTCGGTCTGGTAAAATTAGCATTCGGAATGGATAGAGCACTTTCGTCAGGCTGCAGTGTTTCAAATTGTTTAATACAGCGCACTCTCTTCTTCTTTATAATGCAGGAAGAACAAAGTAGTTTTGCTGCTGATATTCACACAGAGTTCTTACAAACTTCTTTCTTTATTATTTATCGTGATTCCCTCAATATATTATGATTTGTCACATCTGACCAAAAATCTATATCTTTTTTTGTGTTTTTTTTCAAGCCTGATGTGATTTTTTTAATTTTTTTATGTTTGTATTTTTTTCAAGGCTGATCTTGTTATTTTTTTTTTTTAGTTATTTAACATCCAGAATATTTTTGTGTGTCAAGTTACTACAACACCATTATTATCTTGTATTATTTAATCTCAAGGAGGTTGCTTGGTGTTGATGTCCCTTGTTAATTTCACATTGTACTTTAGAAATGTACCTGAATCCTCACAAAACAAACTGTCCTTTTTGAAGGAAAACACACATAGGCGAGTATAATTGAAACAAAAAAACCTTTATTAAGGGCTCATAACCAAACAAAGAGGGAGGCAACACTGGAGAAACAGCAGAAATTGGTGAAGCCTTTGGCCCCCAGGGCACACATCAATTATTTTCCTGCAAAATTGGTGGCTGGAGGAGTCCATATAAAAGGGAGTGCAGTCTGGTCCAGAAGTCCCAGAGATTCTGAAGGCAGCAGATGACATCTGTGTCCCCAGGCTGTGGTCATACTAGAGCCTGCATCTTTTGCCAGACCAGACTGAACCCAGGGTCCTCACTCTCTGGTCTTCCTTCCACGCTTCCTTCCATGCTGTGGCTGTGGTGGTGTAGTTGTGGCAGGAGGAGGGGGAGGAGGAGGATGTTCCAACTCACTCAGGTGGGTATTGAGTGTGATTTCGCCCCTCACCCCTTTAATTAAGACTTTATAAAGAAGGTCCTCACACAGCTGGCGTTGGCCCTCCTGCATGCCCTGCAGTTTGGTGGTAGCCCTGCAGGCAAAGACCTCTTCAGGAGTGGGGGTGGCTCTGAGGGACGCAGAAGCCTCCTGAATGAGCCTGAGCGCTGAATCCTGCACGTGACTCCCCTTCCTGGGTCTTTTGGTTGGAAGGCGGAGGGGAGGAACCTGCGATTTGGTCAGGCTCCTACTGGGCCCAGGCTTCTCCTGGCTGCCACTTAGCCCCGCCTCTTCCTGGCTGCCACTAACCCCCGCCTCCTCCTGGCTGCCACATTCCACAGCCTCGTCCTCCTGGCTGAGGTCTTCTTGTGTATGAAAAAGGGACATAGTTTTAGTTTTTACTTCATCAATCACACACAATTTTAACCTCATGACTGTTGCCAATTGAATGTTATCAAATATAACAGATGATCATTCTGAGCCCAGCATTGTTCATTCTTGTCCCAATTATTTTTGCCCACTATTGTCGGACTTTTTCCATCGGATTTTCCGACACACAAAGTGTTTTACATATCAATATATGTAAAACACTTTATTAATTCAGCAATTAGTGATCAATAATAACATCTAGTAAACCTCATTTATTTATTGACCAGAAATCTGTAGAACAATGCTATACCTGGCTCAAGCTGGGCTCCTCCACTTCTTCCTGGCTGGAAGTCCCAGGTTGGACTTCGGAAGCCTCAGCTGGGGTGGAAGGAAGAGTGGAAGGAAGGGTTGAGAGGGATTCCCTGACTCCAGTCTGGTCTGACAATAATCACAGTCTCTCATAGTACCACAGCCTGGGGACATAAATGTCATCTGCTGCTGCTCCAGGTCTCTTGGAATCCGTGACCTTCTTGCGCTCCCTAAGATAAGTGCTCTTCAGGCCACCAATTTTGGCTTTTAAATAGGGGATGGTTGCCGTGGGGACCACCGGTGTCAACAACTCCAGCAGTTTCTCCAGCGCTGCCTGCCTCTTTTGTTTATGATTATAATGAGGATGTTTGACCTGCCACAGACAGGGCAGCTCCCTGTATTTATCTATGAACAGGGGGAGGAAGTTGTGGTCATTGAAGCCATCCATTTTCTCTGCAAGACACAACACAAGACAAACCCTAATGTCAGGGAAAACTCTCCTAAGCTTGTTACAATATAGGCCTCAATGTAGAAGCAGTATAGGCCCAAGTTTAGATCCTACCTTCGTTATCACGATCGGCGCCTCCGATGCTCCTTCCTCCGCTCACAGATCGTACGTACTACGCATGCGTGTTACGCTTTATAGACACTGCACATGCGTGAAACTCCGCCCACCCCTGACATTCTTTCTAGTCTATTCCCCGCCCCTTCTCGTTCGGTGCAGTGGGGGAAGAGCACATGGCAGAGACACAGCAGGTGCGTGCTAATTACAGCAACGAGGAGGAGGAACAAAGCCCGGAGCCTGAAACGTCTGGATCCAGAAGGAGATGATTTAAGGCATCAAATATGTCCTTTGGGGAGATGTTGGAGATGGTCAACATCCTGAAGAGGACCGACTATGTCGGGAAGTATGGACCTTACCCCAACCCCAATGTCAGAAAGGCCAAGATCATGGTGAAAGTGGTCAAGAGTCTGCACCGGAATTTCGGGGTACAACGGTCGAAAGATCAGCTCAGGAAGCGGTCGTCGGACCTGAAATTAAGAGAGCATAAGCAGTACAGAAGGATCCGGAGAGTGCTGCAAAAAAGTAAGTAGTTGTCCTGTGTGCCTATTCTTTATGTTTATTACGTTCGTGCTGCTCCATGTGCTTTTCTTAACTGTTGTCCAGTTTAAAATGTCAACTTTCATGTTCATGGGCACATTATTCGTTCGTATAAAACATTGTTCATTCGGCCTAGAAAACACCATTGTTTTGCCCATATGCATTTGCCAACATTTTTTATGGCCTACTTTCTGAAAATAATTTGGTTGTGTAGATATGTAGACAACAGGAGGAGGAGGAGGAGGAGGAAGGAGACGTGGTGGAAATAGTCACCACAACAGGTGAGTGTCTGCGACCAAAGGCACAGGTAAGAGATGGATGCCGGCATATTTATAATACATGGTGTTTTTTTGTTTCTATCTTTTTAGATGATCGTGATGTTATGGATCCAGGGCATTTCACCTCTGAAAGTGCACAGATCCTGATCGGGGAGATCATGGGGTGTAATAGGGACTTGGAAAACATCCAGAAAAACATCAATGATGTTCAAAAAAAATGAAGAACATCATTGATGTTTTAGGGAGAGTTTAAAAACAATCAAAATCCCTTCCCTTTTTTGTTTTTTTGGTGATTCTAAAATGTATACAATTTTTTTACATATTATAGAAAAGCCAAATTTTGAAGATGCACACAGTGTGTCAACATGTGCTATCTGCCATCACGGGAGATCAATGGACATGTTTTGGAGGTGCAACCCCTTCCTCAATAATAAAGTAGCTGTGAGGAAGGGGTTGCACGCACAAAGCACGTCCCTTGATCCCCCGTGCTGGCAGCTAGCACATGTTGACATTCAGCAATTTGTGTGCATCTTCAAAATTTGGCTTTTCCTGGGGTGACTTCACCCCATCTGAACGCAATATCAAACACAGTTTAGAAATACTCATGTCTGATATTGCCTTCAAGTTCTACCAAAAGCGAACTTTATAAGTTCAAGATTTGTGTCTTTCGTGTTGGTTTTAAACATGCCTGTTTTATCTTAAATGGACATTGCTACTTTTTCTAATGTGACCCCAAAAATTGTTATACAACAAACATGTTGGTTTGTTTTAAAAATCTTTTATAAATGCACATGTGATTGTGCTGGTATTAAAAAGATTGTTAATCAAGAATGTGTTGATTATTGTCTCAACGCTCCAACACTTTTGTCGTGCTCTAATTGGTGTTTTCTGTGACAATGGGGGTTATTTCCTAAGGGAAAATCCACTTTGCACTACAAGTGCAGTTTCAAGTGCACTTGTAGTGCAAAGTGTCTTTGCCTTTAGTAAACAACACCCAACAGTGCTTTGTAATGTTACACAATCACGCCATTTTCAGGACTCACCACATTTCTGTCAGGGTCATCTAAAAGAAACACAAGCAGTAAATGTCACCAAAGATGTTAGTAGTTAAAATGTTTTTTTTATTTGAACAAGGTTTCAGACATTGTCTGGCATATTGATAGCCCCCCTACCCGCAAAGTATTCAAGGTATCTTAGCTGGACTTCACGGGCACTCAGGGGGGACAAGCCAGGACGGCCACTTTAGCGCAGTCAGGGTTGGTTCATTTTGAATTCCATCCTCAGGCCCAACTGAGCCAGCATAGTTGGCAGAATGTTGCCGTAAAAAGTTGTGGAGAACACAGCACGCCAGGATGATATGATTCAGTTTGTATTCCGCCATGTGTATGGGTGTAAGAAATAGATGGAACCGACTGGCCATGATTCCAAACGTGTTCTCCACCACTCTTCTGGCTCTGGCCAGCCGGTAATTAAAAACCCTCCGGTCCGGGGTGAGGTTCCTCATTAGGAATGGCTGCATAAGATGGTCCCCCAGTGCAAAAGCTTCATCCGCAACGAAGGCGAATGGGAGTCCTTCCACATTGTCTTCTGGAGGTGGCAAGTCCAAGCTGCCATTCTGGAGACACCTGTAGAACTCCATCTGGGCGATGACTCCACCATCTGACATCTGGCCATTCTTCCCCACGTCCACATACAAGAACTCGTAAATAGCCGACACCACCGCTAACATCACAATACTATTGAACCCTTTATAGTTGTAATAGTATGACCCCGAGTTGGGTGGTGGGACGATGTGGACGTGTTTCCTATCAATTGCCCCTCTGCAGTTAGGAAAGTCCCACCACTGGGCAAAGTGGGAGGCCACAGTCTGCCATTCCTGTGGGTTGGAAGGAAACTGTGGAGTCAAACAAGAAAAAAAATTTAGTCATTTTGCACATAAACAGGGAAAGCAGATTAGACACAAACATTCTTGGCCAACATCAAGATAACATTTATTTGAGGGAGTTTTTAAAGACCAAAGTATAAGGTCCACCTATCAGATTCCCCCTCCCCCTCTCATGGGCCATTTCTAACAATATAGGGGGGAGCTCTTGGACAGGTAACCCTCTCCACTTCATTGAGAGATGAATGCCTAAATAATGGGTATTACTTTGGCCAGACCCTCCTTACTGTACACTATTGGCAGCCCACTGGACAGGTAAGAAGTGTCATAATACAAAGATATAAATACACATTGTACACATTTGAGCACATTTGGACATTCTGCTCTTACCTATCGAGATAAGAATAGTATACCAAAATTTTAAACATTACCATTTGAAAGTATACAGGCAGGCCCTTGCACTACATGCTTTGGGGAATTCATCCATACATCTGACCACAAAAGAGATGGGTATAGTGTGTATGGGTTTGGCAAAGTCAGCAGATAGATGATTGAGGATAGATAGAGAATTGGTATCAGCTGACTTAGCAATTGGGGGAGGGAGGGTTCCAAATGATTTGGGGACCCCCAAAAAAAGCCTCTAGCACTCTGCATGAATGTTAAGCACCAATCAAATTTAAAAACATTTTTGGGGGTATTTAGGGTAAAGCACTACTATGGAGCTGATAAAATACATTGTTAAGTGACTACATGAGGTGAATATAGGGCCAGGAGAGCATGCTGGGGAGTTAAGTGAAGGCAAATATGTATAAAGGACAAAAAAATAATTACATAAAAATCCAGCATGCATGAGGACAAAGGGGACATTCACAGCATATTCCAATCATGGTAATTAGGGAATGAGGAAAGAAATACAATATATTAACAAACATTAAATACAATAACATGTGATATTAAAGGATAAATCTTACCTTAATATACTCCTTCTGCAGGACCTGTATGATGGCAGAACAGGTCTCTGGGATAATGATCCCCAGAGCCTGGGGGGAGATGCCTGTCAAGAACTTGAGGTCCTGTAGGCTTCTCCCCGTCGCCAAGTACCGCAGGGTGGTGACTAGCCTCTGCTCCGGAGTGATGGCTTGCCTCATGCAGGTATCCTGCCTGCTAATATAAGGGGTCAGCAAAGCCAACAAACAGTGAAATACGGGGTCCGTCATCCGGAGAAAGTTCCTGAAATCATCAGGATTATTCTCACGGATCTCACGGAGCAAAGGCATATGACAGAACTGATCACGCTGAAGCAACCAATTCTTAGTCCATGAACTCCTCCCTACCCTGTTCATGGACTGGACTTGTGTCAAGGTAAGGACCCCAACACCAAGCCCCTGCACAGCATGAACTCTACGAGGAGTACGTATACGCAACATGGCTAGAAAACGGTCGGCTGCTCAGAACGAAGTAACAGAACGCACTGAAGAACAGCAAGGCCTGTGAAGAGCGACCTGAAAAACAGTAACGAACGAACAAGAACACAATGACAAGAGTCACGCGTAACTCGCTGCACGCACTGAAGACCAGATACAAACCCACAAGCACAAACTGAACAGCAGAAAACGATCTGAGAACCATGAGTCTGAAAAAGCGCGAATCGTCTCTCACAAAACTTTTACTAACACGAGATTAGCAAAAGGAGCCCAAAGGGTGCCGCGCTTGGTTCGGACCTGCCCTTTTCTAGTCTCGTCGTACGTGGTGTACGTCACCGCGTTCTTGGCGATCGGAAATTCCAACAACTTTGTGCGACTGTGTTTATGCAAAACAAGTTTGAGCCAACATCCGTCAGAAAAAATCCATGGATTTTGTTGTCGGAATGTCTGATCAATGTCCGATCGTGTGTACGGGGCATAAGACTAGAGGGGGAATTGACAAGAAGCAGCAGGTGAGGTAGATGATCCACCATAGAATTATGCACAGAAGTTTTAAAGCAGAAATGAGGAGATTCTTGCACTGCAGTTCTTCAGGTACAGCTTTATCTCCAGGATGCAGAGCAGTGATCAGCACAATAGTTACAACCTCAAATGTCACTCCAAATCTGGTGGGACAGCCAGAGGCAGTAGAGTCTCAGATCTGCCACTGCAGATTTACAGTTATGAGGTCCAAGGTACAGGGTTGCCTATGCATCAGGATTAGGCTACATTCACTCGGGTGGCCAGGCATGCATAGTTTTCTATATTAAAAGGCAGCTAAACACCACCCTTGGACACAGCAGCACTCTGTGCTATGGTTGCATACAAACTGACCATTTAACTTCAGCCAGTTTGTATGCAGACAAAATTTCTTTTTAATCACATTTTTATTTTTATTTTCCTTTTACATTACAAACATACAAATAAACAAAACAACCAAACCCCCCCAAAAAAAATCCCAAAACAAGAAATTTCCCTTCCAATCCTCTCTCTCTTCCTCTGTCATTTCCTTACTGCTCAGTTAAACTGATAAAACTTTACTAACACATTTATTTCATTATTATCAAGTATACCAAAAATTCCAGAAATATTCCAGGTCAACCGATACACTGTGTAAAAAGTTAACTAAAACAGGCCAACCTGCTCTTCAAACACTACCTCTCCTAAGTATGCATTTAGGCTGGAGCATAGAGCATCTATCCATATTTTCTATATTTTTTCAAACTTCAAGGATGTGTTTGGTTGAACATACTGTAGGTGTGTTTTTCAAGCATAACATGATTATCCATTTTCTGGATCCAGTCCCCCAGGGTAAGAGGGTTGGGTGAGACCCAACAAGGGTCTATCAACAGACGGGCCATAAAAAGTGATCTTATAACGACCACTACCTGATCATGTTCCAGATTGTTGGGTTGAGTTTATCACATCTATTACATCTAGCAGAAACACCAACCCTGAATGCACACTGTCTGTGTCAAAGGCCGGTCAGAAGCTCTATTCCTATTTAGCTGCTCAGATGAGCAGTTACATAAGAACAAAGATGGGGATAGTCATTGACTTGTACAGAGTACAAATATGACAGGCTGATAGCTGCTGTTCATGCACAGTGTGTGCAGGAAGCATTTAGAACCACTAGCGAGAATCTATTAATTCTCTCTGGCTGCTCCCCTGGCTATCCCAGTGTGGCTTATGAAGGTAGCATAATGGCAACAAGAGTCTGCATCGTACCTTATGCCCATTTCACACTAAGGCAGACTCTGATTTTATAGTCTGCTGATTCCCTGCTGATCAGAGCAAAGCAGGTGGATGGCACATCCAAGTCCACTCAGTTTATGCAGAGCGGACTCGGACAGAGCCCACTCTGCTCTATGGGTGGTCAGGTGTAAATGTGCTCCTTTGTCCATATCCACCTAGATGAAGGGGGACAGATCCCCTTCCATTCTTTTATCAGACTTGAGATAGACAGATGTAAATGGACACAAGTCTTAAAAAATGTCTTCATGTGAAAGGAGTCTTATACTAAAGCTATTGAAAAGGCTCTGTTCTATATTTTGTACTACAGTTTGTTGTGCTTTGTATACTTGCTGAGTACTGTATTTTTCCATGTACAAGATGCTACTTTTTCCTAAAATCATTAGACTGAAAATCAAGGGGCGTCTTATACACAGTCAATCAGCCTGGGAGAGAGCCGCGCAGGTGCTTAGCTGCCCATAGCTCGTCAAACAGCCTTCCTCCAATCACAAGCCGTATGTTACTGACGTCAGCTGGAGGTGGAGAGTGCACAAATGCAATCCCATTGGAGGTGGAGAGTGCGCAGATGCAATAGGGACCAGAGCGTTCTGAGCCCAAGATGTCAGAAAATAAAAAAATAAATACCGGTAAGCGATTGTCTTTCTCTGCAAAATCAAACTTATTGTAGTCAGCTATGCAAATGAACATGGAAATAGAGCTGCAGAGAGACAGTTTGGACCTCCTCCCACTGAGTGTATGATCAGACAGTGGAGAAAACAGGTAGAACTCCTTCTGTCTGAAACTAATAGTGATGAAGAAGAGAACAGAGGCTGAATAGAGTGATATGCTGCATAATACACTGGTATGTAAAGGTTACCTGCGGTAATTACTAAATAAAAATGTGTTCTGTTTTATGTTTAAAATATTGATTTCTTAATTTTGGGTTGGAAAAGTGGGGGGTGTCTTATAAATGGAAAAATACGGTAGTTAGCCTTGTTTTTTTTAATTTTTATAACAATGTTGTTTTACAATAGATAGAATGTTTATAATTGCTACTATTTATTAGTATTTATTACATATTTGCATTTCAGATTTACAGCAAGTTAAAGGGGTTGTAAGGGCAGAAGGTTTTTTTTATCTTAATGCATTCTAATGAAACAACATTTAACCTGTTCACAATGGAATTCACACGTCTCCAATTTACAATAGAGATTGTTCTCTCTTAGCTTCTGACGCACACAACAGACATCTGTGTGGTGGCTCTCCAGGGACTTGGAAAGTATGAGGTTATCATCAAGATAAACCACCACACATAACTGCAACAAATCTCAGAAGACATTGTTAATAAATTCCTGGAAAACTGCCAGGGTGGTACAAAGGGCAAAAGGCATTACTAGGTACTCATAATGGCCTCATAATGGCCTGTTCTGGTATTAAACACAGTTTTCCAGTCGTCACCCTCCTTAATCCTCACAAGCTTGTATGCCCCTCTCAAAGCAAGCTTCGTGAAAACCGTTGCTCCCTTGGATAGGCATTCTTAATCATGAAATCAAGGTCTTAGTTCACCACTCTTCTTCACAAGAAGAAATCAGCAGGAGATGAGGATTTGCGGATGAAACCTTGAGAAAGTGCATCTGCAACTTCCTCCTCCATGGCCTTATCCTCCAAGACCTACAAAGGGTAAACCCACCCACGAGGGGGTATGGCACCAGGTTAAAGGTCAATTGCGCAATCATATGACTGGTGTGGAGGCATACTACCGGCTTGACCTTTGTCAAAGACATTGCTATGATCGCGGTACTCCTCCGTCAGGGAGGAGAGTGAAGAGGTGCACAGGACCTTGGCTACCTTCTGGAAGCATGTCTTACTGCATTGTGGCAACCAGGAGAGAACCCCAGCACGGAGCCAATCAAAAGAGGGGTTGTGCCTTGTAACCAAGTATAACCAATAACCAGCGGAAAATTAGGTGGGGAAATAATTTGGAATTAGATTATCTCTAAGAGCCCCTATGGCCATGGACAACAGAACGGTCTCATGAGTCACATGGGGAGGTTGTAGAGGTCTCCCACCAAGAGCCTCAATGGCAAGTGGAGTGTCACACAGCTGCAGAGGAATCGAGTGCTTCGATACAAAGGCAGTATCAATTAACAGGCCTGCAGCAACAGAGTCGATTAGAGCCTGTATCTCGACGGACGACTCAGCCCAAGAAAGGGTAACTGAAACCAGGGGCTTATCCTTCTGGATAACTGGGGATGAAACAACGCCACCTAAGGTCTGTCTGTGACAGGACCTCAATGTTTGTGTGTTCCCTGGACTAGCAGGACAAAACTTCAAAAAGTGACCTACCTGGCCACAATAAAGGCACAATCTCTCCCTCCTCCTAAGGGTTCTCTCATCCGCAGAGAGACACGTAAAGCCCAAGTGCATGGGTTCATCTTCACTGACCAACTCAGTACTAGGGGGCATGGGAGGTGAGGGAGGCAAGGCTGGGACTGCAAAGTACAGGAGGCTTCCACAAGCACGCCTTAAAAGAGAGTCTTTCTCTGAGTTTGGAGTCAATGAGGATGGCAAACGTGATCAACTTCTCCAGCTCAGTGGGTATATCTTGGGCTGCTATCTCATCCTTGATGGTATCCGAGAGACCATGAGAAAAAGCAACCACTTCATTGTTCCAAGCAACTTCTGCTGCCAGAGTATGGAATTCAATGGCGTAATCGGCAACAGTTCTCATACTCTGATGAAAATGAGGCACTTGGCAGCAAAAGCGGAGCGTGCAAGAAAATCAAATACCCTTTTAAAAGAAAAACCAAACTCAGGGTAACTCAAGACAACAGGGTTTTGCCATAGGGGGTTTGCCCAGGCCAAGGCTCCCTCAGAAAGCAAAGATATCACTAAACCTACTTTGCTTCTGTCCGTGGGAAACACCTGGGGCAGCATCTCAAAGTTTATCTCAACCTGGTTGAGAAACCCTCTGCATTGGACTGGATCGCTGTCAAATCGCTGGGGAAGTGGCGCAGAACCAGACATACCTCTTATAGAGGTAATACTCCAGGCGGGTGCCTGCAGAGAGACTGGAGCAGCAGCAGGGATGGCCTGCAACACAGGTTGTACCAGAGCAGCCACAGTGGGAGATTCCAAGTGAGCCATTCAACTCAGAAGCATTTGCGACACAATGGTAAACTGATCCATGCGGGGATCCTGCTCATCCAATCTGAAAAAAATATTACCAACAATTGGATTGACTGTATCTTCTGAATTCATGGCCTTCCCCTACTGTCAGAAACCATGAATCAGACCGAGACAGAAGTACAGTTAAATCGTACTTGTTTAATAATAAAAGTAAATAGAACAAAAGTAGTCAAAACATAGCCAAAGTTCGGTAACTGGAACGCATAGTCAGACAAGCCAGAAAGTCAGGAAGGCAGGGAACAGCGTAGTGGAACAGCAAGCAGGATCTGGAATAGGGATGAGCTTCCAGTTCGAGTCGAACCCATGTTCGACTCGAACATCGCATGTTTCGACCTTTCGTCAAATTTCGAATGTTATGGGCCGTTCGCTCCAAATTCGAGTGGCGCGTCACGGCCCATAATTCACTGCGGCATCGCAGTGCATTGCTGGCTGATGATTCGCCAAGCATGCACTTTGACCCACATGCTTTGGCCAATTACAGCGGACGGAGAACCATAATTGGCCATAGCCAGGGTGGCTTTGGCCAATTATGGCTCAGGGGGTTTAGTACACGCCCCATACTATATAAGGCCGCCTGTGTGGTGGCCTTGTGTAGTGTGTTGCAGCGGGGGTGGTGGCGGAGAGATAGACAGAGAGACAGTGTCATTTGATTTAAGTTAGATAGAGTAGGCAGTTGAGTCAGTTAGCTGCACTTACAGTGTATTGTGTATATATATGCATCCTAGGTGTTGTGTGTGTGTATATATATATATATATATATATATATATATATATATATATATATATACACACTGTATTCAGTTTAGCTAGATCCGTGTCTGTTGTTCTCTTCCTACTGACAGGCAGGCAGGTGTTTTTACAGTATTTACAACTACCTGAAGAAAATTGCTGGTGTTCTTCTGATCCTAGCAAGGCAAAGAGGGTGTTTCACCGCTCAGGTGGACACGGACCCAGGTGTATAGTTGATGTGAAACTTTCAGTGTTGAAGAGTTCCAGGTGCTGGCTAAATGCTAAGTGGAACGAGGCTTTGAACAAGAAGATCTGGATGCCGCACACCGGATAAAGTTGAAAACTTGTCTTTATTGTAAAGATGGGATCATCAGAAATACAAGACCATCATGCAGAAAGTATCTGATCCTATTAGTCCTATTAGCTACAGTATTTACAGTTAGTGTAGTGTGTCCTCTGCACAGTGTGCACTTAAAGCTAACTGAAGAAAATTGGTAGTGTTCTTCTGATCCTATTAGTACCGCCAGGAAGCTGCAGTATTTACAAGTTAGTGTAGTGCATCCTCTGCACAGTGTGCACCTAAAGCTACCTGAAGAAAATTGGTGGTGTTCTTCTGATCCTATTAGTACCACAGGCAGCTACAGTATTTACAAGTTAGTGTAGTGCGTCCTCTGCACAGTGTGCACCTAAAGCTACCTGAAGAAAATTGGTGGTGTTCTTCTGATCCTATTAGTACCGCAGGCAGCTGCAGTATTTACAGTTAGTGTAGTTAATCCTGTGCACCGTGCACCTAAAGCTACCAGAAGAAAATTGGTGGTGTTTTTCTGATCCTATTAGTACCGCAGGCAGCTGCAGTATTTACAGTTAGTGTAGTGCGTTCTCTGCACAGTGTGCACCTAAAGCTACCTGAAGACAATTGCTGTTGTTCTGATCCTATTAATACCACAGGCAGGCAGCTGCAGTATTTACAGTTAGTGTACTGTGTCCTCTGCACAGTGTGCACCTAAAGCTACCTGAAGACAATTGCTGTTGTTCTGATCCTATTTATACCACAGGCAGGCAGCTGCAGTATTTACAGCTAGTGTACTGTGTCCTCTGCACAGTGTGCACCTAAAGCTACCTGAAGAAAATTGGTGGTGTTCTTCTGATCCTATTAGTACCACAGGCAGGCAGCTGCAGTATATACAGTTAGTGTACTGTGTCCTCTGCAAAGTGTGCACCTAAAGCTACCTGAAGATAATTGCTGTTGTTCTGATCCTATTAATACCACAGGCAGGCAGCTACAGTATTTACAGTTAGTGTACTGCGTCCTCTGCACAGTGTGCACCTAAAGCTACCTGAAGAAAATTGGTGGTGTTCTTCTGATCCTATTAGTACTGCAGGCAGCTGCAGTATTTACAGTTAGTGTAGTCCATCCTGTGCACCGTGTGCACCTAAAGCTACCTGAAGAAAATCGGTGGTGTTCTTCTGATCCTATTAGTACCACAGGCAGGCAGCTGCAGTATTTACAGTTAGTGTACTGCGTCCTCTGCAAAGTGTGCACCTAAAGCTACCTGAAGACAATTGCTGTTGTTCTGCTCCTATTAATACCACAGGCAGGCAGCTACAATATTTACAGTGTACTGTGTCCTCTGCACAGTGTGCACCTAAAGCTACCTGAAGAAAATTGGTGGTGTTCTTCTGATCCTATTAGTACCACAGGCAGGCAGCTTCAGTATTTATAGTTAGTGTACTGCGTCCTCTGCACAGTGTGCACCTAAAGCTACCTGAAAAAAATTGCTGTTGTTCTGCTCCTATTAATACCACAGGCAGGCAGCTACAGTACTCACAGTTAGTGTACTGTGTCCTCTGCACAGTGTGCACCTAAAGCTACCTGAAGAAAATTGGTGGCGTTCTGATCCTATTAGTACCACGGGCAGGCAGCTGCAGTATTTACAGTTAGTGTACTGCGTCCTCTGCAAAGTGTGCACCTAAAGCTACCTGAAGACAATTGCTGTTGTTCTGCTCCTATTAATACCACAGGCAGGCAGCTACAATATTTACAGTGTACTGTGTCCTCTGCACAGTGTGCACCTAAAGCTACCTGAAGAAAATTGGTGGTGTTCTTCTGATCCTATTAGTACCACAGGCAGGCAGCTGCAGTATTTATAGTTAGTGTACTACGTCCTCTGCACAGTGTGCACCTAAAGCTACCTGAAAAAAATTGCTGTTGTTCTGCTCCTATTAATACCACAGGCAGGCAGCTACAGTATTTACAGTTAGCGTACTGTGTCCTCTGCACAGTGTGCACCTAAAGCTACCTGAAGAAAATTGGTGGTGTTCTGATCCTATTAGTACCACGGGCAGGCAGCTGCAGTATTTACAGTTAGTGTACTTTGTTCTCTGTATAGTGTGCACCTAAAGCTACCTGAAGAAAATTGGTGGTGTTCTTCTGATCCTATTAGTACCACAGGCAGGCATTTCTGCTAGCTGCAGTATCAGTATATATATATATATACATCCCAGCTTTGTGCAGCTACATCTCACTGCAGGCCATTAGTATGTCTGGAAGGCCAACAAGGAGAGGCAGACAGTCACAAGCCCATAAAAGAGGGCAAGCAGGCTCTGTGTCTAGAGGAAACAGTGCTGGTCATGGAGACGGTGCATCCTCATTAGCATGTGGCCATGGGACACGCTTGTCCTTTTTTTCGGCAGCTGGCCGTGTTGAGCCACAACATGCCGAAGACTTGGTAGAGTGGATGACCAAGCCGTCCTCATCCTCCTCATCCTCTCTCACCCAGGCTCAGGGTACTTTGTCTGGCAAAGCAGCTGCCAACGCGGCCTCTTCCCTCGGCTCAATGGCATCAGTCACTCCTTCCCTAGCCCCACCATGTCCTCCCGAGGAGTCCCCTGAACTGTTTGACCACAGTGTTTGGTACATGCTCCAGGAGGATGCCCAGCGTTTTGAAGGCTCTGATGATGGTACCCAGCTAGAGGAAGGCAGTAACGTGAGCCCAGAGAGAGGGGGTGCCCAAGAAGGACAGCAATCTGGCAGTCATGTTCTCCCAGCTGCAGCATACTGCCAGCTTTGCTCCAGTTATGAGGAGGGAGGGGATGATGAGGTCACTGACTACATGTGGGTGCCTGATAGGAGAGAGGAGGAGGAGGAGGCACATCTACAATGAGACAGGATGCCCTCCAGGGGCCAGCTTAAGGGCAGCACACTGACTGCATCACACCGCAGAGCTCTGAAAGGCGCTGCTGTCTCTGCGCGTTATTCCAAAAGTTCTTTGGTGTGAGCCTTTTTTGAGATGAGTGCAACAGATCCCACCGCTGCTATTTGCAACACAAGTCTCAAGCATATCTCGCATGGCCTAAACATCACCCGCTTGAGCACCACATGCTTGACCAGACATATGTCGACCTGCCATGCAGTTCGTTGGCAAGCGTACCTAAAAAACCCACACCAAAGAAAAAAGCGGACCTCTCCTTGCCCCTCATCAACTGGGATCTCCAACCCCACTATACCTTCTGTCCTCTCTGAAACCTGCACTGAGAGGAATGAAAGTGTAGAATTAGGTGTGTCACAGCCAATTACATGTGGGCAATCTGCTATCGGTACTCTGACATCAGATTGTACCAGGCAAATTTCCCTGCCCCATCTGCTGCACCACTGAAAGAAGTTCGCTCCCAGCCATCCACATGCCCAGCGTTTGAATGCTAGCTTGGCTAAATTGCTAGCACTTCAACTGCTGCCTTTTCAGTTGGTAGACTCTGTCCCCTTCCGTGAGTTTGTGGAATGTGCGGTTCCTCAGTGGCTGGTTCCCAAACGCCACTTTGGGAAGGCATGTGGAAGGCAAATTTTTTGCCTTGCTGGACAGGGTGGTCAGCGGTAAGGTGCATATTACCGCTGACTCATGAGGCAGCAGGCATGGACAGGGATGTTACCTATCTTTCACCGAGCACTGGGTGACTCTTCTGGCAGCTGGGAAGGATGCAGGACAGGATGCAGTAGTGTTGGAGGTTGTTCCGCCACCACGCCTCCAAAATTCCACTAGTGGTGATTCTGCCACACCTCTCTCCTCCACCCCCTCCTCTTCTTCTTCCTCCATGGCCTCTTCCTGTGCTGATTTGTCCTCGGAACCAGCGGTGCTCCATAGGCATTCAAGGGGCTACGCAAGCACGCAGGCAAAGAGATGCCAGGCGGTGCTTGAGCTGGTGTGCTTGGGGGACAGGAGCCATACTGGGGCAGAGATTCTGTCAGCTCTGCAGGGGCAGGTTCAGAGTTGGTTGACGCCATGCCAGCTTAAGGCAGGTATGGTGATTTGTGACAATGGCACCAACCTCCTCTCTGCCCTCCGACAGGGACAACTAACCCATGTGCTCTGTTTGGCTCACGTCCTTAACTTGGTGTTGCAGTGGTTCTTGGGCAGGTACCTGGGCTTACAGGATGTCCTGAGGCAGGCCAGGAAAGTCTGTGTGCATTTCCACCAGTCATATAATGCCAGTGCTCGGCTGGCTGACCTCCAAAAGGAATTTAACCTGCCCAAGAACCGCCTAATCTGTGACATGCCCACCAGGTGGAACTCAATGTTGGCCATGCTGCAGCTGCTGCACATGCAGCAGAGGACCATCAATGAGTACCTATGCGACTATGGCACCAGGACAGGGTCAGGGGACCTTTTTTTTTCCCCACGCCAGTGGGCCATGATCAGAGATGCATGCACTGTCCTGTCACCATTTGAGGAGGCCACAAGGATGGTGAGCAGTGACAGTGCATGCATCAGTGACACTGTCCCTCTTGTCCACCTTTTGGAGCACACGCTGCGTGGAATAATGGACAGGGTGCTTGAGGCAGAACAGAGGGAGGAAGAGGAGGACTTCCTTACCTTTCAAGGCCCCCTTTATCTGACAGTGTTCCTGCATGCCCGCCAATCACACAGGAGGAGGAGGGGGAGGATTGTGTCAGCATGGAGGTGGAGCCTGGCACTCAGCATCATCAGCAGTCTTCAAGGGATCATTTGCAGTCCGAAGAAACCCATGGACTTGTACGTGGCTGGGAGGAGGTGGCTGTGGATCATGCCGTCCTTAGTGACCCAGAGGACTCTGGACCGAATGCCTCAGTAAACCTACGCTGCATGGCCTCCCTGATTCTGCAAAGCCTGCGGAAGGATCCTCGTATTCGTGGTATCAAGGGGAGGGATGATTACTGGCTGGCAACCCTCCTTGATCCATGTTACAAGGGTAAGGTCGGGGACCTTATCTTGCCGTCTCAGAGGGAGCAGAGGATGAAATATCTTTGGGAGGCCTTGCAGAAAGGTTTGTGCAATGCGTTTCCAGAGCCTGGGAGGTTACAATTTCCTGGTCCTCCTGGACAATGTGTTGCTGAGGCTTCGGTAAGTCACAGAAGGAGCGGTGGAGAAGGTGGCCATCTGACCGACGTTCAATTTCTAGTCCGCAGCCCCAAGGTCTGTTCGGTTCCAACAACTATCGCCAGCGTCTGATTCACATGGTGCAGGATTACCTAGGGGCAAGTTCAGACTTGGACACCTTTCCCACCAAAAATCCTCTGGGTTACTGGGTCTTGAGGATGGATCACTGGCCAGAGCTTGCACAGTATGTAATTGAGCTACTGGCCTGTCCTGCATCCAGCGCTCTTTCGGAACGCACATTAAGTGCTGCTGGAAGCTTTGTAACTGATCACAGGGTGTGCCTGTCCACCGAATCGGTCGATCGGCTGACCTTCATAAAAACGAATCAGTCTTGGATTACCAGCTGCCAAGCACCTGATGCTGATGTAAACGATTGATTTTTTTTTTTATGTGAGATCCCTTCAAGACTGCCTATGCTGATGCTGAGTGACTATCCCATTATGCTGAACCACAATCCTCTTCCTCCTCAATTTTCATGCTGATAGCTAGTAAGAACATTTTTGGTTCTGGGCACCGCCACCAGTGCTCAAGGCCCAATTTTTCTGCCCCTGTTTAACAGGGGTGTGTAATTACAATTTTTGATGCAATACTTTGCAGCAGGACTCATTCCTGCGCTCCAGCTATAGTATCTGTGAGGGGTTGCAGTATTGTGGCACCAGCACCAGTGCCCAAGGCCCAATTTTTCAGCCCCTGTTTAACAGGGGCGTATAATTACAATTTTTGATGCAATACTTTGCAGCAGGGCTCATTCCTGCACTCCAACTATAGCATCTGTGAGGGGTTGCAGTGTTGTGGCAATTTTTCTGCCCCTATTTAACAGAGGCATGTAATTACAATTTTTGATACAATACTTTGCAGCAGGGCTCATTCCTGCGCTCCAACTAGAGTATCTGTGAGGGGTTGCAGTGTTGTGGTACCAGCACCAGTGCCCAAGGACCAAATTTTCAGCCCCTGTTCAACAGGGACATCTAATTACAATTCTTGATCTAATATTTCACAGCAGGGCCCATTCCTGCGCTCACCAAGAGTAACTGTGAGGGCTTACGGTGTTGTGGCAACACCACCACCAAAGGCCCAATTTTTCTGCTCCTGTTTAACAGGTGCATGTAATTACAATTCTTGATATATTTCACAGCAGGGCCCGTTCCAGCGCCCACCAAGAGTAACTGTGAGGACTTACAGTGTTGTGGCACCAGTACCACCACCACCACCACCAAAGGCCCAATTTTTCTACCACTGTTCAACAATGGCATGTAATTACAATTCTTGATCTAATATTTCACAGCAGGGCCCGTTCCTGCACCCACCAAGAGTAACTGTGAGGGCTTACTGTGTTGTGGCAACACCAACACCTAAGGCCCCAATTTCTGCAGAGTATATAGGGCAGGCCCCTACTTTCAAACATCCACTTACAAACGACTCCTACTTGCAAACGGAAGGAAACAACAGGAAGTGAGATAAAATCTACCCCTAAGAAGGGAAATTCTCTTCTGTAAGAGTTAATATGGGAAAAACGTGTCTCCTCTTCACTGATGCTTTATCACCAATCCTTGTTTCACTAAAAACCCCAAATTTTCAAAAAACATTTGTCATTGGGACAGAAAAGTGAGGTGAAATCTTCTGAAGAGGTGCACAGACAGCAAAACAAATGTTACAGGGGTGATAACCCTTCCCTATGTTTTCCAAAAAGCTTAAAAATAAATTTTTTGGCTGGAGCTACACTTTAAAAATGTACCAGTTCAAAATTACAAACAGATTCTTCTTAACAACAAAACTACAGTCCCTGTCTTGTTTGCACCGCCTGTATACTGCTGTTCAGAGGGCCTGGGGCCCCACGCCTTTCCTTTTTTTAATTTTGGGTGCGGGGTTCCCCTTAATATCCATACAAGACCCAAAGGGCCTGGTAATGAACTGGGGGGTGGGGAGTACCCATGCCGTTTATCTCACTGATTTTCATCCATATTGCCAGGACCCGACATTACATTAAAGCCGCAAGCAGTTTTAAATGACTTTTATTCCTTTTAAAATGTGCATGGACTGTTCTAAGAATGGGAAACACACGCCACTTTACAGGCATACTATAGACACCCCCAGGTGATATTTTTAAGGAATATTTCACTTTTATTCTTTCTCTTTAAGCATCATTAAAATCACTGCTCCCAAAAAAACAGCCGTTTTTAAAACTTTTTTTTTTGCATTGATACATGTCCCCTGGGGCAGGACCCGGGTCCCCAAACCCTTTTTAGGACAATAACTTGCATATTAGCTTTTAAAATTAGCACTTTTGATTTCGAACGTTCGAGTCCCATAGGCTTTAATGGGGTTCTAAAGTTTGCGCAAGCTTTCGGTCCGTTCGCAGGTTCTGGTGCGAACCGAACCGGGGGGTGTTCGGCTCATCCCTAATCTGGAGCCAGAAGGAATGTCAGCCAAGCAAGTCTTTAACAGGAATGCATGAGTCTCTGTGATGTCCACCAAGGCGAAGGCAGAGATCATCTGGGCTGGACGGCTTAAGTAGGCAGGACTGATGAGCAGGATATCATCAACAGGTGAGTCACTGTGGAGAGATAGGAGCTGGCAATTAGCCGACAGCTGAGCGGCCAGCTCAGAGAAGGAAGGGTTAAGCTCAGCCCTGACAGCTGGTCACATTCTCCTGTCATGCCAATTGGATGCGGGGAAACACACATCCAATTTTCATAAGTGTAAACGCAGCATGATTGATTGGGTCATTCTAACACATGAATTTGTGTTGATCTAAACCAGTGGTTCTCAACCTGGGGGTCAAATGATGATTTGCCAGGGGTCACCGAATCCTGGGCTGTTCCTGATCCTGAACCCCACACAGCTCTCCCAGCCTTTTTGTGGCTGCCCAGCAGGGCTGTTCCTGGGGCCAGCGGCTGCCCACTCAGCCTCTTCGCATCCGCCCATTCAGATGACGGTATGACTGGGGGGCAGAGACTAGAGGTCAGCTGCCTGGTGAGGAATGTGAAGTGGGAGGGGCTGGAGGAGACCCTATCTCCTGATTTTGGCATAGGTGTCACTGCTACGAGACACCACAAAGTCTGAGACACAGTGAGTAACACTGCCTGTGATTAGCATTGCCATTAAAAGTCCCCACTACAGTTCTCAGATCAGCAGATGACCTTGATCAAGAGCACCTAAGTTGGCTGATCAGAACTTCCCCCAGCACTGGCACTGATCCCAATAAAAACAGAAAATACATGGAAGGGAGAGGAAAAGAGGGGGAGCAACAAAGAAAAAGGGAGAGAAAAAACAAGAAAGACGGCGAGAGGGATGGAGAAAAAAAACAAGAAATTAGGATAGAGAGAGGGATAAAAGGGAAAGAAAGGAGAGCAAAGAGAGAGAGTGGTACATCCTAAAATGTACCATAAGGGGTTTTATTACTGTACGAGTGGAAGGGACTCAGGGAGCGCTAAATGTCCATGGGTTAGGGGCGCAAATTACTTGTCTTGCCTTGGGTACTGACAACCCATGCTACGAAAATAATTTTACTGTTAGGGGTCCCCACAACTTGGGAAATTTTATCAAGGGGTCACGGCACTAGAAAGGTTGAGAACAACTGATCTAAACCATTCCATTGTAGCTCTGGCTGTATGTTTAGGGTCATTGTCCTGCTGGAAGGTGAACCTCTGCCCCAGTCTCAATTCTTTTGCAGACTCTAACAGGTTTTCTTCTAAGATTGCCCTGTATTTGGCTCAATCCATCTTCCCATCAACTCTGACCAGCTTTCCTGTTCCTGCTGAAGAAAAGCATCCCCACAACATGATGCTGCTGTCACCACCATATTTCACGGTGGGGATGGTGTATGCAGGGTGATGTGCAGTGTTAGTTTTCCTCCACACATATCATTTTGGTTTTAGGGTAAAAAGTTACATTTTGGTCTCATCTGACCAGAGCACCTTCTTCTACATGTTTGCTGTGTCCCCCACATGGCTTCTCGCAAACTGCAAACTTCTTATGGCTTTCTTTCAACAATGGCTTTCTTCTTGCCACTGTTCCACAAAGGCCAGATTTGTGGAGTGCACAATTAATAGATGTCATGTGGACAGATTCTCCCACCTGAGCAGGGGATCTCTGCAGCTCCTCCAGAGTCACCATATGCCTCTTGGCTGCTTCTCTGATTAATGATCCCCTTGCCCGGCCTGTCAGTTTAGGTGGACGGCCATGTCTTGGTAGCTTTGCAGTTGTGCCATACTCTTTCCATTTTCAGATGATGGATTGAATATTTATAACCTAACCTTGCTTTAAACTTCTTCACAACTTTATCCCTGACCTGTCTGGTGTATTCCTTGATCTTTATGACGCTGCTTGTTCACTAAGGTTCTATAACAAGCCTCTGAGGACTTCACAGAACAGCTGTATTTATACTGAGATTAAATTACACACAGGTGGACTCTATTTACTAACTAGGTGACTTCTGAATGCAATTGGTTCCACTAGATTTTAGTTATGGGTATCAGTAATGGGGGCTGAATACAAATGCACACCACACTTTACAGATATTTATTTGTAAACAATTTTGAAAACCATTTATCATTTTCCTTCCACTTCACAATTATGTGCCACTTTGTGTTGGTCTATCACATAAAATACATTTACATTTTTGGTTGTAACATCATAAAATTTGGAAAAGTTCAAGGGGTATGAATACTTTTTCTAGGCGCTGTATGCGTTTTTTATGGCAGTGTAAATGAAGCCTTATTGGTATAGAAAGGTTTCCCATAACCTCATTCCTGTTCCTTTTATTGACTCCCTGTCTCTCCTAGGAGTTTGTACAGAACTTGAGGTTGAATTAGAAGCAGGTCCAGTGACGGGCTTCTGGAAACAATTAGATTGCTCAGCATTTGCAGCCAGTGAGTTATTGAACTTCACATAAAGACAAGCAAACAGATTTATAGTGAGATAAAAGCACTCACAGGGCCCTTTGCCTGCTGAATTAATGTGACCACAAATCGTCCTATAATATTCTTGGAGATCAGTGTCACGGTATCAGATTGGGTAGGGGAAAACTTCGCCCCAATGGTTTGCAATTTTCATTAGCAGCAACCTCAGGCAAAAATAGGTCCAATTTGTATAAATATGCATATGAGAGAGCAGTTAAAGGCCACTCTTTCAAATATTACAGCGTCTGTTACTTATAAAGAGTTATACAGTACATCAAGAAAAGAGGATGGCCAACAGATCATTGGCCAGTTAATTATTGTCCAATTACATTAAGGATTGAAATATATATCCAACCATAAGATGTCGTTTTACAACTCAATCTGAAGTAACATAAGTACTATCCTGTAAGTGCTCAGGATAGACCTTTCATAACATGGTAGACACCTTCCATAAGGTTTATCTGAACTATCCTAAGATGACCACTGGCACTGTACTAAAACAGATGACTTGCACCTTAATTCTTGTAAACAAGTACAGTAGACAACAATTTAGAACTAGTCTGGGCATGTACTTTATAGCACTGCCATATATGCAGCAAGGTCTCTGGCCTTGTCCAGTCTAATGAGAACTTTCCAGGCCAGAGATAGCTGGCATCCTTCTGTATGTAGTGGGTTGTGAGGCATAGTGGGTGCAAAGATGGTGAAAGTCATTGGGCACAAGACACTTCATAGATGTAAAAGAAGTTTTATTTCTATTAACAGTCCTTTTTGTATTTTTGGGGGAAAGAGGGTTAGGGCCAGGACACCCTTAAGTAGTTGTAGATTCAATTGGCAGACTCTGAGACTTCAATAGGAGAACAGCCGTGCAGGGAAAGACTCCAGCAAGGCGCCACATCTGCACATGCAGGAATGCTGGAATGCAAGAATGCTGTCTGATGGCAAGTCTTTAACAGTTCCTTCAGCTATACTATAACTACCTCTTGTAGTTCTTCAACACTGAGCTCCTAGTCTCTCACTAGACCCTCTGTTCACTGACTCTGAATCCCTTGAGCTCCTCCGATCTTTGCAGTGGTATCTCCCTTGAAGCATCACCCACGCTTCCCTGGTGAGTCCCTAGCTTGGCACTCCAGATACTTCTCAAGCTTCACCCCTGCTGACCGGCTTAGTCCTTGGATTGACACACAAGGCTGCTCTGTAAGCGTCACCTCCGCTGGTTAGGTCCCTGACTTGATCATCGCCTGAAGTTTCCAGATTCTCCACTGTGCCCATTTGGTTAGAATGCTGCTCCGGTACTTGATTCAGTTATTCACTGTGGTCCCTGGTAATAAAGTGGTTGACCCCTTTGTGGCGACAGCTTCCCTTCTACCTCCGACCACTGACAGGTTCTGAACTGTCACTTTTGGTTGAACTGCAAGCCGTAGTCCCAACCTTCCACTGCTTTCTTACTTCTGGATAGGCCCTCAAACAGCTTAGCAGCCAGATACCCCCGGAATAGGCCCAATCTCCAGCCTAGCAGCCCAGGCCACGTGACACATGTCCACCCTGACAGCCATCCAGGTGGCACAGAACATAGATCACCTGACTGCACCCGAATAAATAGGTTCCCCCAGTAAGCCAAGGGATTCAAGAAAACCCCTGTCCATTGGCTGAGATACCCCACTTACCCATAACCTGGCCTTGGGTTGCCCTTCTCATATCTAGTACCACCAAGTACCCAGCCACCTAGTGGTAGAAGAGAAAAGTGCAACAATGCCAATCCATGAATCTCTAACAATTGACCAGGGTAACTACTCCTGGCAAGTAAGTTTGTGAGGATCATCCCTGACTAAACTACAGGGTGCTACACATAATATAGAGTTTACATACAGACCTAGTCCTGTCTTACTTTCTCCTACAGCAGTGCTCAAAATTTCAAGTCCTTAGCTACTAGCCAGGCCTTAAGGGTTACTTGCCACCAGTTGCCCCACCCAATCCCTGCCATGCCCCGCCCCTATTCACGCCCTCATAAATTCTCATGAAATTACACTTAAATGTTTTATGCAAAATTAAGTTACACAAATAAATATTAACAACTTTATCACCCATGCCCATCAATGCAGCCTCACCCGTGCCCATCAACTCAGCGTGACCAGTGCCCACTAATGCAGCCTCACCCGTGCAGCCTCACCCATGCAGCCTCACCTGTGTCCATCATTGCAGCTTCACCCGTGCAGCCTCACCTGTGTCCATCGTGCAGCCCCACCTGTGTCCATCATTGCAGCCCCACCTGTGTCCATCATTGCAGCCCCACCTGTGTCCATCATTGCAGCCCCACCTGTGTCCATCATTGCATCCTCACCAGTGTCCAGCATGCAGCCCCACCTGTGTCCATCATTGCAGCCCCACCTGTGTCCATCATTGCAGCCCCACCTGTGTCCATCATTGCATCCTCACCAGTGTCCAGCATGCAGCCCCACCTGTGTCCATCATGCAGCCCCACTAGTGTCCATTATTTCAGCCTCACCAGTGTCCATCATGTAGTCTCACCTGTGTTCATTGTTGCAGCCTCACCCATGTCCATTGTGTAGCCCCACCTATGTCCATCGTGCAGCCCCACCTGTGTCCATCATGCAGCCCCACTAGTGTCCATTATTGCAGCCTCACCAGTGTCCATCATGCAGTTTCATCTGTGTTCATTGTTG
The DNA here is from genome assembly GCF_042186555.1 of Aquarana catesbeiana. NCBI lineage: Eukaryota > Metazoa > Chordata > Amphibia > Anura > Ranidae > Aquarana > Aquarana catesbeiana. The sequence goes on from NC_133332.1 coordinate 36,238,636, forward strand.
CAGCCTCACCCATATCCATCATTAGGGATGAGCTTCGAGTTCGAGTCGAACTCATGTTCGACTCGAACATTGGCTGTTCGCAAGTTCACCGAACAGCGAACAATTTGGGGTGTTCGCGGCAAATTCGAATGCCGCGGAACACCCTTTAAAAGTCTATGGGAGAAATCAAAAGTGCTAATTTTAAAGGCTAATATGCAAGTTATTGTCATAAAAAGTGTTTGGGGACCTGGGTCCTGCCCCAGGGGACATGGATCAATGCAAAAAAAAGTTTTAAAAACGGCCGTTTTTTCAGGAGCAGTGATTTTAATAATGCTTAAAGTCAATCAATAAAAGTATAATATCCCTTTAAATTTCGTACCTGGGGGGTGTCTATAGTGTGCCTGTAAAGGGGCGCATGTTTCCTGTGTTTAGAACAGTCTGACAGCAAAATGACATTTTGAAGGAAAAAACTCATTTAAAACTACCCGCGGCTATTGCATTGCCGACAATACACATAGAAGTTCATTGATAAAAACGGCATGGGAATTCCCCAAAGGGGAACCCCGAACCAAAATTAAAAAAAAAAAATGACGTGGGGGTCCCCCTAAATTCCATACCAGGCCCTTCAGGTCTGGTATGGATATTAAGGGGAACCCCGGCCAAAATTAAAAAAAAAAAATGACGTGGGGTTCCCCCTAAATTCCATACCAGACCCTTCAGGTCTGGTATGGATTTTAAGGGGAACCCTGCGCCAAAAAAAAAAAAAAAAAAAACGGCGTGGGGTCCCCCCAAAAATCCATACCAGACCCTTATCCGAGCACGCAACCTGGCAGGCCGCAGGAAAAGAGGGGGGGACGAGAGTGCGGCCCCCCCTCCCTCCTGAACCGTACCAGGCCACATGCCCTCAACATTGGGAGGGTGCTTTGGGGTAGCCCCCCAAAACACCTTGTCCCCATGTTGATGAGGACAAGGGCCTCATCCCCACAACCCTGGCCGGTGGTTGTGGGGGTCTGCGGGCGGGGGGCTTATCGGAATCTGGAAGCCCCCTTTAACAAGGTGACCCCCAGATCCCGGCCCCCCCCCTGTGTGAAATGGTAAGGGGGTACATAAGTACCCCTACCATTTCACGAAAAAAGTGTCAAAAATGTTAAAAATGACAAGAGACAGTTTTTGACAATTCCTTTATTTAAATGCTTCTTCTATCTTCCTTCATCTTCTGGTTCTTCTGGCTCTTCTGGTTCTTCCTCCGGCGTTCTCGTCCAGCATCTCCTCCGCGGCATCTTCTATCTTCTTCTCCTCGGGCCGCTCCGCACCCATGGCATGGGGGGGAGGCTCCCGCTCTTCTCTTCTTCTTTTCTTCTTTTCTTCTTTTCTTCTCTTCTTCTCTTCTTCTCTTCTTCATTTTCTTCTCCGGGCTGCTCCGCAATCCATGCTGGCATGGAGAGAGGCTCCCGCTGTGTGACGGCGCTCCTCGTCTGACAGTTCTTAAATAACGGGGGGGCGGGGCCACCCGGTGACCCCGCCCCCCTCTGACGCACGGTGACTTGACGGGACTTCCCTGTGACGTCACGGGGAATGCCACAGGGAAGTCCCGTCAAGTCACCGTGCGTCAGAGGGGGGCGGGGTCACCGGGTGGCCCCGCCCCCCCGTTATTTAAGAACTGTCAGACGAGGAGCGCCGTCACACAGCGGGAGCCTCCCTCCATGCCAGCATGGATTGCGGAGCGGCCCGGAGAAGAAAATGAAGAAGAGAAGAAGAGAAGAAGAGAAGAAGAGAAGAAGAGAAGAGCGGGAGCCTCCCCCCCATGCCATGGGTGCGGAGCGGCCCGAGGAGAAGAAGACAGAAGACGTCGCGGAGGAGATGCTGGACGAGAACGCCGGAGGAAGAACCAGAAGAACCAGAAGAGCCAGAAGAACCAGAAGATGAAGGAAGATAGAAGAAAGAAGAAGCATTTAAATAAAGGAATTGTCAAAAACTGTCTCTTGTCATTTTTAACATTTTTGACACTTTTTTCGTGAAATGGTAGGGGTACTTATGTACCCCCTTACCATTTCACACAGGGGGGGGCCGGGATCTGGGGGTCACCTTGTTAAAGGGGGCTTCCAGATTCCGATAAGCCCCCCGCCCGCAGACCCCCACAACCACCGGCCAGGGTTGTGGGGATGAGGCCCTTGTCCTCATCAACATGGGGACAAGGTGTTTTGGGGGGCTACCCCAAAGCACCCTCCCAATGTTGAGGGCATGTGGCCTGGTACGGTTCAGGAGGGAGGGGGGGCCGCACTCTCGTCCCCCCCTCTTTTCCTGCGGCCTGCCAGGTTGCGTGCTCGGATAAGGGTCTGGTATGGATTTTTGGGGGGACCCCACGCCGTTTTTTTTTTTTTTGGCGCGGGGTTCCCCTTAAAATCCATACCAGACCTGAAGGGTCTGGTATGGAATTTAGGGGGAACCCCACGTCATTTTTTTTTTTAATTTTGGCCGGGGTTCCCCTTAATATCCATACCAGACCTGAAGGGCCTGGTATGGAATTTAGGAGGACTCCCACGTCATTTTTTTTTTTTAATTTTGGTTCGGGGTTCCCCTTTGGGGAATTCCCATGCCGTTTTTATCAATGAACTTCTATGTGTATTGTCGGCAATGCAATAGCCGCGGGTAGTTTTAAATGAGTTTTTTCCTTCAAAATGTCATTTTGCTGTCAGACTGTTCTAAACACAGGAAACATGCGCCCCTTTACAGGCATACTATAGACACCCCCCAGGTACGAAATTTAAAGGGATATTACACTTTTATTGTTTGACTTTAAGCATTATTAAAATCACTGCTCCTGAAAAAACGGCCGTTTTTAAAACTTTTTTTTGCATTGATCCATGTCCCCTGGGGCAGGACCCAGGTCCCCAAACACTTTTTATGACAATAACTTGCATATAAGCCTTTAAAATTAGCACTTTTGATTATTCATGTTCGTGTCCCATAGACTTTAACGGTGTTCGCATGTTCGAACGAACTTTTTTCCTGTTCGCATGTTCTGGTGCGAACCGAACAGGGGGGTGTTCGGCTCATCCCTATCCATCATGCGGCCCCACCTATGTCCATCGTGCAGCCCCACCTGTGTCCATCATGCAGCCCCACTAGTGTCCATTATTGCAGCCTCACCAGTGTCCATCATGCAGTTTCACCTGTGTTCATTGTTGCAGCCTCACCCATGTCCATCATGCGGCCCCACCTGTGTCCATCATGCAGCCCCACCAGTGTCTATTATTGCAGCCTCTCCAGTGTCCATCATGCAGCCTCACCTGTGTTCATTATTGCAGCCTCACCCATGTCCATCGTGCAGCGCCACCCGTGTCCATCATGCAGCCCCACCCATGTCCATCGTGCAGCCTCACCAGTGTCCATCATGCAGCCTCACCTGCATCCATTATTGCAGCCTCACCCATTAAGCCTCACCTGTGTCCATCATGCAGCCTCACCTGTGTCCATTATTGCAGCCTCACCTGTGTCCATTATTGCAGCCTCACCTGTGTCCATCGTGCAGCCCCATCTGTGTACATCATGCAGTCCCACCTGTGTCCATCGTGCAGCCCTACCTGTGTCCATCATTGCAGCCCCACCTGTGACCATCATTGCAGCCCCACCTGTATCCATCATGCAGCCCCACCAGTGTCCATTATTGCAGCCTCACCAGTGTCCATCATGCAGCCTCGCCTGTGTTCATTATTGCAGCCTCACCCTTGTCCATTGTGCAGCCCCACTCGTGTCCATTGTGCAGCCCCATCCATGTCCATCGTACAGCCCCACTCGTGTCCATCATGCAGCCCCACCTATGTCCATCGTGCAGCCCCACCTGTGTCCATCATTGCAGCCCCACCTGTGTCCATCATTGCAGCCCCACCTGTGTCCATCATTGCAGCCCCATCTGTGTCCATCATTGCAGCCTCACCAGTGTCCATCATGCAGCCTCACCTGTGTTCATTATTGCAGCCTCACCCATGTTCATCGTGCAGCCCCACCCGTGTCCATCATGCAGCCCCACCCATGTCCATCATGCAGCCTCACCAGTGTCCATCATGCAGCCTCACCTGCATCCATTATTGCAGCCTCACCCATTAAGCCTCACCTGTGTCCATCATGCAGCCTCACCTGTGTCCATTATTGCAGCCTCACCTGTGTCCATCGTGCAGCCCCATCTGTGTACATCGTGCAACCCCACCTATGTCCATCGTGCAGTCCCACCTGTGTCCATCGTGCAGCCCTACCTGTGTCCATCGTGCAGCCCCACCTGTGTCCATCATTGCAGCCCCACCTGTGTCCATCATTGCAGCCCCACCTGTGTCCATCATTGCAGCCCCACCTGTGTCCATCATTGCAGCCCCACCTGTATCCATCATTGCAGTCCCATCTGTGTCCATCATTGCAGCTTTACCAGTGTCCATCATGCAGCCTCACCTGTGTTCATTATTGCAGCCTCACCCATGTCCATTGTGCAGCCCCACCCATGTCCATTGTGCAGCCCCATCCATGTCCATCGTGCAGCCTCACTTGTGTCCATCATGCAGCCCCACCTATGTCCATCGTGCAGTCCTACCTGTGTCCATCACGCAGCCCCACCTGTGTCCATCATTGCAGCCCCACCTGTGTCCATCATTGCAGCCCCACCTGTGTCCATCATTGCAGCCCCATCTGTGTCCATCATTGCAGCCTCACCAGTGTCCATCATGCAGCCCCACCTGTGTCCATCGTGCAGCCTCACCTGTGTCCATTATTGCAGCCTCACCCATTAAGCCTCACCTATGTCCATCATGCAGCCTCACCTGTGTCCATCGTGCAGCCCCACCTGTGTCCATCGTGCAGCCCCACCTATGTCCATTGTGCAGTCCCACCTGTGTCCATCGTGCAGCCCCACCTGTGTCCATCATTGCAGCCTCACCAGTGTCCATCATGCAGCCTCACCTGTGTTCATTATTGCAGCCTCACCCGTGTCCATTGTGCAGCCCCACCCGTGTCCATCGTGCAGCCCCACCTGTGTCCATCGTGCAGCCTCACCTGCATCCATTATTGCAGCCTCACCCATTAAGTGGGTGATCACAGAGCGGTAAACCCCGCTCTGTGATCACGCCAGATCTCCTCTTCCTCTCTTCCGCTATAATGATCCGGCCGCCCCCTCTGTTCCTCCACACTCTCTCTGGGAGAACGGTTCCCATTCATCCCCCCTGATGGCGGTGCTCGCCTCCCCCCCACTCCCAGGCAGCCCAGCTCCTCGCCAGACCTCATTTTCCACTTGCGAGTAGGCGAGTGGAAAATTTGAGGGATGTCCTACAGTATGTATTTTTCCTATGCATTCATACATTAAAAACAGTATAAAGTGGGAGAAGCTGATACAGACAAAAGATCATGTTTCTTTTAAGCCTTATTCAGTATGAAGTTTATATAAGGTCTGTAGATATTGACTCTGAAGACACTTGGTGACTTCTGTGCACTGTACACTTCAGCATGCACTGACTATCATTTTATGTGGCCTACCACTTTGTGGCTGAGTTGCTGTTGTTCCCAGTTGTTTCCACTTTGTTATAATACCACTAACAGTTGACCATGGATTATTTAGTACCAAGGAAATTTCCCGGATGGGCTTACTGCAGAGGTGGCAACCAGTGTTAATTTTGTCGACCAAACTATTTTCGTTGACTAAATTAATACTATTTTAGTCTACTAAAATACGACTAAAACAATTGAGATGACTAAAATACGACTAAAACTAAAATGGCATTTTTGTCAAAAGACGATGACTAAAACTAAATTGAAATTTGACATCAAAATTAACACTGCACAGCCACATAAGAATATGTATAGGACATCTCCTAAGCTGCTAAAAGAAAAAAAATAAGAAAAAGGCTTTTCTTATTTTTTTTCTTAATATTTAGTGTTGGTAATTCAGGTAATATGTGCAATGGCATTACAGCCAATAGAGTTTTCAGTTTTTGGGGTTTTTTATATTTTCAAGTTGTACTTCTGCTTGTCAAAAAACAATATATTTGTTTGTGAAACTTGGTTTTATTTATAACGATGTTATATATCACAATGGCTAAATCTGTGTCTGTAGTGCATATTCAAACGTTAACAGCAGAAATAATAACATGTTATTAGATTTTTACTCCAGGAGTATATCATGAGTTTGGCAAATCTAAAGAAAGGCTTAAATAATGAATTAAAATGTAACTAAACCCATTAGATTTTAGATGACAAAAATGTACTGGTGATTTTAGTCAACTGAAATGCGATTAAAACAATTGAGATGACTAAAATATAACTAAAATGGCTTTTTAGTCAATAGACTATAAAACTAAAACTAGATCGAAATTTAACACAGGTGGGAAACCTATCGCAGCACCATGTGTGAATTCACTGAGCTCCTGAGAGCGACCCATTCTTTCACAAATGTTTGTAGAAGCAGTCTGCATGCCTAGGTGCTTGATTTTAAACACCTGTGGCCATGGAGGTGATTGGAACACCTGAAATCAGTGAGTTGGAGGGATGTCCCAATACTTTTTGTAATATAGTGTAGTTACAATGGGGCAGGTTCAGTGCATGGATATGTGCTATCAGTGGGTTATACACAACCAAGAAGAGGAGCCAGGCTATTGTAGCAGGGTAAAACAGCGAATCAAGCACCTATAGTCTAAAAATGGAAGTGACGGGTCTAAACCTAGAGGTGGCAAAATGCTCATTACTTCTGGGTTCTTCATAACAGAAAAGATTGGGTAACAAATACTCCATAAACTCTTCTGCTCATCATGCTGAAGTCATTTAATTTTTGTCCCAGAGGAACTTTGGTGGCTGTTGGTGGTTTTTGCTGCACTATCTTAGTACTGTAAAAGTGTTTGGAGGCTCTACAGCCACTCTGATCACAGCTTCATGATAACCAGTCTCTAGCTGAAAAAAAAAAACAATACCAAGCTCATGGCTTAAAGGGTAACTCCAATTTTTTTTGGGGGGGAATAGCAAATAAAGAAAAAAACATCTAAAGTCATATTGTAATTGAATGTTATTAAAAATGATCTTTCCTTTTCAATCTGTAGCCGCTGTAATTTTCTGAAAATGCAATGCAATATGGCCACCTGGAGGTATTCTGTACAGTGAATGTGTACAGAACACCTCTCAGAAACATAATTTCCTGCTTGCGTGATTGGCTCACTGATTTTCCCAGAAGTCTGCACTCAAATTTCAGGCATCCCCTGCAACAAAAATGTCATTTTTGATGAGATACTCCAATAGTAACACGTCTAAAGGGATGCAGACCCAGAAACTTTGCTCATTAGTGCCCTCAAGCTGCTGAAGCTGATTGATAATTATGAAACCACTCCCATTAACCACTTGACCACTGGGCACTTAAACCCCCTTCCTAACCAGACCAATTTTCAGCTTTTGGTGCTCTCACATTTTGAATGACAATTACTCAGTCATACAACATTGTGCCCATATGACATTTTTGTCCTTTTTTTCACACGAATAGAGCTTTCTTTTGGTGGTATTTAATCACTGTTGGGCTTTTTATTTTTTGCGCTATAAAAGAAAAAAGACTGAAAATTTGGTAAAAAAGTGAATTTTTCTTTGTTTCTGTTATAAAATTTAGCAAATTAGTCATTTTTCTTTGTAAATTTTGGCCAAAATTTATACTGCTACATATCTTTGGTAAAAATAAGTGCAAATTGATGTATATTATTTGGTCTTTGTGAAAGTTATAGAGTCCAAAAGCTATGGTGCCAATATCTGAAAATTGATCACACCTGAAGTACTGACGGCCTATCTAATTTATTGAGACCCTAACATGCCAGAAAAGTACAAATACCCCCCAAATGACCCCTTTTTAGAACGAAGACATTCCAAGGTATTTAGAAAGATGCATGGTGAGTTTTTTTGAAGTTGTCACTTTTCCCACATTTCTTTGCAAAATCAAGATTTTTATTTTCTTTTCACAAAATTTTCATATTAGCAGGTTATTTCTCACACACCGCATATGCATACCACAAATTACACCCCAAAACACATTCTGCTATTACTCCAGAGTACGGCGATACCACATGTGTGAGACTTTTACACAGCGTGGCCACATACAGAGGCCCAACATGCAGGGAGCACATTCAGGCGTTCTGGAGCACCCAGGCCAATTCTGACATTTCTCTCCTACATGTAAAAATCACAATTTATTTGCTAGAAAATTACATAGAACTCCAAAACATTATATTTTTTTTAGCAAAGACCCTAGAGAATACAATGGTGGTTGTTGCAACTTTTTATCTCACACGGTAATTGTGCAGCAATTTTTCGAACTCTTTTTTTTGGAAAAAAAACAGTTTTGTGCTTTAAAAAAAAACGTCCCCTCTCACCTTCCGTAAGAACAATCAAGCAATGGAACAACCGCTATGATCATTCTTATGGTGTAGGGAATCGCCGGCTGAAAAAGCTGATATCTGAATGATGCCTGTAGCTGCACCCATCATCATTCAGATATCCCCGCACAAACTGTCAAGGACGTAATATGACGGCCGGCCGGGGGAAGTGGTTAAAACGCATTTTTTTTCAACACAAAGTTGTCCATTTATACAATATTTCTAACGCATAACATGTACACACCAAAAATGACACCCCAAAATAGATTCTCCTACTCCTCCTGAGTACGGCGATACCACATGTGTGAGACTTCCAGAGCCAGACAACATACAGAGGCTGAGTACAGCCGAGTATGGCTGAGTATGGCAGAGTATGGCCGAGCATGGCTGCGCATGGCTGGGTATTGCAGGGTATCGCCGAGTATGACTGGGTATGGCAGAGTATGGTTGGGTATCACTGAGTATTGCAGAGTATGGCTGGGTATTGCAGAGTATGGCTGGGTATGGCTGGGTATTGCAGAGTATGGCTGGGTATGGCTGGGTATGGCTGGGTATTGCAGAGTATGGCAGGGTATGGCTGGGTATGGCTGGGTATTGCAGAGTATGGCAGGGTATGGCAGGGTATTGCAGAGTATTGCGGGGTATTGCAGAGTATTGCGGGGTATTATGGAGTATTGCAGGGTATTGCGGGGTATTGTGGGGTATTGCAGGGTATTGCGGAGTATTGCAGAGTAGTGCAGAGTAGTGCAGAGTAGTGCAGGGTATTACAGGGTATTAGAGTATGGAGGGATGGCTGAGCATGGATGGATGGATCCATGGATGTGACTGCAATTGTCACAGAGCAGTATTGCGGGGTATTGCGGGGTATTGCGGAGTATTGCGGGGTATTGCAGAGTACTGCGGGGTATTGCAGAGTATTGCGGGGTATTGCGGGGTATTGCAGGGTATTGCGGAGTATTGTGGAGTATTGCAGAGTAGTGCAGGGTATTACAGGGTATTAGAGTATGGAGGGATGGCTGAGCATGGATGGATGGATCCATGGATGTGACTGCAATTGTCACAAAGCAGCGCTGTGGTCACTACACATCCAGCCCACAACACTGCTGCCATCTGATCTCTCCCCCTCTCCTCTCACACTGTACCAATCGGTACACAGAGGGGAGGGAGGAACTGGCGTCATGACATGACGCCAGTTTGTTTACATGTGATCACTCCGTCATTTGACGCGATTAGCGGCCGTTTACCGTGATCCGTGATGCAACGTGATTCAGAGGACCCGGCGGTCACGAATGTTCTCGGGTGCGCGCCCCAGGGGGGCGCGCGAGAGCTGGATTCTGGGAGGACGTCCATGGATGCCCTCCCAGAATAAGCCAACCATGCTGTAGCCGTCTTTCGGCTATGGCCCGGTCGGCATGTGGTTAAACTCACTTTCCCACATGGACACAGACAAAAACACAGGGATTTCTTCAGAATAACAAAAGGTAGGAATCTGCCAAAAAGTTTGCTAAAATCCTTGTAATGTACATAGATCACCCAGAGGGGAATGTTTTTTTCTTAACAAAAGTGGAGTTATGCTTAAAGCAGCAGCCGTGAGCTTGTTTAACCCCTTGAATACCAAGATGTGTATAAATGTAGTTTGGTAGAGAAGGAGTTAAATCTTTTACCTATCTAAGTACCTATAGACATAGGCTAACAGTATAAAAATCAAACTGCTGCACAATCTTTGCTTTAAATGAGAATAGTATAAATATACAAGATTGTACTGGTATTGGCCAGAAGTGTAAGGCACAAAGTCGGCCCTGGAATGCCCACACAGACCAGTGGTGACCTCTAAGTACACCATCACTACTTTTGCTTTCCGATCCATAATTCATAACTGGACACGAAATCCTACCTGTGCTAAATCATCTACTTTATTTTAAATATAGTTGTTTATTTTGAAATGACTACCTCATACAGTAGGTCATTCCACAGTGTGAAGACTTACTGTATATTGCAAGGTAGAGGTGGGGGCGTGCACACGCAGCAAGCACTGTGACTGTCAAATTCAGCACAATTTGATGTATGGTCCTGTGACCACTCTAAACACCCGTTGGGAGATGTGATTGCTGCCTAAGTCTATGTTGCCTGTTTTGGACTTCTATAGGAGGAGCTAAATTCACTCTGATTGTTCCTCCTGCAGCTAGTCACATATTGCTCTGCCTTCCCGTTGGGGAATCTGGCCTCTTTGCCTTGATTAGACATTAACCTCTTGCTTTGGAATGGTTATCAGTTAGTTATGTCAAATTAAATTAGTGTTGTATTACATATCTCCTGAGAAAGCCTATAAGTTGGCGAAACGTGTTGAGATAGCGACACCATGCTAACCATATGTAAACAACTATATTGTGGAAAATGTTTTGGCCAATTTTATCTATTTTGCATGTTTTATATGAATTGAAAAGATAAAGGATGTCAATTTTATTCTATGTTGCAGTTTATATTATTGGCACCTGAAAAATCCCAGCTCTTCTGAGCATTTTTCTTGTACTTAAATTGTAAGGTTACATGAACGATCATATCATATATAACGCCCTTATATTTCTCCTATATAATCATTTTTTTATCTCCATCTCAGTGCATCCAGAGGTGAAGGTGTGGGGCTATCTCCAGTCAGATGGGCTGACAAGACTACACTGCATGGTGTACGGGTTTTACCCCCGACCTGTGGAGGTGAAGTGGGTGAGGAATGGGGAGGATGATGTTCCTTCAGATGAAATGAGTCCAATTCTCCCCCATCCTGATGGCACCTATCAGATCAGAGTCAGTGTGGAAGTGCCAACAAGGGAGGGAGATGCTTACTCCTGTCATGTGGATCACAGCAGTCTGAAGGAGATTCTCATTGTGAATTGGGGTGAGTGTAAACGTCCTTTGTATTAGAATATTTAAAGATAAAGATGTGAAGAATATCCACTTAACCTTTTCCCACTCACAACCTTATTATAGGCATCACTTAGCACAATGCTTCATGCTGAGGACACCTCAATAAAGGTTCTCCCTTTTACGCTCACAGCTTAACACTGTACACTGCTGCTAGCTGAAATACCTGGCTGTAACTGATAGCTTCAGTCCCCGTCAAAGATTGACAAACCAATCACTGTGGTTCCCAGTCATGTGATCACTAGTCAGTTATGACTTAATGGTTACAGCTGGAAAATGTCACTGTAGCCTGTAGAAAGAAGAATGCCTCTGTTTAATACTGTAAATGTCTGATAAAATTTAAGTATAAAAAAAAAATAACCTTGAAAAAATATACAGCATATTATATTAGTCAGCTTTGTTTTATTGCTTCCTCTGCTTTTCTGTACCGATGACAATAGTTCCCAATACTTGTTCTGGTGTTGCCCATGCAGTAAATGAGGTGGTACCTTCCAATGGGGTGAAAGTGAGAAGTATAACTCTGACTGCAATTTTAAAGTTTTCAATTTGGATAGAGTAAGGAAGGTAAGGGAGGGTTATAACACCTGTCAGTTTTTTCTTGCCATCTATGTCTCATTGGGGATATTTCTCTTCACTTCCTGCCCCATAGACAGAACAGGGAAATCTCTCCAAAGTGAGGAAATTCCTGGTTGTCACCAGAACTAGTGTCCCCATTTGAAGATTTCCCCTCTATTCCTCCTCAGTCTTGAAAATGAGCAGTTAGCTCTGAAACATGTAGCCACACTCCAACACTGCGGCTCTCCCAGGTGTGACATTACTTTTGGTCTTGTGAAGCCTCCAGGGTGGCTTCAGGTTTTGGTTTGGTTTCTGGTGTCCTACACAGCTCCTGACAGCATCATTTGATTCCTGGCTCCTGAAGACACGCTGAGGCTCAACAGCAAACCACACTGAGCGGATTACATGCTTATCCTTGTATCGCATGAGTTTCCACTTGTGATTTTTAATAATGTCTTTTTCTATATACTGCATTTAGTTGGCGCCCTTTTCTGATTCCTTTATTCCTGGTCTACTGACAACCCAAAATGTGGGATTTTCTTTCACTTTCACCCTCAAGATAACAGTAAACTGGGCAAATAGAAAGTATGAAGCCACCCTAAAGCTGGCCATACACTTTGAGTTTAACAGATTCATTCATCCACAAAAATGAGGTGGATAGAGGAATCCCCCTGCCAGGACATCGTATCATGACAGCAACACCTGCTTGTTGGGTTGGTGCAGCGTGGTGTGGCAGGCAGTAAACACACAGAGTCCTGATTTGTGAGAAACATTTTATTGCAACAGCCAAATCAATGGCACAAACAGGCCCAACGGGAAGCTCACCCATCTGGGGCCACTTACAACTGAGCAGCAGATAATCAGTGGAAAGAAGACTCCTAGATGCCAACAACATCTGCCATGAGGAGTGAAGTGCAGCTTGGCCTGTCCGACCCAAAGGGAAGCTTCCTGTAAAGCAGTGGTCATCAACCCTGTCCTCAGGGCTCACTAACAGGTCAGGTTTGCAAGATAACAGAAATACATCACAGATGATATCATTTGCTGCTCAGTGATTGCAGTATTCTAGTCTGCATCTCCCCAAGGTAATACATAAAACCTGGCCTGTTAGTGGGCCCTGAGGACAGGGTTGATGACCACTGCTGTAAAGGTAGACACAGGCCCTGCTCTCTTCCTGCAGGGACCTTTCCCTATCGCTTTCACTGTCCCTGACAGATGGGGTTCTTGTCCCTATCCTGTCCATTTGCCAAAAGTGCACCAAGCCAGGTCCTTAAATAGGCTTTGCGATACCAAAGATGGTTGCTGCAGTCACAGGAGGTGTCAGCATCCAATTGTATCACTGTCTCCCTGTGACTGAGGAAATGGTAGAGGAACCCAGTTCCTCACAACTTCCTCCACCATCTGCATTTCTGCTGTGGTCAAGCGCCACCTGCAGTGAAGAATGTAGACTTCACCTCTCTACATACTGCTGTCATCATACACAGATCAGCAACTGCAGCTGATTTGTTGCTGCCACTGATTGATAGAAAATTATCTAACAAAAAAATCCCCTTCTTTTAAGCAAGAGAGCCCACACACTCATCACATTTCAGCCAGTGAATGGCCAGTTTAACGGGGCACACACAGCAGTAAAAACCAGACAGGTGTTCTAATCACTCTCCACTATATATAGAACTAAAACACAAGTTTTGCCTTTAGTTATACTTTAACTTTCTCCCATATCCCAAACAATAAAAAAATTGGCTGATGTTAGGCTTTTGGATAAAAGTTGTTAAATACATCCATTGAGCTCAATGTTTCTGTAACCAGGGGCTAGATTAGGAATTTTTGTGAAAGAAGACATTTAAAATTCCTGTAAACTGGCAATATAATAATACTGCTGCCTTGCATTTTAGGAAAAGGTGTTCAAACATATTATGTGTAAGTTACACTTTCTTTTACTTTTGTAACACTTTTTACATAGAGCCAGGAAAGAAGGAAAGAAGACAATATATAGGTATGGCAGTGGCTGTTCTGTTCATCCTCAGTGGATTCGGGATATCAATATACAGGTTCAGGTAAGTGTGATAATAAAAAACTAGAGGCTTTGAACTTAAAGGTAACATTCAAAAAATAATATATTTTAAATACAGAAATAGAACAAAAGGGTACAAAGGCCTAATGCATTATCCACAGCTTTTTATTAAAGGATAAAAGGGTGCATACTCACAATAGTGATGAATATAACAGCTTTGTACATAAACTCCAGAATCCAAAGGTCTTCAACACAATGAAATCCATAAGGTACAAACCAACATTGTATAACTGCTAACACGTTTCGGGGTTTTTACCCCCTTCCTCAGAGCAAAATGTTTGTATAATGGAAGAAGAAATCCATGCAATCACATGGAGTAAATGCAAACCCCAGATAAAGTCCTAGCCAGGATTTGAGACAGGTGCTGCACAATAATATTCTGCTAATGGGAAGCTAATGACCCCAGTGCTGCATTGGCCCACAAGCTCACTGGTGTGTTAAATCTTTACATAAACTGTGTTTACTGGATAGTTGACCCTTTCTTCTAGCCTACACGCACCTCAAATAAATAACCAGTGGCAATATGCCATAAACTGGAAGTGATACAGAAACAGAACACACGGCATAGTGTAGATAAAACACTTTTTTAAAATGATTTTTAAAGAATAAACATATACTACAAATATGTATAATAGGGTTGGACATATAGAATTAATCCAAGTCTTCAGATTGCCTATCATGTCAAATTAATTGCAGACCATGATTTTAAGGCCTTGTGCACACTGGACATTTTTACAGCAGCTGTTTTGGGCATTAGATGTTTTTTTTTAACGGTCTCTAAACTCCCCTGCATGGTATCCTATGTGTTCATGCACATATAGATTTTTATCAGTGTTTTTTGGTAGGAGAGTTTAGTGGCAGAGAAAATACCTTTGCCAGCGTGTACTAGAGTAGCGGCATTTTGACTGAATGCTGACAGTCTAAACTGTGTCAAGCGTTTAGTAGGGTTTTTTTTTCCTTTGAAGTGGAGGCTACCAGCATCCTTAATAACCACTGATTTAGCTGACTGTTAAGGAGCAGGCCTGGAAGCCGGTCGCTGCATTCTTAACAACTGACAGCTGAATGTAAGAAAAACATTCCTGGCAATACAAAAATGTGAAAAAAAATGGTGTGGCGTCCCCCCCAAATCTATACATGAGGGAAACCCCAACATCAAAATAAAAAAAAGAAATGTGTGGGGTTCCTCCAAAATCCATACCAGACCCTTCAGCCTGGCAGGCCAGTAAAGGGGGGGATGAGCAAGCCCCCTGAACCATTTATATTCTTAGATTGTAAGCTCTAACAAACAGGGCCTACCTATATGCTGAAAGGCGACAGACCCAAGTCACTTATTAGGTGATGTGTGCCTTAAATGTGACTGTTATATGTGCATATACCATTAATGCAATATAATGAACTCCTAGCTATAATAGCTCACTCCCTTGGGGAGTGAAAAGTGATAATACCAAAAATAAACTAGTGAATCAGAATCCGTGATAGTCCAATATCATAGATGTAAATATACTAATCCTGTAAAAATGAAAATGAGAAAAGGCCAGTCCCAAAAAATGTAAAAATAAATAACCAGTCCAAAAAAAATGACACAAGTGCTAAAACCAAAAAATATGCTTTAACAACCAATCAATCAAAACAAAGTGCTTGGTGATTGTAAATACAAAAAAATCCAGGTGACTTTTGGTGCTCCCCTTCTTGGGTCCCCACTCACCAGCTCCAATAACCCATACAGGGGTATCTCGCATATAGGACAGGCTTGATGTACAGATGATACTTTCAGAGTCAGGTCATGCAGCCAGGCTCCTCTCCAGCCTTTTCATCTGATATCATCCTACTGTTTTAACTTTGAATAAAAACACTTCCCAATTTGATTACTACACTACGGGAGCCCATATCTCATTTTTTGCATGAAAATTTTACCTGTACTGGATATCTGAGGAGACATAGGAGAGGAGTTCAGCTGGCTGATTTGCTCCTGGTGAGCTTATCAGCACACTCAGGTCGATCTGGAAGTAAGATACACCTAGCAGGGCCATAGGAGCTGGATATCGGATGAAAAGGCTGGAGAGGAACCTGGCTGCATGACCTGTATCATCTGTACATCAAGCCTGTCCTATATGCGAGATACCCCTGTATAGGTTATTGGAGCTGGTGAGTGGGGACCCAAGAAGGGGAGCACCAAAAGTCACCTGGATTTTTTGTATTTACCATCACCAAGACTTTGTTTTGATCGATTGATTTTTGATGCATATTTTTGGTTTTAGCACTTGTTTAATTTTTTTTGACTGATTATTTATTTTACATTTTTTGGGACTGGCCTTTTCTCATTTTCATTTTTACTGGATTGTAATATTTACATCTATGATATTGGAGTATCATGGTTTCTGATTCACTAGTTTATTTTTGGTATTATCACTTTTCACTCTCCAAGGTAGTGAGCTATTATAGCTAGGAGTTAATTATATTGCATTAATGGTATATGCACATATAACAGTTACATTTAAGGCACACATCACCTAATAAGCAACTTGTGTCTGTTACCTTTCAGCATATAGGTAGCACCATTTTACCCCTTTTTTTAAATCTATTAATGTTTTTCTTTACATTCACCTGTCAGTGGTGAAGCCTGCTGACAGCTGATGTCTTATCCAATGTAAAGGATGTGGCGGCCCAGCTTCCTGGCCAGCTGCTTATAAACCAGATATTCACTGGTTGTTAAGGACACCATGGCCGCTCCTGAACGCTGCAGCTACTAAATGTAGCTTACACATGTAGCACCCTTTGGTGTACTAGAAGTGTACAAGGGTTTTTCTTGTACTGTGTGTGTGTTTTTCTTTTGAATGACTCAGGGAGAGCTGGGTGACTCACAGGCAGCATCACTGAGACCTCCCACTTCTTTCCAGAACAGGCTGGAATCTTCTGGAAAGGAAAGAGGAGAGGAGAGGTGGAGCTGCCTGGAGTATTCTGAGGGCCCTGTCCGATCCCCAATTAGGATCCCCAATACTCAGGGTCAGCCCAGCTGGAGAGGAGTTGGTATTGGATGGAAGATGGAGAGTGTTAGGTTGTCAGGGTCTTTGAGGGAGCTCCCCAGCGTGGAGGGGGGGTTTGGGGGGTGACCTTGGACCTGGGCTTGGGGGCGGATGGAACCATCTTACAACACACAGAGGTGTCCTGACCAGGAGGCACAGGAAAAGCAAGAGAGGACAGCTGGAAAACACTGCCGGGCAAGCCTCCAGGAGTTCCACAGTGGCAACTAAAAGGGCTGGTGAATGTTCACACACAGTATGCTCCTCCTGTGGTTACTTCTATGGCTCAGCCTACGGCTCTGGTACAGCCTCGTCAAATGCAGTTCAACATGGCCTGATTCAACACAACACAGCACAGTACAGCATGGCTAAAACACACATTCCCCATTGGTATGTCTCTCTCCAACCGCTTCCTAAGTGAAGTAAATGATATTATAATTAATATTATATCTGTGTATTAATTTGTCTAGTCCCTGTAATTAGTTGGTCTATTAAACTCTGAGCACATGTTATTGTTAATATCACAATAATACCAGGTTAGCTATGAAACCAAACACACGGTGCTGCTAGTAAAACAACATCTTATTTATTTCCCAAGGAATTAGGAAACTAACATAAAGGTACTACAAGAAATTACAAGATTACATAGCTTAAAATCAGAACACAATACAAGACTTATACTTAACACATCCTATCGGCTGGTCTCCAGGTGTTGCAAGAGGGAACTCTGCGCTGCATGGAGTTTAGGCCCAAACCAGCACCCAGAGCAAGGCCTCAAGATGGCCGAGCCATGAGGCTTGCACAGACCTGCATTAGCAGAGAGAGAAAGGGGCAGAGAAAAAGAATCGCCTGTGTGTGCTCTTTCATTCAAACATACACGCCCACTTGTAGCCACCCCCATTTGCCTTTCATCCAATAGATATTGCCGAGAGGTATTCCTCCAAATGTCTGCCCATTCTCCAGGAAGCATGCTGTATTGTCCAATAGGGGCAGCTCCATTAGCCCTGTGCCTTCTCAGCTAGCTCTTATTCTCTTTGAAGCCTGTAATCACACATGTCACAGCAGGTCGGCTTGAGCCAAGTCAATGTTCTGATCACAAAGCTTTGATGTGTTTCATTCCTACCTGGCTGTGTCAACCAGGAAGTGAAATACCAGAAGATATTAAACCATGTCGCTATCTAACATATGCCGCTTTGCGCCTAAAGGGAGCATACCACCCTTCTTCCGACACGACTCCTATTGAACAGTCCATAACTGTTTTCTCCCCAACATGTATTTCCAAGCCAGTACCTATAGAACAGTCCTTTACTGTCTTAAGGTGTTGTGTTTTTAACATGTGCAGAAACAGCCCCTATGGAACAGTCCATAAATGTCTTAACGCGTGCTGCGCCTCTCAACATAGACCTCAGAACCAGCTCCTGTTGAACAGTCCATAACGGTCCTAACGTGCTGTGTTTCCCAACACATGCCGCTTTGCCACTGAGTGACACACCACCAGCATTCTTCAGCGATGGCTTCCATGTCACCATCCTGTGTCTTCTTTCCGATATCTTCAGGATGGGGTGCAGTACAGACCTGGGGTGTCCATTCACTCACCATTCACCAACACACATTCATAGCAACATATCAACCAGCTTTCAGATATAGAGTCTCGAGGAGGGCCTTTTGCCCATATTACTAGCTTAAAATATACCTTTATCACACTATACCATGACATAAATCAACCCATTACCATTATATATACATATATACCTATGACCCATCAGATTACTCATCCCGCTCCCAACCTCCTACAACTCCTCAGTGTAGATATGGGCCGGGATTAGGCAGGTTCGCTCACAATGGCCTTTCCTACCACACTTCTGGCATGTCAGCGGTATTGCAGGGCTCTGACTTGGCATCAAAGTCTCTAACTTGTATGCAGAGACCCTACCGTCACTTCATCCCCCAGCTGTCATAGATAACTGGGCAACCCTTCTATATAAATATCAAGTCTAACAACACATACAAATTTGCAACAATGACAAAACCCACACAATTCCATCCCTGTGGCTGGATTTCAGAGACCATGCCCATGGTATAACATGCACCTCTACCTATGGTTAGGTTCAAGGAACCCTCTAGTTCCATGACTAACCTTACATTGGTATTCTTTAGGACAAAGAAACAAACTCGTCTATGTCCCAAATAATACCCAGGTGCTTCCTTCCCAGCAATGATCCCTCCATCCCGAATACAGAATGAAATATCTTCCCAACATTTTTCGTTCACCACCATGTATTGACCTGGCATACAAAGGACGTCATGGTCATGCCTCCGACAGAGGGAAATATTAACCTGCCTCCAGCTCCCGTCCTCTCTGATCACATGCGGGTAAGTTAGCCTCAGATGCAACAAAGTAGAATCCCCAGTCAGCAAGCCCACTGATATCACCGAATACACAGATTGAGTCTGCACTTCTGTATATGGGATCAATGAGGAAGCATAACATCTCTCATAATCCAAATTAGTACAGCCCATCCAGGCATTCGACCACCAACTTGGATTAGTGTAAGAGATGTGCTTTGGTAAAATCTTACTGAGCTGTGATGCCAACTCATAAGGCCACTGTCCCCCATACAGAGACTGTACAATCAGCTTGATGTTGGTTGATAACTCCACCTGTCCCTGCATGCATGCCATAGCCCATGACATATTTTTGCCCTGTGTCACCACACTATCTACCAACCTCTTAACATGGTGGATAAAATCTTGAGCTACTCTTACCCGGGTATTTATGTGATGTTGTTGAACATTATCAAGAATGTCATTAATCTCTCTCTGAACAACAAAGCCCTGCTTACTGTCTGAAGCTATAGCTGAGAGTTTGTTCCTCAGGAGATCGATGTCCACTCCATTAACAACACCCATCCCAGTTCCTATTCCCCCCAATATAGTGCTGAATATATCCCTCCTCTTTCGGTTACTCCTCAGAAATAAGCGCCCTGCATAAACCTCATTCTGTGTCCGCACATCTCTGGGAGCAAGTCACTGGTACAATGATCACACTTGATTCAGTGTATACTCAGCACATATAGGGTAATAGGTTTTTATCACCCACTGTGAGATGTTGCAGTGCCATGTGGTGAAGGCATATTGTACCCTGGTAGCCAGCGTTTGTTCCCTTTATCTAACGGAGCATGCTCCTGTGTGTATTCACTGGCATTACCTGTGCAGGTTTTCAACCTCTCAGGTGAGACATCAACCAGGCATATCTCCCCCATACAAGGAAATTTTCACCCCCTTGATGTGTCACCTGGCCAACCTCTAGTCTGGCCAACCGACCCCTTATTATGTAGAAGTGCCAGTGTCCTGGTTACCTGCACCATGTTACTTCCGTTACGTCAATACATGTCATACATTAAAAACCTTTTCTTCTTTCAATTTCTCCCTCCAACAAAAAAAACATATATTTCACATTT
Source organism: Aquarana catesbeiana (assembly GCF_042186555.1). Lineage (NCBI taxonomy): Eukaryota > Metazoa > Chordata > Amphibia > Anura > Ranidae > Aquarana > Aquarana catesbeiana. The sequence continues at coordinate 36,259,022 of NC_133332.1, forward strand.
CATGTTTTGATGGATTGAATTGGATGTATATATTCCTTCCCCAACCTCCAACCCATCGCACATGTATTAATAGCACGTTTGCATTCATCAGGAGAGACTCCGGCAAAAATGTTTCCCAAGTCTTGTTGATAGGCACAGTCCTTCAGATCCAGCATTAGGAGATCCAGCATTAGCCCTAAATTGTCCATAAGCAAAACCAAGTATTAAACTGAATCTTTTCGTTTGTCCCTTCTCTCCTGATGTTTATCAGAACAAATTTGCGGTGTGGTATGGCACAGACAAACTGCCAACAAGATGAACATCTGTCATCCATGTTCCAGAGACCTCTCCAATCTCGCTTCATCAGGACTCTGGAAGTGAAAAACAAGAGCAGCATCAAATTCTTATCCATAATATCTGCTCGCTTACTACGTTTACTTATAGTTCCTTCCTTGGAACCCAGGAACTTAGCATTCCTGGCTTCTGCAACTCTGACCAAAACTATCAAAAAACTATCAAAACAAACATGACCTCTTTAGGCTGAACCCACTCTAAAATGGATCCCCATGGTATGATCAAAAATTTAAAAACAAAACGAATTTCAATGTTGACTCTCAAAAATTCTCAATTTAAACACTTAAAAAAATGCATTTATCTATCTTTAAGATCTATGCACTAACTCCCCTTTCAGGTGGACAGAGGCTAAACCTTTTGGAACTTTTTCCAATTGAATGAACATAAAAACAAATAACAAAAAAATGAACTTCGGCGGCTAGAATGGCTTCCTACCAGCTCTTCTCTTAAATAAACAAAACGTACTCAGCTGGAGGACATATTCCCATGACCATCTATTCAGCTGCTAATTGACGGAATAGCCAATTACCCCCTTTGAGGTGGACTAAACAATAATTTTTCCACCTGAACAAAACAAAAATAAAATAGATGACTAAACAAATACCCAAAAATATAAAAAAAAAATAAAAAATTAATAACAAAGAAATTAAAATTCTGGCCATTATCACACAAAAACAACATGACAATACAACCACCATACAACAATGACAAACACTCAACTTTTAACTAAAGACATCCATGGATTTTCCTCCTGAGAAGAGTAAGTGCTCATTTCCATCTGAAAGACAATTAGTTAATTGGAAAAACAAAACATCTGTACCTCATCACAACATTTGTAACTTCACTTGTAACTTTTGAATCCATTAATGCCTGACTATTGTTTATCTTATTTTTTCTTTTCAATCTTAGTTTATTTCAAGAAAAAAGTATAACAGAAGCAGAAAGTTTGCAAACAATTACTAATTAATGAGCTCATGGTACCATTTGATAATGGATTATGCATTTACAATAACCTAACCCCTGTTTTGCTAAATGTGCCCACTGTTCTCCCTTTGAAGGACCTGCAAGCAAACACAGACATTAGTATCCAAACCAGTTTTATCTTCTTCCAAGGTCTCTGGAAAAAGGAACACAAAGACAGTGATTACACACAATTATGACAATTGACTTTTTGAGTCCCCCAAGCTTTTCCCATTAATTGCAATGCCAGGGGAACAATTGCTATGAATATGGTTTAGATGTAAGCTTCATATTTAAATAAAATATGGCAAGGAAACATTGACCATAAAATTCTTAGCATCCATGCAGCTCACTAAGCGCTGCTAACTTTGTTTCCCCCAGTGCTACATTTGAATAACCATGCGGCTACCTCCATTTTGACTTTACGTAACTGCTCTACATACTGATGATTTTCAGTTTTTAGTCTCCGCATTTGGGTCTTAAAAGGGAAATGGGTTTTATTACTATGGCCTCCATGCTTTGGGTTGCTACCCCATCAGGCAGAATACACTTCATAATGCCTTGGGGTCGTCTTTGGGTAGTGCGACCTTCGTTTGATATCATTATTCGCAGCCCAACAATACTTAGCGATGTGACCCCCCCCTTTTACACAAAAAACATTTGATGGCTGGTCTCTCTGTATAGGCCCTTCCTTGAGCATATGGCATTGGAAATCCACATTGCTGGATATTATTACTCGATTACTATGCTTGGAATAACCAGACTTTACACTTTCATCGTCTGAGGAGTCATCAAAAGTTTCAACTCCTGAATCAATTTCAAGCGCAGTTATCGCACTTTTATTTACATCTCCACCATTGATTTCTGTCATAGCAACATCACTTGCAGCAATAAGAGCATCTGTTTTTTCTGCATGTTTCACTTCTAGCTTTGCTGAGCACTGCGCATGTGTGGAGGGTACCTCCACCATTGCACATTCGGCTATTGCATGTTTGGAAGATAGCTCCATTATGGCTGCCTGTCCACCCTGCAATTCTGGGGTTTCCTGCTCCATGCTAGCAATGTTAAGGGCTTTACGAAATCTATGTCCATGTCTATTCCATTTAAAATGTCTGAACTCTCTCTGCCTTCCTGTACCTCTGCTTATTAGGGATACACCTGCCTTTGACCCATATTCCCTATCACTGGACTCTTGACAGAAGTCTCGCAGGATATTGACAAAATTTTGGTAGGATCTAACATTCCTCAGAGCCATTCTAGTGGGATAGCTTATATAACACTTATTGGCCATTGAGTATATGAAACTTGTATCATCCTCTTTCTTTTGAACACTTTCGTATACAATGCAAGATACTGCAGAACAAAATTGGGTCATCTCCTCTCCTAAATCTCATTCGTTGTAAATCACTCATACCATTATCACGACTGTCCACACTACGCTGCAAATCTTTCCTCCGCATCTCTGCATCTGCAAAGTTATCATTAACCTGTGCAAATAACTGGCCTGCCAAAGGTCCTGGTAGCCATGCTCTCAGAAGAGAACATGCATCCTCATTACTCAAATGAAATTTAAGGACTAGAGCCTCAAATTTATTGGACAGACTCACTGGTGATTCCAGTGCATTAAATTCACCCAGAATTTGGCACAAAGTAAGTCTCTCTTGGATTGTAATCAAACTGTTATTCTGCTTCGAAGGTATGGGTGCAATAGCAGAATGTGTTTCATCACAGCCCTTCTCCTCACTGACTGTGCAGATATTGGCCAATTGGCATGTTCCTTCGTGCTCATTGAGCGATAATATACATTGCTCTTTAGTAAGAAGCTGGGAGTGTGCATTTGCTAATTTTCTTTCTAAAGACCTAACCAACTCTTCCATCTCTGACACCTTTATTCGCAATGACTCTAATGCCGCGTACATGCGGTCGGACTTGGCCGACAGACCAAATCCGGCGGACAATTCGATCATGTGTGGGCTTCACCGGACCTTCAGCGCACTTTTCCAGTCGCAAATCTGACAGACTTTAGATTTGGAACATGCTTCAAATCTTTACGTCGTAACTCCGCTGGACCCAGAAATCCGCTCGTCTGTATGCTAGTCCGACGGACAAAAACCCACGCTAGGGCAGCTATTGGCTACTGGCTATCAACTTCCTTATTTTAGTCCGGTGTACGTCATCACGTACAAATCCGTCGGACTTTGGTGTGATCGTGTGTAGGCAAGTACGGTCATTTGAAAGTCCACCAAAAGTCCGTCGAAAGTCTGTCGAAAGTCCGTCGGACGGGCTGTCGGACTTTTATAGCTGAAAAGTCCGACCATGTGTATGCGGCATTAAAGTTTGCTCTTCATATCAGAGTCCATGCTGCACCTCTGAAGCTGTTCTTGTAGCTCACTGTTTCTTTCTGGCAAATTGCCTGCTGTAGCTCGTAATTCATACATCTCACTACTGGAGGATGTTGCAATCTTTAGAAGGTTTTCACTGATTTCCTCTATGTCCTCCCCGAGACGTCTCCTCTCTGCTTCCCACTTCCCCTCCTTTAGCTCAGATATAAATGTAATTCTGAGCAACTCTGCAATTTCATTTGCCAACCTTTCTTTTTTAACTTTTTCTTTTTTAGCTGTTTACCCAATAATCTGCTATTATGTTGCTGACACTGAGACAATAGTACATTACACTGGCTTTTAAGAGGTTCATCTGCACATGAATGATAATTGGCAGAAGCGTACTTTTTAACATATGTATACACAAGTTCCATTTCACAACCATACAATCCACACCATACACAATTCTATTTGTACTTACGTTCCAACACTGCACTGAGTAATACACCAAACTCAATTATCGCTAGCTCTTACAACTCACGAAAAAAAAATGAATCGCTCTTCTAGCATTCAATATTCTTCATTCATTACCACTTTTACCTGATATCCTTCAAAACCATTAAACTTTTGCATATCCATAGAAAAGACTCACCACACTTACTGTGGCATTATCGGGTGCCTTGTATCTGAGCACTTCTGTGCTGTAGGTTCTACGTGGCTTTTAGGATTACTACATGCTTTCTGGGGAATATCCATTGATATGCTAATTTGCAACTTAGTCTACACTGAAGCTTGTCTAACCTGTTTTTACCAGAGCTGCTTACAATGCATAGACAAACAAACAAAAAAAAAACTGATACAAAGCCATTTAAACCTAACAGTGACTTGTAGTTCTACAGCCTACAAGGCATATTTGTCCACACTAGAGATGATTTTCAGTTCTGGGTGTACTTGAGGATTTATGCTTACAGGGACTCAGGACAAAAAAATACATTAGGTTTTTGTGGATTCTGTGTAAAAATAAAATTCACACGCTTTTCTGGTGTGCCAAATGAAGTAAACGATATAATAATTAATATTATATCTGTGTATTAATTTGTCTAGTCCCTGAAATTAGTTGGTCTATTAAACTCTGAGCACATGCTATTGTTAATATCACAATAATACCAGGTTAGCTATGAAACCAAACACACGGTGCTGCTAGTAAAACAACATCTTATTTATTTCCCAAGGAATTAGGAAACTAACATAAAGGTACTACAAGAAATTACAAGATTACATAGCTTAAAATTAGAACACAATACAAGACTTATACTTAACACATCCTATCGGCTGGTCTCCAGGTGTTGCAAGAGGGAACTCTGCGCTGCATGGAGTTTAGGCCCAAACCAGCACCCAGAGCAAGGCCTCAAGATAGCCGAGCCATGAGGCTTGCACAGACCTGCATTAGCAGAGAGAGAAAGGGGCAGAGAGAAAGAATCGCCTGTGTGTGCTCTTTCATTCAAACATACATGCCCACTCATAGCCACCCCCATTTGCCTTTCATGTAATAAATATTGCTGAGAGGTATTCCTCCAAATGTCTGCCCATTCTCCAGGAAGCATGCTGTATTGTCCACTAGGGGCAGCTCCATTAGCCCTGTGCCTTCTCAGCTAGCTCTTATTCTCTTTGAAGCCTGTAATCACACATGTCACAGCAGGGGGCTTGAGCCAAGCCATTGTTCTGATCACAAAGTTTTGATGTGTTTCATTCCTACCTGGCTGTGTCAACCAGGAAGTGAAATACCAGAAGATATTAAACCATGTCGCTATCCAACATATGCTGCTTTGCGCCTAAAGGGCGCATACCACCCTTCTTCCGACACGGCTCCTATTGAACAGTCCATAACTGTTTTCTCCCCAACATGTGTTTCCAAGCCAGTACCTATAGAACAGTCCTTAACTGTCTTAAGGTGTTGTTTTTCAACATGTGCAGAAACAGCCCCTGTGGAACAGTCCATAAATGGCGTGCACGCAGGGACAGGCAGAGTTATCAACCAACATCAAGCTGATTGTACAGTCTCTGTATGGGGGGCAGTGGCCTTATGAGTTGGCATCACAGCTCAGTAAGATTTTACCAAAGCACATCTCTTACACTAATCCAAGTTGGTGATAGAATGCCTGAATGGGCCGTACTAATTTGGATTATGAGAGATGTTATGCTTCCTCATTGATCCCATATACAGAAGTGCAGACTCAATCTGTGTATTTGGTGATATCGATGGGCTTGCTGACTGGGGATTCTACTTTGTTGCATCTGAGGCTAACTTACCTGCATGTGATCAGAGAGGACGGGAGCTGGAGGCAGGTTGATATTTCCCTCTGTCGGAGGCATGATCATGATGTCCTTTGTATGCCAGGTCAATACATGGTGGTGAACGAAAAATGTTGGGAAGATATTTCATTCTGTATTCGGGATGGAGGGATCATTGCTGGGAAGGAAGCACCTGGGTATTATTTGGGACATAGACGAGTTTGTTTCTTTGTCCTAAAGAACACCAATGTAAGGTTAGTCATGGAACTAGAGGTAGACCAAAATCAAAAATACTAAAGCGCTGATATGATATAGGGTAGTGGTCTGGTGTAAAATACAAACCAAAGTGCATATAATGAAAAAATTAAAAATTATATATATAAAAATTGTGGAAAAATATTAATAATCCAAAATATCAATAAACTTAATTGAAAGTGAACATAGGAAATAACCAAATAATTAAAAGCTGCTCTTATGTGAAAGTGCTCTGATTAACACTAGTAAAATAATAGAAAATACATAATATAAGTACGCTAATAATCAACTTCCTATAAAATTGTGTATCCGTGAAAATCAAAACCAATACAGTGATCCCTAATACATACAGGGAAATACAAACTAAATATTAGTGTCCTCAGTGTAAAAAGCCAATAAATAGGATATCTTCATAAACGTCCAGAGATGAGTGAAGTGAAAACAAGTTCAAAATATAAAAAAATAAACCAGCAGTTAAAACTCTGTCTTATAAATAAAACATATGTTCTCAAAACATCAGATAAAGGAACCGATTTTCTTCAATTAATCCAAGTAGAGCTGCATAGATCAACCCTGCAGCTCTAAGGCTGGCTCGATATATAGATAATAATCCTCACAGTTCGTATTAGGTATTGCATACAGAGAGGGAAGAAAAGGGAAATATATCATTGCGCAATGTCAACTAGTTTAGAATAATCAGCATCCGCATCATATTCACTCACAGTGTAGGAGAAAAAAATACAGCGCTTCAGAAGCAATCAGATAGCCGTGTTGTGTTCCTCTCACCGCTAACACAAAGTGTCAGATGGGAGGAGCCAGGTGCCCACAGGGCCACAGTTAAGATGCTGGCACCAGAAACAGAAGACAGGAGGTGAAAACGGCTGGTGTGAGCACAGCGCTGGATCGTGGGTGTTCTAATCACTCTCCACTATATATAAAACTAAAACACAAGTTTTGCCTTTAGTTATACTTTAACCACTTCAATACCCAGCCATAATCAAATGACGGCCACAGATGGGATCTCCCATCCTGGGTGGACGTCATATGACGGCCTCGGCTTTCTGCTGATACTGCGGGCCCCTGGGGGCCCGCAGAGCGGCGATCGGGGTTCCGTTGTGTCCCTGGGGACACAGCCGTTCCCCAATGGAGGTATTGAAGCGGCGGGCGGCAGAGCGTCGGAAGCGGGGGACCTGTCACAATGCAGAGCGGCATTGGGAAGCGGCGTGCATTGTGTCTGCTCATGCCTCTGGTGGCGCGCAGTGCGGTGATCGGGGCCGAGGCTTTTCCTTGGATACAGCTCAGCCCCGATCACTGTAGCCAATTAGATGGCTCTTTACCACGTGACCAGCTGTGTCCAATCACAGCGGGTCACTAATGTAAACAAAACACACAGTGTAACTGCTGTTGCTGGGTTCTCCTCTTCACACACCGATCCAGTGTGAGGAGGAGATCAGCTAACAGTGAGTTACCTATTACACATATGTACTACTGTGCCCAGATTGCCCCCCTAAATAAAGAGTACCTGTCATCAGGAGTACCTGTCATCAGGAGTACCTGTCCATCAGGAGTACCCAACACCTCACCACCTGCCACCAGAGTACCTGCCACCTCACCACCTGCCACCAGAGTACCTGCCACCAGAGTACCCGCCACCTCATCACCTGCCACCAGAGTACCTGCCACCTCACCACCTGCCACCAGAGTACCCTCCACCTCACCACCAGAGTACCTGCCACCATAGTACCTGCCACCTCACCACCGGCCACCAGAGTACCTGCCACTAGAGTACCTGCCACCTCACCACCTGCCACCAGAGTACCTGCCACCTCACCACCGGCCGACAGAGTACCTGCCACTAGAGTACCTGCCACCTCACCACCTGCCACCAGAGTACCTGCCACCTCACCACCTGCCACCAGAGTACCCGCCACCTCACCACCTGCCACCAGAGTACCTGCCACCAGAGTACATACAGCCAGTCAGCCACTATATCCAGAAAGGTGTACACCCCAGGAGAGGCATACCAAATACTCAGTTTGACCGATGAGAGCAACGGGGAGCTCTCACCGCTCAGTTCTGATTCAGATTCTGGTTCTGGTTCGGAATATGAGCCCCCCGAAGGCAGCATATCAGGATCTGAATCAGAGGAGGAAGCAGTCCGTCCAAAAAGATGACGGTCTTAACACCAGGCAGTTACCAGCAGTGCTAGCGGCGGTAGACCCCAGGAGGAAAGGCCTAGCACAAGTGCACGCCAAAGAATTAGGGCCCAAACCCAGCTTCCAGATGCCTTGGCAAACCCATTGTGGCTGCCTTCTACCACAGGGTCAGCCACGATCCCCCTTTTACAGCACAGCCAGGTGTTCAGGTTTTTCCCAAATGGATTTTTTAAATTTATTTTTCCCTAACGAATTGATTCAAGACATCGTGGACCAAACTAATCTCTTTGCCCAACAATTCATTGCAACCAACCCCAGCTCCAGCTATGCCCACCCTGTTGAATGGAGACCCCTAACAGTAGTGGAGCTAAAATTGTTTTTAAGGCCTAACCCTCAACATGGGGCTTACAAAAAAAATGAAATGCATAAGTATTGGTCGACCAAACCCATCCACCATATGCCAATTTTTTCATCGGCCATGTCCAGGTCCTGATACGAAATCATAATGCGCTTCTTGCATTTCAGTCACAACTCACAGTGCCCCTCCCCGAAATCACCCAAACTTTGACAAACTATATAAAGTTCGCCCCCTAATTAATTTTTTTTCCCAGAGGTTTGCCGACGTTTATGTCCGTGACAAAAATATATCTGTGGACAAATCCCTGGTGCATTTCACAGGCCAGCTGGGAATCAATCAATATATCCCCAGTAAGAGGGCGAGGTACGGCTTGAAGCTTAACAAGCTTTGTGAAAGCGCCACTGGTTATGTGCACTCATTCCGCGTGTACGAAGGCAAAGATTCCCAGCTCTAGCCCCCTGAGTGTCCCTCGTACATGGGAATAAGTGGAAAAATTGTTTGGGAGTTGGCATTCCCACTCCTCCAAAAGGGGTACCATATTTACATGGACAACTATTATACTAGTTTGCCCCTTCTCCGCCACCTATATCTAAAACAAACTTTGGCCTGTGGTACAACAAGAAAAAACCGAAAGGGCTTCCCACAGCGTCTTGTCACCACAACCATTCAAAGGGGGGAATCGACAAGCTTGAGGAACGTAGAAGTGTTGGCTGTGAAGTGGAGGGATAGGAAAAATGTGTACATCATGTCCACCATCCACGATGACACCTTGGTGGAACTTCACAGAAGATGTGGTACCGTTCGCAAGCCTTCCTGTATCACTGAGTATAATAAATACATAGGGGGTGGATTTAAATGATGAATTGTTGCAGCCCTATCTTTCAACAAGAAAATCCCTCTTCTGGTACAAAAAAGTCGCAATTTACTTTTTTCATTTGGCCCTTTTAAATTCTTTCATCATCTACCAATAATCAACAGAAACACCCACCACCTTCATAAAGTTTATTGAAGACATTGTCACTGCCCTGATTTATCAGCAAGTATCCCGCCCAGAAAGCATTCGCTCCGATTCTGTCAGCAGACTACATGAGCGCTATTTCCCGGACCATATTCCACCAACAGGATCTGGAAGACGACGCCAAAAAAAATGTCGGGTGTGCACCAAAAGAGGAATTAGGAAAGATACCAGCTTCCTTTGTCCCGACTGTCCCTCCCAACCTGGCCTATATCACACTCTGGAAAATTATTAGTCCATATTTCTAATACTGCCAATTTCCCGTTTTCAATTTCTGTCCTGAATATTTCCCTTCCTCAATCAACCATATCATTGCCTTCCATGTGAATCGACCCTGGCCTGTTTCTCGACTATGCTTCTGCCTACCGTCTGCATTGTTTTTCCACCATGTTTTTGCCTTTCACGTGAACTGACCCTGGACTGTATCGACTATACCTCTGCCTACCGTCTATTTCTGCCTTTTATCTGCACTGACCTCGGCCTGTTGGGCCCCGGTGCAAGAAACCATGAAGGGACCCCACCAGTGGCGTTGCTAGGTCTACAAAAGATCTCGGGCTAGAGCCCATAGCAGCTAAGTAAGGAAAGTCATACACTTTGGTGGGCATACACATATATATAATATATACGTGTATATATATATATATATATATATATATATATATATATATATATATATATATATATATATATATATATATATAATATATAATATATATATATATATATATATATATAGAGAGAGAGAGAGAGAGAGAGAGAGAGAGAGAGAGTTACATATCTGAATGCGGATCCCCCACTTACATTAGGGTCCCCAGGGATTCACCACCTACATCAGGTTCCCCAGAGAGCCTCTCCCTATATTAGGGTCCCCAGAGAGCCTCCCTCCTTACATAAGGGTCCCCAGGGATCCCCCCTTACATCAGGGTACCCAGAGATCCCCACTTACATCAGGGTTCCCAGGGAGCCCCTCCTTACATCAGGGCCCCCAGAGAGCCCCCCCTTACATCAGGGTCCCCAGAGAGCCTCCCCTTACATCAGGGTCCTTAGAGAGCCTACCCCTATATTATGGTCCCCAGAGATCCTCCACTTACATCACAGTCCTCAGAGAACCCCCCTTACATCAGGGTCCCCAGAGAACCCCCTACATCAGGGTCCCCAGAGAGCTCCCCTTAACTTCAAGGTCCCCAGAGAGCCCCTCCTTACATCAGGGTCCCCAGAGAGCCTCCCCTTACATCAGGGTCCCCAGAGAGCCCCCTCCTTACATCAGGGTCCCCAGAGAGCCCCCTCCTTACATCAGGGTCCCCAGAGAGCCCCCCCATACATCAGGGTCCCCAGAGAGCACCCCCATACATCAGGGTCCCCAGAGTGCCTCCCCTTACATCAGGGTCCCCAGAGAGCCCCCTCTTTACATCAGGGTCCCAGGAGAGCCCCCCCATACATCAGGGTCCCCAGAGAGCCCCCCATACATCAGGGTCCCCAGAAAGCCCCCATACATGAGGGTCCCCAGAGAGCCCCTCTTTACATCAGGGTCCCCAGACAACCTCCCCTTACGTCAGGGTCCCCAGAGAGCCTCTTCTTACATCAGGGTCCCCGGAGAGCCTCCCCCATACATCAGGGTCCCCAGAGAGCCCCCTCATACATCATGGTCCCCAGAGAGCCCCCCCATACATCAGGGTCCCCAGGGAGCCCCCCCATACATCAGGGTCTCCAGAGAGCCTCCCTCCTTACATCAGGGTCCCCAGAGAGCCCCCCCATACATCAGGGTCCCCAGAGAGCCCCCCCCATACATCAGGGTACCCAGAGAGCCCCTCCTTACTCAGGGTCCCCAGAGAGCCCCTCCTTATGTCAGGGTCCCCAGAGAGCCTCCCCTTACATCAGGGTCCCCAAAGAGCCCCCTCTTTACATCAGGGTCCCCAGAGAGCCCCCCATACATCAGGGTCCCCAGAGAGCCCCCTCCTTACATCAGGGTCCCCAGAGAGCCCCCTCTTACATCAGGGTCCCCAGAGAGCCCCTCCTTACATCAGGGTCCCCAGAGAGCTTCCCCTTACATCAGGGTCCCCAGAGAGCCTCCCCTTACATCAGGGTCCCCAGAGAGCCCCCTCCTTACATCAGGGTCCCCAGAGAGCCCCCCATACATCAGGGTCCCCAGAGAGCCCCCCCATACACCAGGGTCCCCAGAGAGCCCCCCCCATACACCAGGGTCCCCAGAGAGCCCCCCATACATCAGTGTACCCAGAGAGCCCCCCCATACATCAGGGTACCCAGAGAGCCCCTCCTTACGTCAGGGTCCCCAGAGAGCCTCCCCTTACATCAGGGTCCCCAGAGAGCCCCCTCTTTACATCAGGGTCCCCAGAGAGCCCCCCATACATCAGGGTCCCCAGAGAGCCCCCCCATACATCAGGGTCCCCAGAGAGCCTCCCCTTACATCAGGGTACCCAGAGAGCCCCCACTTTACATCAGGGTCCCAAGAGAGCCTCCCCTTACATCAGGGTCCCCAGAGAGCCCCCCATACATCAGGGTCCCCAGAGAGCCCCCTTACATCAGGGTCCCCAGAGAGCCCCCTCCTTACATCAGGGTCCCCAGAGAGCCCCCTCCTTACATCAGGGTCCCCAGAGAGCTCACCATACATCAGGGTCCCCAGAGAGCCCCCCATACATCAGGGTCCCCAGAGAGCCCCCCCATACATCAGGGTCCCCAGAGGGCCCCCCCATACATCAGGGTCCCCAGAGAGCCTCCCCTTACATCAGGGTCCTCAGAGAGCCCCTCTTTACATCAGGGTCCCCAGAGAGTCCCCCATACATCAGGGTCCCCAGAGAGCCCCTCTTACATCAGGGTCCCCAGAGTGCCCCCTCTTTACATCAGGGTCCCTAGAGAGCCCCCTCTTACATCACTGTCCCCAGAGAGCCTCCCCTTACATCAGGATCCCCAGAGAGCCCCCTCTTTACATCAGGGTCCCCAGAGAGCCCCCCATACATCAGGGTCCCCAGAGAGCCCCCTCTTTACATCAGGGTCCCCAGACAACCTCCCCTTACATCAGGGTCCCCAGAGAGCCCCCTCTTTACATCAGAGTCCCCAGAGAGACCCCTCTTTACATCAGGGTCCCCAGAGAGCCCCCTCTTTACATCAGGGTCCCCAGAGAGCCCACCATACATCAGGGTCCCCAGAGAGCCCCCCATACATCAGGGTCCCCAGAGGGCCCCCCCATACATCAGGGTCCCCCGAGAGCCTCCCCTTACATCAGGGTCCTCAGAGAGCCCCCTCTTTACATCAGGGTCCCCAGAGAGCCCCCCCATACATCAGGGTCCCCAGAGAGCCCCTCTTACATCAGGGTCCCAGGAGAGCCCCTCCTTACATCAGGGTCCCCAGACAACCTCCCCTTACGTCAGGGACCCCAGAGAGCCCCTTCTTACATCAGGGTCCCCAGAGAGCCCCCCCAGATATCAGGGTCCCCAGAGAGCCCCCCATACATCAGGGTCCCCAGAGAGCCCCCCCATACATCAGGGTCCCCAGAGAGCCCCCCCATACATCAGGGTCCCCAGGGAGCCCCCCATACATCAGGGTCCCCAGAGAGCCCCCCATACATCAAGGTCCCCAGAGAGCCCCCCATACATCAGGGTACCCAGAGAGCCCCTCCTTATGTCAGGGTCCCCAAGGAGCCCCTCCTTACGTCAGGGTCCCCAGAGAGCCCCTCCTTATGTCCGGGTCCCTAGAGAGCCCCTCCTTACGTCAGGGTCCCCAGAGAGCCCCCCATACATCAGGGTCCCCAGAGAGCCTCCCCTTACATCAGGGTACCCAGAGAGCCCCCTCATTATGTCAGGGTCCCCAGACAACCTCCCCTTACGTCAGGGTCCCCAGAGAGGCCCTTCTTACATCAGGGTCCCCAGAGAGCCCCCTCTTTACATCAGGGTCCCCAGAGAGCCCCCCCATACATCAGGGTCCCCAGAGAGCCCCCCATACATCAGCATCCCCAGAGACCCTCTCCTTATATCAGGGTCCCCAGAGAGCCCCCTCTTTACATCAGGGTCCCCAGAGAGCCCCCCCATACATCAGGGTCCCCAGAGAGCCCCCCATACATCAGGGTCCCCAGAGAGCCCCTCTTACATCAGGGTCCCCAGAGAGCCCCTCCTTACATCAGGGTCCCCAGACAACCTCCCCTTACGTCAGGGTCCCCAGAGAGCCCCTTCTTACATCAGGGTCCCCAGAGAGCCCCCCCATACATCAGGGTCCCTAGAGAGCCCCCCCTTACATCAGGGTCCCCAGAGAGCCCCCCCCATACATCAGGGTCCCCAGAGAGCCCCCCATACATCAGGGTACCCAGAGAGCCCCTCCTTACGTCAGGGTCCCCAGAGAGCCCCCCCTAAATCAGGGTCCCCAGAGAGCCCCCCCATACATCAGGGTCCCCAGAGAGCCTCCCCTTACATCAGGGTCCCCAGAGAGCCCCCTCTTTACATCAGGGTCCCCAGAGAGCCCCCCATACATAAGGGTCCCCAGAGAGCCCCCTCTTTACATCAGGGTCCCCAGACAACCTCCCCTTATGTCAGGGTCCCCAGAGAGCCCCTTCTTACATCAGGGTCCCCAGAGAGCCCCCTCTTTACATTAGGGTCCCCAGAGAGCCCACTCTTTACATCAGGGTCCCCAGAGAGCCTCCCATACATCAGGGTCCCCAGAGGGCCCCCCCATACATCAAGGTCCCCAGAGAGCCCCCCATACTTCAGGGTCCCCAGAGAGCCCTTCTTACATCAGGGTCCCCAGAGAGCCCCTCCTTACATCAGGGTCCCAGACAACCTCCCCTTACATCAGGGTCCCCAGAGAGCCCCTTCTTACATCAGGGTAACCAGAGAGCCCCCCCATACATCAGGGTCCCCAGAGAGCCCCCCATACATCAGGGTCCCCAGGGAGCCCCCCATACATGAGGGTCCCCAGAGAGCCCCCCTCCTTACATCAGGGTCCCCAGAAAGCCCCCCATACATCAGGGTCGCCAGAGAGCCCCCCACATACCTCAGGGTCCCCAGAGACCCCCCATACATCTGGGTACCCAGAGAGCCCCTCCTTACATCAGGGTCCCCAGAGAGCCCCTCCTTACGTCAGGGTCCCCAGAGAGCCCCCCCATACATCAGGGTCCCCAGAGAGCCTCCCCTTACATCAGGGTACCCAGAGAGCCCCCTCCTTATGTCAGGGTCCCCAGACAACCTCCCCTTACGTCAGGGTCCCCAGAGAGCCCCTTCTTACATCAGGGTCCCCAGAGAGCCCCCTCTTTACATCAGGGTCCCCAGAGAGCCCCCCATACATCAGGGTCCCCAGAGAGCCCCCCCATACATCAGGGTCCCCAGAGAGCCTCCCCTTACATCAGGGTCCCCAGAGAGCCCCCTCTTTACATCAGGGTCCCCAGAGAGCCTCCCCATACATCAGGGTCCCCAGAGTGCCCCCCCATACATCAGGGTCCCCAGAGAGCCCCCCCAATACATCAGGGTCCCCAGAGAGCCCCTCTTACATCAGGGTCCCCATAGAGCCCCTCCTTACATCAGGGTCCCCAGACAACCTCCCCTCACGTCAGGGTCCCCAGAGAGCCCCTTCTTACATCAGGGTCCCCAGAGAGCCCCTCCATACATCAGGGTCCCCAGAGAGCCCCCCATACATCAGGGTCCCCAGAGAGCCCCCCCGTACATCAGGGTCCCCAGAGAGCACCCCCCCATACATCAGGGTACCCAGAGAGCCCCTCCTTACGTCAGGGTCTCCAGAGAGCCCCTCCTTACGTCAGGGTCCCCAGAGAGCCCATCCTTACGTCAGGGTCCCCAGAGAGCCTCCCCTTACATCAGGGTTCCCAGAGAGCCCCCTCTTTACATCAGGGTCCCCAGAGAGCCCCCCATACATCAGGGTCCCCAGAGAGCCCCCCCATACAACAGGGTCCCCAGAGAGCCTCCCCTTACATCAGGGTCTCCAGAGAGCCCCCTCTTTACATCAGGGTCCCCAGAGAGCCCCCATACATCAGGGTCCCCAGAGAGCCCCCTCTTTACATCAGGGTCCCCAGACAACCTCCCCTTACGTCAGGGTCTCCAGAGAGCCCCCTCTTTACATCAGGGTCCCCAGAGAGCCCCCCCATACATCAGGGTCCCCAGAGAGCGCCCCCCATACATCAGAGTACCCAGAGAGCCCCTCCTTACGTCAGGGTCCCCAGAGAGCCCCTCCTTATGTCAGGGTCCCCAGAGAGCCCATCCTTACGTCAGGGTCCCCAGAGAGCCTCCCCTTACATCAGGGTCCCCAGAGAGCCCCCTCTTCACATCAGGGTCCCCAGAGAGCCCCCCATACATCAGGGTCCCCAGAGAGCCTCCCCTTACATCAGGGTCCCCAGAGAGCCCCCTCTTTACATCAGGGTCCCCAGAGAGCCCCCCATACATCAGGGTCCCCAGAGAGCCCCCTCTTCACATCAGGGTCCCCAGACAACCTCCCCTTACATCAGGGTCTCCAGAGAGCCCCTTCTTACATCAGGGTTCCCAGAAGGCCCCCCATACATCAGGGTCCCCAGAGAGCCCCCCCATACATCAGGGTTCCCAGAAGGCCCCCCATACATCAGGGTCCCCAGAGAGCCTCCCCTTACATCAGGGTCCTCAGAGAGCCCCTTCTTTACATCAGGGTCCCCAGAGAGCCCCCCCATACATCAGGGTCCCCAGAGAGCCCCCAAACATCAGGGTCTCCAGAGAGCCCCTCTTACATCAGGGTCCCCAGAGAGCCCCTCCTTACATCAGGGTCCCCAGATAACCTCCCCTTACATCAGGGTCCCCAGAGAGCCCCTTCTTACATCAGGGTCCCCAGAGAGCCCCCACATACATCAGGGTCCCCAGAGAGCCCCCCATACATCAGGGTCCCCAGGGAGCCCCCCCATACATGAGGGTCCCCAGAGAGCCTCCCTCCTTACATCAGGGTCCCCAGAGAGCCCCCCATACATCAGGGTCCCCAGGGAGCCCCTCCTTATGTCAGGGTCCCCAGAGAGCCCCTCCTTATGTCAGGGTCCCCAGAGAGCCCCTCCTTACATCAGGGTCCCCAGAGAGCCCCTCTTTACGTCAGGGTCCCCAGAGAGCCCCCCCATACATCAGGGTCCCCAGAGAGCCTCCCCTTACATCAGTGTACCCAGAGAGCCCCCTCCTTACGTCAGGGTCCCCAGACAACCTCCCCTTATGTCAGGGTCCCCAGAGAGCCCCTTCTTAATTCAGGGTCCCCAGAGAGCCCCCTCTTTACATCAGGGTCCCCAGAGAGCCCCCTCTTTACATCAGGGTCCCCAGAGAGCCCCCCATACATCAGGGTCCCCAGAGAGCCCCCCATACATCAGGGTCCTCAGAGAGCCCCCCATACATCAGGGTCCCCCCCAGAGAGCCCCCCATACATCAGGGTCCCCAGAGAGCCCCTCTTACATCAGGGTCCCCAGAGAGCCCCTCCTTACATCAGGGTCCCCAGACAACCTCCCCATACATCAGGGTCCCCAGAGAGCCCCTCTTACATCAGGGTCCCCAGACAACCTCCCCTTACGTCAGGGTCCCCAGAGAGCCCCTTCTTACATCAGGTCCCCAGAGAGCCCCCCCATACATCAGGGTCCCCAGAGAGCCCCCCCATACATCAGGGTCCCCAGAGAGCCCCCCCATACATCAGGGTCCCCAGAAAGCCCCCCCATACATCAGGGTCCCCAGAGAGCCCCCTATACATCAGGGCCCTCAGAGAGCCCCCCCTTACATCAGGGTCCCTAGACTGCTGACCCCCTCCTTCAAGATGTTCCCCATGTACCTGGCTGGTGGAGGTGGGAGGCGGCGATCAGCAGCTCTATGGTGTCCACAGGCAGGGAATCTCCATGAGGCTTGTAGTTCTTCTCCTGAGTGTATACAGTGGAGAGGGGAGGGGCCTCTGACCTGGGCATGTATGAGCAGCACAAGCAGAGCGACTCACTGAAAGTGAAACTGATACCTGCCCGGGTCAGAGGCCCCTGCCTTCTTCTCTCCACTGTATACACTGACACTGGGGAAGAACTACAAGCTGCAGGGAGATCCCACCGCCCACAGGAACAATAGCTGCCTCCCACCTCCCCCCACTGCATTCCAAGCGGCAAGCCAAAGGTGCAGGGGGAGATGCCGGGTCTTGGCCCCCCCACAGCGGCAGAATGACAGGGCCCAGTCGCAAGTGCGACTGCAGCGACCCCTATAGTTCTGCCACTTGCCTGCCCCTTGGATTGATCTTTCACCCTGCTACACAGGGGTCTCACATAAGTGAGTGGCTCCAGAATAGTGTTCGGAGTTTAGAAAACCAGTTTTTGGTTTTTGTGTTCCCAGAACAGGGTCTGGTTGCCTGGAGGCTTCAAAGCGATTTGGGTGGGAGAAGCCTCTACCCCTGTCCCCATTCTTTCCTGACCGATGCCCTAAGCTTGATGGTACTGCCTGCTCCCTGGACAAATACTCTGGCTGTGCTGACCATAACTCTGCCTGCTGCATGTACTAACTATGGACAGTATTCCTGCCTGCTGCATGGATGATCCTTTGATCATTTTGCTGCTGCTTACCACATCCCTGCCTGCTATCTGGACTAATGCTTTGGCTGTGCTGACATCTCTACCTGTACTGACTATTCCTGCCTGCTGCCTGTTTTGCTGTCGCTGTCCACGTTCCTGCCTTCTGCCTGGACCGATGCTCTTCTCTGTGGACCACTGCACTACTAAAACTGCAGGTAATCAACAATGTGATAGGTTGGCAGGAATTCGTGTGTAATGTATGCTCCTAGAACAACTGACAGTGCTACTTGGATGTTGGGCCTCTGTATATCTTATAAATGGACAACTTTGTATAAAAAAATGCGTTTTCATTTTTTTTCCACATATTCCAAAAACTTCGGGAAAAAAATGAACCATTCAAAAGACTAATTATGCCTCATAGATTATACGTTGGGATGTTAGCTTTCCAAAATGGGGTTATTTTTGTGGGCATTTCCATCATCCTGGTGCTCCAGGGCCTTCAAAATTGTAATAGGTGGTTGAGAAATGAGATGTGTAATTTATGCTTGTAGAACGCTTGACGGTGCTACTTGGATGTTGGGCCTCTGTATGTGGCCAGGCTGTGTAAAAGTCTCACACATGTGGTATTGCCAAACTCGGAAGGAGTAGCAGAATGTATTTTGGGGTGTCAGTTTTGGTATGTGCATGCTATGTGTTGGTAATATCCTTTAAATGGACAACTTTGTATAAAAAAAAAATGCGTTTTCATTTTTTTTCCACAAATTCCAAAAACTTCGGGAAAAAAATGAACCATTCAAAAGACTAATTATGCCTCATAGATTATACGTTGGGGTGTTAGCTTTCCAAAATGGGGTCATTTTGTGGGCGTTTCCATTGTCCTGGTGCTCCAGGGCCTTCAAAATTGTAATAGGTGGTTGAGAAATGAGATGTGTAATTTATGCTCCCAGAATGCCTGAAGCTGCTATTTCAATGTTGGGCCTCTGTATGTGGCCAGGCTGTGTAAAAGTCTCACACATTTGGTATCGCCATACTCAGGAGGAGTAGCAGAATGTATTTTAGGTTGTCATTTTCGCTATGTACATGCTATGTGTTGGAAATATCTTATGAATGGACAACTTTGTGTAAAAAAAAATGCGTTTTCATTTTTTTTCCACAGTTTCCAAAAAGTTCTGGAAAAAAATGAACTGTTCAAAAGACTCATTATGCCTCATAGATTATACATTGGGGTGTTAGCTTTCCAAAATGGGGTCATTTTGTGGGCGTTTCCATTGTCCTGGTGCTCCAGGGTCTTCAAAACTGTAATAGGTGGTTGAGAAATAAGATGTGTAATTTATGCATGTAGAACGCCTGACGGTGCTACTTCAATGTTGGGCCTCTGTATGTGGCCAGGCTGTGTAAAAGTCTCACACATGTGGTATCGCCATACTCAGGAGGAGTAGCAGAATGTATTTTGGGTGTCAGTTTTGCTATGTACATGCTATGTGTTGGAAATATCTTATAAATGGACAACTTTGTATTAAAAAATGCGTTTTCATTTTTTTCCCACATATTCCAAAAACTACTGGAAAAAAATGAACCATTCAAAAGACTCATTATGCCTCATAGATTATAATTTTGGGTGTTAGCTTTCAAAAATGGGGTCATTTTGTGGGCGTTTCCATTGACCTGGTGCTCCAGGGCCTTCAAAAGTGTGATAGGATGTCATCGAATGAGATGTGCAATTTATGCTCGTAAAACACCTGACGGTGCTAGTTGGATGTTAGACCTCTGTATGTGGCCAGGCTGTGTAAAAGTCTCACACATGTGGTATCACTATACTCAAGAGGAGTAGTAGAATGTATTTTGGGGTGTCATTGCAAGTATGCATGTGCTGTGTGAGAGAAATAACTTGTTATTATGACAATTTTGTGCAAAAAAAAAAAAATTTCCAAGAATTGTGGGAAAAAATTACAACTTCAAAAAACACACCATGCCTCTTACTAAATACCTTGGAATGTCTGCTTTCCAAAAAGGGGTAATTTGGGGGGTATTTGTACTTTCCTGGCTTGTTAGGGCCTCAAGAAATGAGATAGGCCTTCAGTACATAAGGTGTGATCAGGTGTGATCATTTTTCAATGATTTGCACCATAGCTTGTAGACTCTATAACTTTCACAGAGACCAAATAATATACACTAATTTGGGTTATTTTTACTAAAGATATGTAGCAGTATACATTTTGGCCCAAATTTATGAAGAAAAATTACTTATTTACTTATTTACAAAATTTTACAATAGAAACTAAAAAAAAGTGTTTTTTTTTTAAATTTCTCTCTTTTTTCACTTATATTGCAAAAAAATTTATAAAACAGCGGTGATTAAATACCACCAAAAGAAAGCTATGTTTGTGAGAAAAAAATTATAAAAATTTGATTTGGGTACAGTGTAGCATGACTGAGTAATTGTCATTCAAAGTGTGAGAGCACTGAAAGCTAAAAATTGGTCTGGGAAGGAAGGGTGTATAAAAGCCCTGTATTGAAGTGGTTAACTTTCCCCACATATCTCAAACAATCAAAAAATGGCTCATGTTAGGACTGGTAATTTCAAACATATTACCCTAGGTTTAGATGAACTTTAAATCCCATATATGCTGGGACCCCAGCTGATTTCAAATCAGGCCAAATCAGGAACAATTTTAAAATTTGTGCATGTACTTTATATATCTCTAGAGTTAAATATCAATGAGAGAATAGGGATTTGTCATCTCTGGATCTCTACTGGTTATAATATGAAACTTTAGTACCTAAACTTTACATTGTTTTGTAATTATGATTAATGAATCTTACATGTGACAAAGCGCATAATTTGAGCTAAAAAATAATCTAAATCTATATATTTTTTTAGGTTGCAGAACATGGGAGAAGTCTGAAGAATGAAAAACTCTTCCTTATTTTATCGCTTCATATACAGCTTGAAACTTTGCATATCTCTTGTTCTAACCTTCTGCAATAATTACCTTTTTATGATCATATGTGTGTTACACTACTCCAGTAGGAGCCACTGGATAAGATGGGTCCTCTGTTCTTTGCCTCGACCTTCTCAAGAACCTCAGTTCCTCTGACACACCGAGTTGATTGTCAAAATATACAATATCACAGGGAATTACTGAAAGCAATACTTAGTATCCAATAGTAGTGCTATATCAAAGAAAACAGGCACCAAACTAGGTAGTAAAGGCAAACCTAATATATTGTCACCCAATATGGTTGGTAACTAGGCAAGCATAAAATGGTTTAACAATGGTAATAGCACAATTTAGCATATAACGTGATTAACAATAAGGACTAGGCATAAGATGACATTTGGCATCCAGATCAGCATAAACAGTAGCAAGGCCACCTAAAGTGCAACAGTGAGCAGTAGTAAAGTTTAATCTGTTGGAACTATACCACCAGAGCACATTTACTAGTTTTAGACCCACTGGGTATGTACTGTCTAAAAGAAAAAGATAATTGTAGCCAAAGGGGCAGGGGAACAAAAGGAGAGCTTGCAGTAAAATTATTACAGGAGGGTCAGTCCTTTGAGTTGTTCTTCTGCCGTCCTTTAAGAGCATCTTTGCACTTAATGACAGTCCCAGTTATCCTGCAAGCAGTATAGGTATGGTATAGTCTCTGCAAAGGTGTAATGTAGATGAGCTTCAGATACAGTAAAGGTTAGGTAAAATGTGGTATGGGGTTGGTATAGGGGGAGTCTAGGTTGCAAATAAATACGGTATAGAGTGCAGTATACATGTGATATGGATTGGGTACACTTGGTGTCCTACTCTCAGTGGCTCAGTCTCTGCCAGAAGTATAAAAAATGGGTGAATAGCCATCTCATAAGTTCCCAGGATGCTGCTGTGTATGCTCACTGTAGAAGATGGCCCCCTCAGTCTATCCCTGAAAGCCTTCAGTGATCAGTAGTGGAAAGCAGGGATTGAGTGGACACTCCAGCCTCTCTGTGGCACTATGCAGGATCTGCAATGTGGGTGGTGCTGTGCTGCCCCGGGTGTCCTCACTCTCGGGCTCAGGCTTGCATCCCCACAGGCAGGTGAATACCTTAATAGAGGCGCTCTGCTGTCCCTCTCTCCTCAGCGCCAAGAGAAATAACTTTTCCTAGGCAGTTTAACAAAAATACTCTCTCCACTCCTGCTACTGCACAGTGTCCCCTGGGATCTGTAATCCAGTCTATGGGTCCCATTATATGCCTTCCATCCCAAACTACAACTCCCAGGATTCTCAGCATTCTGCATAGAAGTCTATGGGCTTGCTTGACTTTAGCTCTCCCCCTGCCGGCCATAGGAGAATGGCGCAGCATGCATTAGTTTCTCAGTAGAGGTAAAGAATTATAAAAGGCAAGGGGTTGATTTCCTAAAACTGTAGAATGCAAAATCTGATGCAGCTCTGCATAGAAACCAATCAGCTTCCAGGTATTTTTTGTCAAAGCTTAATTGAAAAAACTGAAGTTAGAAGCTGATTGGCTACCATGCACAGCTGCACCAGATTTTGAACTCTCCAGTTTTAGGACATCAACCCCAATATTTCCTTCTCCATATTGCTTTAGCCCAGCACCTGGCTATATGTGTATATCATGTACATGTCTAGTAGGGAAATTAGCATGCAAACAAATTGCACTTTTATAAATGTAATTATATTGATATGTATATATACAGTATGTAACAATAATTGGAAGACAAGTGCAACAAGAAAGAATACTGTATTCATTTTTAGAAAATGTGATTGCCATAAATCTGAAATCTGGGAAAAACAAATAGTGTCAAAATACAAAAACCATGTTATATAACTTGAATCTTGGTGCCCTTTGTATATTCCTCTCAGATCTGTGCAATATTAATAGTTAGATAGATTGTAGGGTTGAAAAAAGACAGGTTTATACAGTTCAACCTGTGTGTGTGTGATTTTTATTCTCTAACAGTTCTCATAGCCCTGTATATTTTGCTTCCAAGTTGTTGATACTCTCAGCTAGTATCACTTCCTGGAGGAGGTACTTCCACATTTTTGCTACTCTAATGCCCCGTACACACAATCGGATTTTCCGACAACAAATGTTGGATGTGATGTGAGCTTGTTGGCTGAAAGTCAGACCGTGTGTACGCTCCATCGAACATTTGTTGTTGGACTTTCCATTAACAAATGTTGGCTAGGAGGTTCTCAAATTTTCCACCAACAAAACTTTGTTGTCGGAAAGTCCAATCGTCTGTACACAAAAAGTTCACACATGCTCAGAATCAAGAAGAAGGAGCCGCACTGGCTATTGAACTTCCTTTTTCTTGGCTCGTCGTATGTCTTGTACATCACCACGTTCCCATGTTCGTAATTGTTGCCTAACATTTGTGTGAACGTGTGTATGCAAGACAAGTTGGAGCCAACAACCTTCGAACAAAATTCCACGGTTTTGTTGTCGGAAAGTCTGATCGTGTGTACGGGGAATAACAGTAAAGAACCCTTTTTGCAATCTAAGGTTACACTTCCTTTCATCTAAGCTCAAATCATGCCTGTACGTCCTCTACAGGGACCTCCATCTCTCTTGTTGCCCTTCACAACTTTTGCTCATTCAACAACTTTTTTCCTCTTATTAAAAGAGGATACAATCCCTACAGATTGCATCAGGAGTTTCTTTGTATAATGAACAGTCTCTGCTAATCTTTCTCCTTGAGCATGCAGGCAGGTGCAGTTAGTAAGTGTAGCGACCACATTTTTGTTCAATAATCTAATGTTGTGTTATAGCTTAGTATTTGGCACCATCTAGTGGCTAAAATTGTGAATTAACTTGATTTTATTTTTTCTTTCTGAAGAATGTGAGAAGATGATAGGAAGTGACTGTGTTGTTTACTTTTCACATTAACTTGACCTACCCACAATGCCAATGCCTACCCACAAAGTGACCTCCCATGAGCACCCAAGGACTGAACTGCATGCTGGGTAGGATATAAAAGGGCCCACAGCGGCCATCATAGCTCTGTTATGGATGCATGGCCTGCCTGCAAGGATCTATGAGGAGGTGTTCCACAGAGTTATGGCCTACTGTGCAGAGCGGAACAGTCAGCGATCCTGCTTTACATCAGTGTGCTAGTGTAGCAGTGTGATCGTTCCAGAGACCCTTGAAGGAGGTAACCGAGGACTCCCGGTCATCTGTGAGCAGTCTTTGATCCGGCCTTACATCACAGCGTGCTGGAGCAGCAGTGTGATCGATTCAGAGACCCTTGAAGGAGGTAACCGAGGACTCCTGGTCATCTGTGAAATGGAACAGCGTGACAGCGTGGCCGTGGCGAACGAATTGAGATATGGTGGAGCAGAGGCATCCATCTACTGTGGACGCAGTGTGGTGAGAGGGCTGCTGCCCAAAGTTTCATTGATGCACTTTCACACACTTGCATATTAAACACGGTGCTGCTGGGACCTGTAGTCTACAGAGGAGATTTAGAGGGATAGAGACGGAGTTTAATATAGGCCTCAAGCCTGCATTTCACTACAGTTTGACACTGTGTTATACCAAAATACTTGCACCGGAGACAGTTACAGTGCTGCCGCACCACAACAATAGTTTAACAATCATTTTGCTTTACCTGGGTTTTGTTAATCACTGGATTACAAATTAACCTACACATAGCTAGCAGAAGACAGAAGAAAAGAAGGACTGTCTCTGTTAACACAAGGCCTTGCATTCTACTGTTTCACAGGGTTATTGTGACATAAAGCAGTGGGAGCTCCCTAGTAATTGTGCTATGCTTTATCAAATTGCAATTGTTCTTTCGCATAGACAGAGCGTGCTGAGAGTGGGACAGTGCCCATAGTGAAGTCAGTTCACTCTGCCATTGGTCCCATTTCAAAGACACATTCCTAAGAGGTTAATTTAAACAACTTTTATTTGTATGGTACTGTTGTGAACTAAATCTGTTGGCTGTCACACTACGTTGGTCTGACAGTACAACTGCTGTAAACACTATCACAAAAGCAGATATAGTAAAATCTTATTCTTGTTTAAGTACTATTGTGTGGAGTGCTGTTGTTTCCTTTGCATTCCTGACCAGGTGGAGAGCTGGAGGTAAAAGGTAGTTATATTGTGAAGTTGTCTTTAAGTTCATGCTGCACACTAACATTACACCACAGCTGTGTCAAGGGGACTGAGTCAAGTTATAGGGGGTGTGAAAGCAGAGTACAGGCCCAAATCAAAATTCAGCAGCTCCTTTTGGGGTAAGTGCTACATGTGGGGGCGTCATCCAGGATACTGTTACTCTGCAAGCAAGCCCATCCCCTTGGCACCAGTATGGACCCTGATGCTGCGATTCAGTGGTGCGAAGAAGAAGGCGCCAACCCAGAATCAAGTGTAGTGATTGAATTCCCTGGGGAGGCCTGGACTGAGGAGAAGATTGGTCAGATAGTGCAGACATTGTCCTTCAGCAAGAAAACATGGGTGATCGATGTCAGACCTGATCGTGAGGCCTCATGCACCCATGTGTAACTGGAATGGAAGAAGGAGATTCCTGACCGTTTGCAAGGATCCAGTGTGCGGTCAGCTGACCAGACTGAGTTTCGTTTAATCCAGACACCACACAGGTGTTGGCCAAGTACCAGTCAAGTTAAGGCCATGAAGGAAGAAGTCCCATCCGCGGCACCTTTAGCCATGATCGGACCAGAGTTCTTAACAGCCATGGGGGACTTTGTATCCAAATGCCAGAAGAGCATTTCAGTCTGTTCTGGGGCTGACTATCGTAAGCTACGATTCTTCTCAGGAAGAGTTCCCATCCCCTCTTGAAAGGATGATTTTGACAGTTGGTTTGATCAAGCTGTCCAGGCAGTTGAAGAATGGGAGGTAGCTGATACAGTAAAAAGACAAAGATTGGTCGAAAGCCTGCGAGCTCCAGCTTCTGATGTAATTCGGAACCTGAAAAGAGACAAGGCCAGCTGTACCACCTCTGAGTGTTTGGAAGCGCTTCAAGAGAACTATGGGGGAACTGAAGATTGCACAGAGTTACTCTATACCACAGCTGTGTCAAGGGGACTAAGTCAAGTTATAGGGGGTGTAAAAGCAGAGTACAGGCCCAAATCAAAATTCAGCAGCTCCTTCAGGGGTAAGTGCTACATAAGTATGCCACTAGATGACTCTGTTACAGAATAGTGTCTGGTTACAGCAGAGAGTGTCATCAGGTGCTAGGCCCCTTTTAGGTAGACCTCTCCTGCAATGATGTCATGGATGAGTCAGTGCCCAGTTATAAGCCAGGTTGCAAGAAGTCTGAGTACACTTGGGGCATGGGAGCCAAACACCCTACACCACCAAAAATGTAACCAGCACATGGAGGCCCTGTACAAGACAGGAGGCCAGGAAGGAGTAGATCTGCTCCCAGGAGAGCCAGCTGTAGACTTTTTGACTCTTATGGAGGTTGGGGGTCTAGGGCAGATTGCAAAATGCCTTTTAGGCCAGGCCAACAGTTCCCTGAGTTAAGCTGCTTCCATGGAGGGTCCCGAAAGAGGTGTATCTATGGAGGAGGGGACTACATAGAGCCGAGTCCTATAAGTAATAATGACCACAGGTAGAACGAAAGACTGTTAGAGGGAGATGGCTGCTAAAAGTGCTGCACATGTTTTCACATGTGACTACTGAGGGCCATTCACTAAATCTGATTGACTGTGTATTGTCAAATAACTCCGAAATGTATGTCGATGTGATGTGGCTGTTATGCCATTCCCTGAATTCCATCAGTAAAGTGCAGTAATTCTACTCATATGTGTGGACATACCTTCCTTGGGATATACAGTAAAGGTCAATGGGTGGGAATGATGTGTGGAGGCCTCTGGCATGGAGTGGGGCAGAAGATTTTGAAGGGTTTGGCCTCAGCAGGAGGGGCAATGTTCTAGCAGGAATGGAGTGGGGGTAGGGACTTGTGCTATGGACACCAGTTCTAGCCAATTACTAACCAGTGGCGGGCCGTCCATACGGGGCACAGGGGTGCCGCCCCATAATCCATGCGTATGGCCCCTAATCTACATGCAGGGGACTGGACACATGGATTTCAATGTTTTTTTTTTTTTTGAAGCACGTGATTGGAGTCTGAGGCTCTAGATGGCATCAAAAAAGGGTGGGCTTGGGGCACAGAGCATCGCTCCCTAAGCCCACCCAGTTGTGTGACAATAGCAAATTAATATTCGCTATTGTCGTCTTGATTCTCCTACCGGCCAATCAGGAAGCGGGTCCTGAGACCCGATTGGTCAGGGAGTCTTAGGACTCCCAGCCAATCGGATCTCAGGACACACTTCCTGTTCAGCTGGAAGGTGAAGCAACAGCCCTGGAGTGAGGAGTAGCTGGAGCGAGGAGCAGCAGCCCTACCCCGAATCCTTGTCATTTGCCTCCTAAGGTAAGGCAGCCTCTGATCGCCACCTTCCCTTCCATCTTCCACGCGGGGGAGGATTGCTGCCTTGCCATCCATTTCCTGTGGGGAGGGGCTGGGTGGCATTGGTTTGCCAAAATATTGAGCTCCAGCCACCACTGTTACTAACCGCCTCTTACAAGCACGATGACTGGTCTGGGGTACCGCAGTACCATGCAAACCGGTTGCAGTGCAATTTTAAAAGTAGTGCATGCAGGCCCGGATTTACTCCCTTTGCCGCCCCAAGGCCAGGTCCTTCAATGCCGCCCCCCCCACACACACACCACCATTCTTGTCCTTTATCAATGACTGCTACAATAGATCAATTAAAAACATATCTCCACACACACGAGAACAATGAAAATAACTGGCT
This sequence comes from Aquarana catesbeiana, assembly GCF_042186555.1. NCBI lineage: Eukaryota > Metazoa > Chordata > Amphibia > Anura > Ranidae > Aquarana > Aquarana catesbeiana. The sequence goes on from NC_133332.1 coordinate 36,286,974, forward strand.
TTAATTGTACAGACTGAAAATACTCTGTAATGCAGAAAATGCCTTTTACCATCTCAATACAGTGCATCGGGTGCCCAGTGACACGGTGGGCGTGCGCGATTGCCGGCGTGCGTGCGCCCCCTGGTGGGTAGGGAAGGCGAGGGCGTCATATGACGCCCTCCCAGAACGAGAGCCGCGCCGCCTTGCCGTCATATGACAGCAGGTGGCTGGCAAGCGGTTAAAGATTATAGCAGTAAGAAACTCCCTACAATTTTTTAGTTCTAACTTTTCTTTTGGCAAACTCATCGATAATATCTTCGTAGGACAAAGTATTTAAAAGTTCTGACTCAATGGCAAGTAAAGGCTGCAGATATACCACAGGAGGTGGACAGAGGCTGCGGACATACCACAGGAGGTGGACAGAGGCTGCGGACATGATAGTGTCCTCCTCACCCCCTCACGGTAGCTTCTCTGTCCACCATCATATTACTTCTCCACATCATCAGTGTGCTGTGTCCTCCTCCTGTGCCCCTTTCACCTCTCCACAGGTCAGAGCAGCACAGTGCTGCCCTGAACTGTGGAGAGGTGAAAGAGGCACAGGAGGACACAGCACACTGATGAGTGATGTCGACTGGAGAAGTAATATGATGGATGGTGGACAGAGCACATCAGTCTCTGTCCCCTGCATGGCATGGCTTCTGCCTCCCGGGGCTCCCAGTAACATCCTCCTCTCTCTCTCTCTGTCGCCTTTTTTACTATGGATATCCCCCCAGCTTCACTCTCCTCCTCCTCCTCCTCAGTGTCCTCACCGTCACTGGCTGCTCGGCTCCTCCGCGGCTTCGCCTATGATGAGTGCACTGCACAGTCGCCGGCCGCCGTGGTCTAGACTCTCGATCTGTTCAAAAATGGCGCCCAGCCGAGCGTGTATGAGCTTTCCCGAGCTTGGCCAGCTTTGGAATGGCACATGTGCAGTTGCGTGGTCGGCCTGCGGCCATCTTTTTTACGGGCACCGGTGCCCGTGACGAACTTTAACGGGCAGCCCAAAAGGGGGGCAGCCGAGAAGTCGCCGCAGGAGCGGGGCCGCCCCTGCACCACTGCCGCCCCGAGGCCTGGCCTCGGTGGCCTTGTGAGAAATCCGGCTCTGAGTGCATGCACTACGTTTGGTGTGATCTAGTGCAATTTCAGCCCATGGGCTTCAAATTGCACCACACTGAATTGTACAGGAATCACACAGGAACGCAGATCATGTTCCTATGAGATTCAGTGTGCAGTTTGGTGTGAACACCTGGGAAAACTTGTTAAATGTGACAAGTACATATAGGTGTGATAGCAATAAATGTTCTTGTGTTGTGTTGGTACTTCATTTGTCTAACATCTTTGCATTCTTTTAAATATTAAAGCTATATTAACTATTATTTCTAAAACCTCATTCACATTGGCATACTTAAGCATACACCAATGTGAAAGCTGTATTTTGTCTGCAAGGGATGCGCAGGTGTTGTGTGAAAGCAGTCCCATTCATATCAATTGGGATGCAGCAGCTGCATGGACACAGCCATTGCTTCCAATTTGACAACCGTGTGAGTACAGATGTGTATCCCTAAACCCATACTGTCTCCAATCAGGACATGTACCTACACCCACACGGATGTCAAATTGAGAGCAGGGGCTGTTGAGCAGCTGCATCCCAATTGACATGAATGGGGCTGGATGAATGGAACACCTGTGCATCCCATGTAGGTACAACATGGTAGTATGCCCATGTGAACAAGGCTTTAAATGTAAAAATTCCAAAATGTGGGAAAGAAAACAAAAATATTTCAGATCCAAACACATCTTTAGGATGTAGAGCATTGTGGTAACACAGACACATTTATGCAGGTTACATGCTAGCATGTTGTGGTGCCATTTATTTTGAATAATACCCCAATGCACCATGCACTACATTGCAATGCATCAGACAAAATGCTGAATGTTTAATTTTTTTAGTCCATTCTTATGTGTTGGCAGCCCAATTAAAATGAACACACAAGAATGGACAGGACTAAATGGGTCCTTTTTAAGCATTTTACATACTTTTCTTCCTCCCCAGTTACACAGTCAGACATTGCAAAAACATTTTACTTATGTAGCGGTACCCCCATAGGGGCTGCTAATTGACTCTATACCCCACTGGCTACCCTGACTCTTCAGATCCTCGCTTACCTCTGACACCTCGGGTTCCATATTGTAATATGATGTTATCAATGAAAACCACACACAGAGTTACGGAACCACTTAAGTAATTTACTGTAATAAATGTTGAAAAGAAAATGCAATTCAGCATAAATAATGTGACAATTGATAACACTCAATATAAACTTGCAAAATTGTAGATCAAATAGTTACCATAAAGGATTTATGCAGACAGCTACACACTGAGACAAGCGTTCAATCTTGCCAAGCTTATATTAAGCGCCTTCCCACTGAAACCTCAAAGCACACACACACAAATCTGCAGTATAATGTTATGAACATGCAACAGTACAATGCAATATATACAGTATATATCCTGTACTCAAGGGCTCCCCCTAGGTTGCAATGCAATGTTCCAAATGCAAAGTGAATTGTGATGCTTTATAGAAGATAATAACAGTTCCTTGTCTTCAGAATCTTCAGCTAGCTTTGTTATTAGACTGCAGTATTTGTAAATCCAAACAGGGAGAACAAGTAGAAAGCAAATTGTAGGTTAAAAGCTGCGCTGTTGTGTACTTGCAAATATGAAACTCTTATGATAGTTCTTCCTTAGCAGAAACAAATCCTAAAGTTCAACTGTGTGCAGCTTGTGGACAAGTGAGATCACTTCTGGGGCACTACAAGTCTCACCAGCAGTCTGTACTTACTCACACAACAACAGTGCACTATATTGATCTGGGCAAGTGCCTGCTCACCACAACAGGCCCAGGTACTGTAAGGCTCCGTTCCTGATATGTCAGTCTGATCCAAAGCTGGCGCCGTCACACCGCACCGCTCCTTCTGATGGCTCATGACTGGAACGCAGGAAACCTCCAGAAATCTTGGGTCCTCAGGTCCATCCACACACTGGTCCAGCTGGCTGTGCTCTGGAGCTCCTCACAGGCCGCAATCTCCCGGTCACACACACAGACCTCACTGCAGGCAGGTATTGAATGGTGTCCCAAGAGGCCAAAATATGGCTGCGCTGTTCCTTTTATTACTGATCCAAGCATGCAGTGCAGTAACTTGGCCTTGTGAGTCTGTGACTTGGCTTTGTGGGTTTAGTAGTTCCCAAACTAAGTTAACACATGAGTCACTTCCTCATTAAACTACATCTCCCACAATGCTTTGTGACGCTGCTTCACAGAAACTAAACAAAGTCTTAATAGCATAAAAAGGACACTAGAAGGAGCCAAACTCATTTGTAACAAGCACAACTGTAATGTCTATTTTAGCAAAGCATAGCTACACTTATGTAAATACTTAAGCAAGAATGCTACTCATGTCACGTATCCCAGGAGGCAATCTTCAGCACACCAGACAATCTCAGGCACACTGAAAGTAAATTATGGAAACAACCACCCCCCTGGTGATGTAAGAAAACAAAATGGTAGTGTGAGACTCAACATACAGCTGTAGAGCATCAGGTTCACTAGGCATGTGACCCCAGGCAAAATAGAAAGGTCTGTGCTGTAATCCTCTGTGCAGGAACTTCCTGTATTAAAGACTGGTCACTGCTTCTATCTCCTTGTGCAGGGAGACTGGTCTTGTCTCCGCCCTTCCTGTGGTTCTCTGCAGGCAGCCCTATAGTGGGTGTGACCTGCTGGGTTCCTCCCACAGCTCTGCTCTCTGCACAGACTATGTACAGCAGAGTGATGATGTCACTGCTACATTAAAATACGATACCTAGGTTTGCAAAGGCATTTGGTGCACAGAAAGTGGATTTACAGTATATCATTTGTGGCTATTTAAATATATGTTTTGTGCCTGGAGTTCATCTTTAATCCTACAGTGATGTAGGCGCTAGTAAGGATGGCCATGCACATAATAATTTGTGATCGATTTAGGTACGAGTTTTCAGCGATTCGTCATTGATTAAAATATCAAATGATGGAACACATACGATATTGTCGTGGGATTTTTAAATTAGCTACAGATACTTGACCTCTCTTAGTCAGTGATAACCAATTCAAGATATAATATGTAACAACATAGAGACCAGACAGCCTCAAGCATGGTGAGTAGGCTGTTCTGTAATTTTGGTGGATCCCAGAATAAGTATACAGATTGACGCATTTCATGTAGGCTGTGTCAAAATATGAAATTGACCAATCAAAAAATAATATGCTTATAGCAAGCATTGAGTTAGTTGCCTTGTGATCATGGTTCATCAAGGATGTTTATTGCTTGTGGCTTTGTGTGTCATTCAAAAATAGTACCCAGAGGCCAATTTTGAGGAACTTCTTTGCCACAGGTTCTCCAAACATAAATCATAATTTTTGGTAAGTCATCAGAATTATTTATACACAATATGCCAAGTGTACATGTAAAGGAAAGAAACAAGTACAGATTCAAATTTTTATAATGAAACCATTTTTCCCTAAACAGCCATATTGTTTGCCACCCCATCTTCCGCAATTGCAAATGTACTGGTCACCTTAACTACCTATTCTACATGTAAGCCACCTGAGGGGAACACCCCTAACATTTAGGACAGTGGCCTAGAGGGTGACCCATCACTGGGGGTGTCTGCTTCTTGGGAGGTTCTGAAGTGGAAATTGCATCTTTATACTGGGGGGGTTGAGGTGACAAATGTGTCATTGCAGCATATTCATTGTCATCAGCTATTCCATGTTTTATTAGGAAGGTGAAGTAAGTCTTATAGGGCGTACACACGGTCGGACTTTGTTCGGACATTCCGACAACAAAATCCATGGATTTTTTCTAACGGATGTTGGCTCAAACTTGTCTTGCATACACACGGTCACACAAAGTTGTCAGAAAATCCGATTGTTCTGAACGCGGTGACGTAAAACAAGTACGTCGGGACTATAAACGGGGCAGTGGCCAATAGCTTTCATCTCTTTATTTATTCTGAGCATGCGTGGCACTTTGTCCGTCGGATTTGTGTACACACGATCGGAATTTCCGACAACTGATTTTGTTGTCGGAAAATTTTATCTCCTGCTCTCCAACTTTGTGTGTCGGAAAATCTGATGGAAAATGTCCGATGGAGCCCACACACGGTCGGAATTTCCGACAACACGCTCCGATCGGACATTTTCCATCGGAAAATCTGACCATGTGTACGGGCCATTAGCCTAAGTAAATTTGTCAACCACATAAAGGACCTTCTTGATCAATAGGACTCCAAGAAGCAAAAAACACCATAACCATAAATCCCCCTAATTTTTGGAACCATTGAACCACAGAGGCAAAGCAAAACCCAACCTACTCATCATAAGGTTAATTCCACATCCTGTCCAAGTTGGAAACCAGGACTATCAGCAGTAGTGAAAAGTTTTCTTGTGGTCCCGCCCCCTATTTTAGGAGGTATTTAGGCTAAGGCAGGACTTTTAGGGGGTTGTGTTCATCAGGATGGGCAGACACCATAGGTATCAGGAAAGCTAAGGTAGATACTCTTAAGGCCTGTTGAGGAAACCAACTATATGCCTTGTTACCACAAACATAATAGATTCCTGATCCCAGTGTGGGTACCCATGTGAGTGTGGATGGAAATTAACTATGTTTCTATAATATGACCCTAGTTATTGTCTAAACATAAAGAATCTAAGTTCTTCACCCAAATGGGATGTGTCCATGTTGTCATACCGTATTTGGTTAATTTTGTGTTTTATAGTTTTTTTTATAATGCATACAGGTTTCATTATGGGGGCTATCTGCAGTTAATTGTACACATGATATGTTGTCTAGTGCTTTTGAGGAATCTACCCTTCCCACATCAGTTTTATTCCCATAAAACATTATACACACCATAGGATCCTTGAATAGGCCTGCAACATGTAGAGTAACTGACATGTCTCTTTGTGCACTGGTAATATTTCTGTAAGATATCTGAAATTCTAAATTTGGATCTTCCAATGTAAGTGGGCTTTCCAGTACAGGTATAGGGTGGTATTAGGTATTAGGGTGCAATTTTGAACACATCCAGCACTTTGAATACCCTGACTTCCTGGCCAGCTGATATTTAAGTCTTCCCAATGCATTAGGTCTAGGAATTATCCATCCCATTGTTATCCTGACGCATCTTTTTTCATTCTTTTATTTAGAGTATCTTAAAATACATAAAATAAATTCCACAAATTCAAAGTTCCGAAAGTATTTTCATGTCAGAAAAAAAATTCTATAATAAAAAACACCAATATCATAAGTCCAAAATAGCAAAATTATATAACAAAAAATAAGATCAGCACACATCAAAACTCTCCCTATCCAACTTTCCCTTAATAATAAACATAACACAACTGTGTTACGTTACTACGTGGCTCAGGTACATTGATGATATCTTGAATGAAAAAGGGAAGTTTGGGACTTTATATGAAGCAATTGAGTAGTGGAGGTAGATTGCAATAAAAGCATATTTATTTGGTAGCATGAGTTTGCATACAAAAAATATATAAATAAAAGAATGTTTCATGTCATATATACATGAGAAACGTGCACAAAGGCTGAATATGCAAGAATGGAAAAATACATGCATAACATCATGTGGTCAAAACAATAAATACATATATGCATAAGAATAACATGTACATGCCAATAGCAACAGGCCTACCACCGGCACATGCGCCCACATGGTACATCTGTATCCACCAGATGGTATAAAAAACATCATATATTAAAAATAAGTAAATCTCAATCCGTATGGAATAAGTGGCTGCGGCATCATATAAAGCTCTACGCGTTTCGTGGGTGTTCCCACTCATCAGGAGCGGATGCGTCAGACATTTCTATGGAATAAAAAAGATTTAAGGAACCGTATGTTGTTTCTATTAGTATGGGTGGTTAACCACTGACACTCACCAACTCAGGCATGGACCGCAAGGTGGAGTGATCGGAGCAGGGCCGGCCGAGAACATGGCCTCAGCGTGGAAGCTGAGGCGGCATAATACAGGGTTGCAACATCGGATAGGATAAGAGCTTAAAATATAGATGAGAGCTCATGTGACCAAGAAAGTAGTGTATACTCAATGGAGCAGAGATATCTGGGAACAAAATTAAATAAAATATGTGTATAATTATAATATATTAATCATATATTAATCATAGTGATGATGTATAGTAGGAGGTGGTGATACCGGTAAATGAACCCAGTATAGCTCCATATAGGAGGTGTATGAATAATATGAAAAAAATAAGGAAGATACAAATGATGCCCAAGGATGTGCAAGTATCTGTGTATAAAAATGATGAGCATGAACATACAACAGATTGTGGTATAAATGCTGATAGGAATGCCACGTGGAAACAAGGGCAAATAGTGTGAACAAAAAATAAATCCACCAAGAGAGAGAAAAGAAAAGAAAATAAAGGTTGGAGAAGCAAAGGAGAACACCTACCCTGATGCTGCAACAGAACAACTCCCAGCAGGACGTGTAGCTGGTGTGTGGAGACCCCAGAGGGGAACTGATGAATTGGGCAGTTCACCTGAATGGGGGACGCCACGCTGATGAACCAATGGAGGCCAGGGAGCCGCACCCGAAGTGAGTGATGCACTCACTTTATTTTCTTTTCTTTTCTCTCTCTTGGTGGATTTATTTTTTGGAAAATCCGATCATTCTGAACGCGGTGACGTAAAACATGTACGTCGGGACTATAAACGGGGCAGTGGCCAATAGCTTTCATCTCTTTATTTATTCTGAGCATGCGTGGCACTTTGTCCGTCCGATTTATGTACACACGATCGGAATTTCCGACAACGGATTTTGTTGTCGGAAAATTTTATATCCTGCTCACAAACTTTGTGTGTCGGAAAATCCGATGGAAAATGTGTGATGGAGCCCACACACGGTCGGAATTTCCGACAACAAGGTCCTATCACACATTTTCCGTCGGAAAATCCGACCGTGTGTACGGGGCATAACGCTGATAAACGCTCAAAAACGCTCAAAAACGCTCAAAAACGTCACTCACCAGCATTTTCTAACGTTTTTGATCCATTGAAAAAAAATAAATTTTGAAATAGAGCGCTTACTCATAGCTGGTTTGTACAAAAGTGATCACGACTTATATACACATAATTTGTCTACCACATGACTACATGTTGATTATCTGATTCTAAACAGCTGGTCGTTAGTCTGTGTGGGATTTTTTTTTTTTGGCATAGATGTGATTGGATGTGCATCCTATAGTGAAATCACTAATGAAGACATGAATATATAAATGAAATGTGTTCATGTTGACAAATGTCAACATATATGAATGATAAAAAATTATTTTCAAGGTTTACGAAAAAACATATTTGTTATTTTCCAAAATCACAAGAATGAGATGGGTGCTGGAATTTGACGTTCAAACGTATAAATTATCATACGGATAGGCGCAAGTATGGGCAAACTATGTGAACTGGTGGCTGCGGTATAATGTAAATGGTGTATAGAGTGAAAATTGGGTCTATATGCATGTGGTAAAAAGATGTGCATCCAACACCACTAGCGGTGTCAAAAAAAAAAAAAAAACTGAATATGTGTGTATGGTGCATATATATAAAAAAATATATAAAAGATTAAACCACATAAAGGTAAAAATATAAATAATAATAAAAAATAATAATAAAAAGCAATTCTTTATATATGTGTATGTGTACGATGATTTCAGCTTTCAAAAAACGTGATAACGTATGTGAATTGGAAGTTGGACAGAAAACTAGCATCCTGTCACAATGATGCGTCCAATAATCTCCTGATTTGCAGGAGTCTATGTGTAAATAAGTGCTTTTGCTTCAATTCCTACATGTGTGAATTTTAATCTTTGCAGCATATAAAAGATTATGAAACTTATCACTCACTGATAACCCCGCCACTCCAGTTTCACAAAAGTGCTCATTTAAAACCTTGCATCATTCCGTATGGGATGCATTCATCCCAATCAAGCAACAACATTAACGTTTCTGAACGTCTTTCTTTGAAGCAATCACATCTCTCGATGAATTGTCTTCAAGTGTATGGGCAGAACTATATGAGGTGGATAAAAATGGGACAAAATACAGTATTTGCGCACCTGTCACTATTCTTTTATGCATAGTATAGTATTGGCAGTGACCATATGACAGGTTCATCCAATATATGTGTTTATATCAATGGATAAGTTACAATCTCACTCAACCAATTATTATGTGAAATAAACAACTGATCTACCCCTTTGAAGACCACAGCTCTTAAATCAACTCAAAACACATGAGAACTTTGCAGAGAAAGTAATAAACCATATACACATATGGTAAAAAACATTTGTACAAACATTTGTGCAAAGTTAGTGTTATGGTCTACCTACAGCTACCATCAAAAAATAATTTTCCCCCTCACTGGCCAATATTTATATGGGCTGGTGGGAGAGGTCCCGCATCTTTGAACCAAATAGTCCCCGCCGTAAAGATACGGTCTTTTTCTGTCGCTTTATAGACGACCTGTTATTTATTACATCAGATAGAGAAGCTAATTTGGATATCTGGCTGGCATATTTCAATGACAATCCATTAAATTTAAAATTTACGGGAAATCTGCAATCCAGATCCATAGAATTCCTTGATGTGCAACTGGCGGGGTCCGGTGATGCGATTCAATCCAGTCTGTACAGAAAACCTCTCAGTGGCAACACTCTACTTAGAGCTGACTCTGCACACCCTAAACACACCATCAGAGGCATTCCATATAGCCAGTTTTTAGGGTTAAAGCGCATATGTAGCTCTCCTGATACTTTTGAGGCTGAAGCCAAAAGCATGGCAAACAGGTTTAAGGCTCGATTCACACCTATGCATGTTGCTTTTGAGCGTTTTTGGAGGTTTTTTTTTCATGCTTGCCACGTTTTTGAGCCGCGTTTTTGCCGCGTTTTTGCGGCGTTTTTGCCGCGATTTGCGTTTTGCGTTTTTTTTTTTTTTTTTTTTTTCTTTTTTTTTTTTACAGTCTTAAAAAAAAATTACAAAAAAAAAAAAAAAAACGGCAAAAACGCACCAAAAACGCACCAAAAACGCTGCAAAAACGCTGCAAAAACGGTGCACTTGCGTTTTTGATGCTTGTCCATTGAAATCCATTACATGCAAAACGCTGCTTTTTGCATGAAAAAAAGTCCCCGACCCTTTCCAAAAACGCAGAGATACAAAAAAGCATTGATGTGAACATGTTCCATAGGAACCCATGTTAAAAAATTCCCGTGCATTTCTGCAAAATGCATCAAAAAACGCGCTAGTGTGAATGGGGCCTAAAGCTGGAGGCTATAAAGAAACATCAGTACAAAAAGCACTCAACACAGTAAGATCTATCCCAAGGCCTTCACTTGTAAAGAAAAAAACAGCTAAAAACATTCAACAGAGAAGGGACATGTCCCCTAGAATCCCGGTATTTTCTACTCCATACAGCTCTGAATTTAATACAATCAAAAAAATTATCATGAAACACCTTCCTGTTTTGTATAATGACCCTATATATAACAACATCCTTTCTAAAGGGATCAAGGTTGTATCCCGTAGAGCACCCACATTGGGACGCTCATTGTCTCCCAGTTTGTTCTCAACCAACCGAATAAAACCCAATTGGCTCAACTTCACAGGCAATTTCAAGTGTGGAATAAAAACTTGTAATTACTGCAGGTACATTAAAACGGGTCAACTCATAAAATCATGCAGCAATCAAAAAGAATTCTCGATCCCCGTGTTTATTAATTGTAACACCAAATTTGTGGTATATGTCATTACATGCTCCAGTTGCCAGGTACAATATGTTGGACGCACAACACGGCGTCTCAGAGACAGGCTACATGATCACCTGTACAATATTGAGAAGGAGATCTTAACCAATGTATCAAAGCACTGGGTTCACACACACCACAAAGACACTTCCAGTTTAACTATTCAGGGCATTGAGAAAATCATCACACCAGTGAGAGGAGGTGACAGATTCCAGTTACTGTGCAAACGAGAAGTCCTTTGGATATTCTCGTTGGACACCAGGATCCCACGGGGGGTTAAACTTTGAGTGGGACGTTTCACATTTCTATGAATAAAACAACATTGAAGCTATATCCCGAGTAATACATCTGTAACCCTTCCTCCCAACTCTTTCCTTGATCACACATCCACATTCTTTTGGTGGATGATGGAGCAAAAAAACATATAGGGACACATATTAATATATGAGTTCCTCTTTCACACATATCCCCAGTAATCGATCCATTTTATTGGGCCACACATCCTCCCACTCATACGAGCAAATGACTAGTGATATGCATATATGCTTTCAGCAAAAAAGAAACAATTTACTATATCTTTCGCATTCACTGTCACTTGAATCTCGTTTCTAATTAGACATTATTGTTTGATGGTAACTGTAGGTAGACCATAACACTAACTTTGCAGAAATGTTTTTCACCACATGTATACATGGTTCATTACTTTCTTTGCAAAGTTCTCATGTGTTTTGAGTTGATTGAAGAGCTGTGGTCTTTAAAGGGGTAGATCAGTTGCTTATTTTCACATAACAATTGGTTGAGTGAGATTGTAACTTATCCATTAATATAAACACATATATTGGATGAACCTGTCATATGGTCACTGCCAATACTATACTATGCATAAAAGAATAGTGACAGGTGTGCAAACATTGTATTTTGTTCCATTTTTATCCATCTCATATGGTTTTGCCCATACACTTGAAGACAATTCATCGAGAGATGTGATTGCTTCAAAGAAAGACGTTCAGCAACGTTAATGTTGTTGTTTGATTGAACTCTCATGTGTTTTGAGTTTACACATATCCCCAGTAATCGATCCATTTTATTGGGCCACACATCCCCCCACTCATACGAGCAAATGACTAGTGATATGCATATATGCTTTCATTAAAAAAGAAACAATTTACTATATCTTTCGCATTTACTGTCACTTAAATCTCGTCTCTAATTAGACATTATTGTTTGATGGTAGCTGTAGGTAGACCATAACACTAACTTTGCACAAATGTTTGTACAAATGTTTTTTACCATATGTATACATGGTTTATTACTTTCTCTGCAAAGTTCTCATGTGTTTTGAGTTGATTTAAGAGCTGTGGTCTTCAAAGGGGTAGATCAGTTGTTTATTTCACATAATAATTGGTTGAGTGAGATTGTAACTTATCCATTAATATAAACACATATATTGGATGAACCTGTCATATGGTCACTGCCAATACTATACTATGCATAAAAGAATAGTGACAGGTGCGCAAACACTGTATTTTGTCCCATTTTTATCCACCTCATATAGTTCTGCCCATACACTTGAAGACAATTCATCAAGAGATGTGATTTCTTCAAAGAAAGACGTTCAGCAACGTTAATGTTGTTGCTTGATTGGGATGAATGCATCCCATACGGAATGATGCAAGGTTTTAAATGAGCACTTTTGTGAAACTGGAGTGGCGGGGTTATCAGTGAGTGATAAGTTTCATAATCTTTTATATGCTGCAAAGATTAAAATTCACACATGTAGGAATTGAAGCAAAAGCACTTATTTACACATAGACTCCTGCAAATCAGGAGATTATTGGACGCATCATTGTGACAGGATGCTAGTTTTCTGTCCAACTTCCAATTCACATACGTTATCACGTTTTTTGAAAGCTGAAATCATCGTACACATACACATATATAAAGAATTGCTTTTTATTATTATTTTTTATTATTATTTATATTTTTACCTTTATGTGGTTTAATCTTTTATATATTTTTTTATATATATGCACCATACACACATATTCAGTTTTTTGTTTTTGTTTTTTTTTTTTGACACCGCTAGTGGTGTTGGATGCACATCTTTTTACCACATGCATATAGACCCAATTTTCACTCTATACACCATTTACATTATACCGCAGCCACCAGTTCACATAGTTTGCCCATACTTGCGCCTATCCGTATGATAATTTATACGTTTGAACGTCAAATTCCAGCACCCATCTCATTCTTGTGATTTTGGAAAATAACAAATATGTTTTTTCGAAAACCTTGAAAATAATTTTTTATCATTCATATATGTTGACATTTGTCAACATGAACACATTTCATTTATATATTCATGTCTTCATTAGTGATTTCACTATAGGATGCACATCCAATCACATCTATGCCTAAAAAAAAAAAAAAAAAAAATCCCACACAGACTAACGACCAGCTGTTTAGAATCAGATAATCAACACGTAGTCATGTGGTAGACAAATTATGTGTATATAAGTCGTGATCACTTTTGTACAAACCAGCTATGAGTAAGCGCTCTATGGGAGCGTGAAACGCGTTAGCGGTTATGCTGCATTATCCCAACAAAGCCATGTATAGATTTTAATCATGTTATTACTTTTTCAATAAAGAGGATTTTATTTTTCACTTTTCCAATCCGGAGTGCGGCTTTCCAGATTTTTCCATCACACACAATATTTTTTTTATTTTATATTTTTGTTTGTGTTTTTTTTTTTTTTTACACTTTTTTTGTAACTGTAACTTTTATAACTGTAACCGGTTCCAGGTTCGGGTCTCTCAAAATGCGATGGCATCTTGGGACACCCTGTGAAAGTGTGCCTAGTCTGTGGAATGCTGTACCCTACGCTAATACTCAACTAGTGAATGGTAGCATTCAAAACATTCACCAATGCAAAGACCAGGATTGTCAGGACAGGAGGGACAATAATAGCGGGTGGCACGCCTATATCCGCGCTTGCTGCAGACACAACATCTTTTTTGGGGGGTTCGTTGGGTAGGGGTACTTGGGAGGACATAAAGAAAATGCCTCTCATGCAGCCGACTGCATTTGGTTGGGGATGTGAATGGGGGAAGTACGGGTGCTGCAGAAGCGGTGGGTTCCCTATTAGGATTGGCGAATGCAGCAGGAAGGGCATTATGGGCATGTTTGTCTTTTTGGTGGCAGCGGGACACTACTTGTGCTTGCTACCTCACCAGCTTGAACTGCACTTATGGGACTCGCCACGTCACCAAGTATTACTGCAGTGCTGGTTTGACTACGACCGGGGTGTACTAGGCCGCTGGTGCTTGCCAGTTCACCAAAACGCTACCAAAAAAACTGTTAGCGATCGCAGGATCAGGCCTAACTCTGCGAACGCTGCAGTTATGCGTTTAGTGTTTTGTAAGTGACAGTGATCGATCCATACTGCACTTGGGTGGGCTGGGCTGGGCCGGGCGGAGGGGAAAAACGCAGGTGCTAGCAGGTATCTGGGCTGATCCCGCTAACACTGCGTTTTTGGGAACCCTAAACTGCTGGGGACGCTAGTATAGATGTGATCGGATCAGATATTGATCCGTTCAGATACTATACCACTAATGCTGCGTGCGTGGGTGTTAGCGGTACTGGCGCTAATCTGACGCTGCCTGGGGCGACGCATATCACCGCCGGGCGATCAGGGGGCTAAACCTTTATTCGGTAATAAACGGCGGGTGCCCTGACACTATAAAAAATAAACGAACTAACCAGCGTCAGCGGTAGCGGTTATACGGTGATCAGTGGTGAAAGGGTTAACTAGGGGGCAATCAAGGGGTTAAAACCTTTATTCGATAGTATATGGGGGTCCCTGTTGCTCTAAAACGCTGATGGCGAACCTAAATATTTACGTCCCTAACTAGCATCACCAGTGACACTAATACAGCGATCAGAAAAATGATCGCTTAGCGACACTGGTGAAGGGGGTGATCAAGGGGTTAAAACTTTATTAGGGGGGGTTAGGGGGCTACCCTAGACCTAAAGGGGGCTAGTACTAACTGCCCTACCACTTCTGTCACAAACTGACACCATGCAGTAATCAGAAAAAAAAAAAACTGCTTGGTGTCAGTGTGACAGGGGGGGAGGGGTGATTGGGGGGTGATCGGGGTGTGATCGGTGGGAATTGGGGGTGTAAAGTGTGCCTGGCATGTTCTACTGTGTGTGTGTGTGTTTGTGCACTCACTCAGATGTCTTCTCTCCTCGGCGCCGGAACGGAAACTGCCGAGCCGAGGAGAGATGACATCACATCCTCTGCCTCTGTGTACTACACAGAGGCAGGGGAAGATCCTCATTGGCTGGGAGCAATCACGAGGGGGGGCACGATCAGATGGCCTCCCCCTCATCTCTGATCACTGCCAGACCAAAGGCAACCGCCTCAGGCACCGGGGGGGTCTGATCGGACTCCCGCCCGCGGGAAGGCAATCACGTACCAGGTACGTGATTTTGCCTGCCCGTGCCATTCTGCAGACGTATATCTGCATGAGGCGGTCGTCAACTGGTTAATGACCTGCGAGTGCGGCGCATTTTATGTGGGTAAAACCAGGCAGAAATTTTCATGCAGAACATCTAAACATGTCTATAGCATGGAAATAGGCAACATCTACCTCCCTCTAGGAAGACATGTGGTTACTCAATACAACTATAGGATGCCCAAAATTGCCTTTGCCGCCTTAGATCGATGCATATTCTGGGAAGAGGCGGCGATTGGAACAAAAGGCTCTTACAAATTGAGCAAAAATGGATATATAGACTTGGGGCCACTACATATCCAGGTCTCAACAAGTCTATTTCATATATCCCTTTCCTGAAGGGCTTCAATTCGGGGAAGACTAGCTAGGAGGATATAGTAGAGGAAATGAGGAGGAAGATGGAGATGTAGAAATACATTTTTCTTTCTCTAAATATTACTTTCTCTGCTATTTCCTCATATAGGAAGTAGTCGTTGACATTTATGTTTTTCCTTCCATATGTTACTGCTTTTTAATTTATATATAAACTTGGCCCCCTCTGGGTACAATAACACATGATGACATATTATTGTAATATCTCAATGCCCCTCACTGCCCTCCTATAAACTTCTATCTACTCACTCCTCCTGGCAACCTTTTCTTTGAAAAAAGCTTTGAGGATCCTTTTATGCATTCTATAAGATTGGTATTCCTTTAGGTCTTAGTTCTCATATTGTACCCCTTTTTCTTTTTTCTTTCTTTTGCTCATTATAAAATATAAACAAACAAACAATGCATTTATAATTGTATCAGCTTGTCTGATTTCTGGACACTGTAATATACCCAATGATGTAGAGTTGAAATATCTAATTATGTTTATGATTTTTGTCTGTTTTCCCCCTAGACACTGGACTGCGTTTCTTGTCCTCCCCTTGCACCTAGGGATGTCAATCCTTGATCTGGCGGCTTCCCGGCAGGGTGTGGGGATGAAAATTCTAGCCTCTCCCCTTTTAAGCAACACCCGTGGTCTCAACACCTACCACTAGGTGGAGCTTTTTACCCTGCCGGCGGCGTTCCGTGTCCACCTTTGGATGAGGAGTTCGTGTTGCGTGCATGCGCGGAGTGGTCTCCCGATTCTGGGCGGAGATGCCTTCTCTGCGTGTGCGCGCTGCTTGTCTCCAGTCTTTTTGTTTACGTCGAAGGTGACGGAGGCGTCCAGAGCAGTCTGCTTACCGGAACGCCGAGGTGGCCACAGTAGGGACGCACCTTGCTTCCCAATGGCCCCTCCCACCGAGGGATGGATTTGGATACTATCCTGAGCACCTGTTAGTAATTATTCATCTACTCAAGGAGCATATTTAGAGATGTTTCCTGCCTGGATTGCTCAGTTGATCCCTGACATGAGCATGACAACACACAAAGCTATCGGGTAAGGATACATAATAATAGAGGGCGAAGTTGCACCATTGCAAACTTATTTGCAAAACCTTTGTCATTTATATGATAATTTTTGTCCTTTGATTCTGGCGATTAGACATTGTGCATTTTTTTGTGCATTTTCTTCTGGATGTCACATTTGTTCAGCATTTTTAAACATAAAAACCAGGTATTGATTTCTGTGGTTTCTCTTACACTTCCCTAGCACCCAATATTCCTGGCATTCCTCTCTTGTTTGTTGAGGGATTATATCTACTTCACAGCGCCAGCACCTTAACTTACACTTTTACTTTTACGCTCACTCACTTTCTCGGTTTCTAATATCCTTGGCAACTGGGTGTATATCTGCCGAGGTAATTATATCTCACACCAGCACTTATTTTCCAGCCACAGTATTTTCAATTAACAGTGGCACTCTTTACTCACTGCTATTTCTACCTTCATCTTTATTCATTTTGTTTTATAATTTTTTCTCTGTTTCCAAGGGTTATATTCACTTTTTGCACTATTGTTTTTCAGTAATCCTCTTTGGGTAGAGGATTTATATTGTATGATTTTCCTTTCACCACTTGCACTTCGGGAAAAAAAAAACCCTCTTCTTGGGGGAAGGGGACGCACATCGCACAATTTCCTTCTTTCACTATTTGTCACTCTGCACTTTTATCAGTATTTCATTCTTTATCACGTTTTTCATTTTTGTTGGCACAGACATTTTTGCTTTAAATTAAGCAATATCATGATGGGATATCCATCTTTTCAAATAAATCCATGATGCATATTGATACTTATATCCTTAGTAACCATTTTTGCATCGACACATACACCTTCTGATGTCTATATAAATATTTTCAAAAAATTGCTCTTCATCCCTTACATTATATACAAATACCTTGCACACTTGAGTTAGAACACTAACATAATTCGATATATTTTAAAATATAGATAATATACTAATTTCTATTATTATGGTAACTTTTAGGTGCTCCGGTTCTCCATTTTCCTCCTCTGGTTTTGTGTGTGAGGGCCACTTTATCTGTGACCACTTGCAAGCCTCACGGGTCAGCTTTGCCTCCCCTCTGGGATGCAGGTAGGTACAACGCTTCAGCAGAATCCAGGATCACAAGTGGGGGAATCTCCTGTCTTCTTTTATGTTTTTAAAGAAGTCTCCGGATAAACAAGTCCATATGGTATAGAGGGTAAATATAGAGTGATTATTTCAAACCATTTTATATAGAAGATATATTAAATAATACTTAGCTTTAGATTTTTTCTGATGCACTTGTAGAATTATAAGGACCCCCTGAGGAAGATCATGACCCAATAAGGTTGAAATGCATTGGGGTTTTCTCCAACATCGGACAGTACAACTATAATTAATACTGCAGGTAGCATCGCTGTATGCATACCCCTTATAATTTTCACATGACACAATTTATTGTCTGATTTGTTATCCAACCCATTGTGTCTCGTATCATGTAAACCTGAGCTCATGTTTTAAACTTTTGTATTGTATGATTTATGTCCAGAGTATTTTATTAATTAAATCAACTTTCTTTTACAAAACTCCTTTCTGATTTACAATTGCTGCTTAAAAACCCCATGGGGAACTTTCAATTTCTTTTTTGCTAACACAACTGTGCTATACCTCCCCTGTTGTCCCTCCATCATTACACAGCGCACATCCTATGAAAAGAGAGAAAAAGACAAAATTACCAATGTGCTGTTACACATGTTAGAATGTATATAGTTAATTTCTAGGACTTCTGTATAGTTGGTTGTTATACTGTCATCTTGTGGTTGTTTTAGTTATTGCATTATCTTTTTTCTGTCTTGTTATCTGTGTCTCTTCCCATCTTGTGATGTGCTTCCTCTTCCCTTTTTACCCTGTCTTGTGGGATAAGAGATGGCTATTTGTCTAGTCCTCACATGCAATCTGCTTGCATCCAGGGAATATTACCATGTTTTGACCTGCAAATACTGTCGTTTCAATCATCTACCACATCCTGTTGTCTGCTGTAACTGCTATAGTCAATAAAGATCCTGTGGATGGGAAAGGTGTTTGGAGCTCAGCTATCCGATAAAGACTGTCTGCAGTGATTGTACCTGCTTATACAGGGCAGGCATAAAGGTCTCAGCAAGGGATACATCACTATTACAATAGTAGGCAGAATACCCAAAGAAAAAAAAACAAACAAAAAAACCCCTTTATATACAAACCCTCCCACTTATGAAAGCACAATAACCACCCTCCATCCACTAATGCACAATATTCACCCAAACACATCACAACATTACACCCCCTCCCACCACCCAATGTGCATAATTACCCCCCAAATTTCCACCCACTACCCTCCACGTAATAAAACCTTTGTTCCCAAACCCATCCCACCAGACAACACTTAACACAATTATTTAAACCACTCCCTCCATCCATCAAACTTCTATATGTCCTTTGCACCCTCATACAAGCAGTGTAAGTATCTGAATATGACCTAGTATCAGAATCTTGCAGCCTAGGCCTTCTTTTGGGCTCTGCTGGTTAAAGGGGGCAGCTGGGAGTACATAAAATATACAGCAAGTATAATTGGTGTAGAAGATAGTGTAAGATCACACATTTTTTTCCCAAAACCCCCCCTTTGCAATTCCATATTCTGGGAATAGTACATACTAGAGCTCCTTCCATTTTATTGTGCATGTCTCCCATTATGGATGCAGCTGTTGGGGCTCCTCATCCCCCAACATCCCGCTGTTTGTAAGAGGGGCTGAACATTACAATATTGTGCCCCCTGGGGGCCGCTCTGGGCTGTTCACATTGCACACCTGTGCAGTGCGCTCTCCTCACTCCAGTGGGCACTCCACCTGCACATGTGCACAATGCACGCATCTCCTTCTCTAGCTCAAAAACAGCATCTGCAGACATCAAAAGTCTCCTGCGAGTTGTGAGAGTTTTCCGCATTTGGCTGCAGGCTCCTGGACACCAGCGATCTCCCAGCTGGGCCTGTCACTCAGCCACTGACAGAGGACAGAGCAGTCCGTGTGGCCGAAAGGAGTACTGGGCTGCACTGGTGGGCACTGATGAGGTGGCACTGAAGGACACAGATGGGCTGCACTGATGAGGTGGCACTGATGGGCTGCACTGGTGGGCACTGATGAGGTGGCACTGATGGGCTGCACTGATGGACACTAGTGGGCTGCACTGGTGGGCACTGATGAGGTGGCACTGATGGACACTGATGGGCTGCACTGGTGAGCACTGATGAGGTGGCACTGATGGGCACTGAGGCTGCACTGGTCAGCACTGATGAGGTGGCACTGATGGGCACTGATGGACACTGATAGGCTGCACTAGTGGGCACTGATGTGGCACTGATGGGCTGCACTGGTGGGCATTGATGAAGTGGCACTGATGGACACTGATAGGCTGCACTGATGGACACCGATAGGCTGCACTGGTGGGCACTGATGAGGTGGCACTGAAGGACACTGATTGACACTGGTGGGCACTGATGAGGTAGCACGAATTGACACTGATGGTCAATGTAGGCTGCACTGATGGACATTGATGGGCTGCGCTGGTAGGTACTGATGAGGTGGCACGGATGGACAATGATCAGGATGCATTTAATTGGCATTGGTAAGGCTGTATTTCATTGGGGGGCGGCGCCGGGATGAGGGGTCACCTCCCTGAAATGAGTTTTTGCAGGTTGGGATGTCTGCATCTGCAAAAAAAGGATGCATACCGTTTAACACAGAAAGTGCAGACTGGAAATATGCTTGATGTTTTAATAGAAGTGTATTATAGCTTTTTTTACTGTTTGGCTAGAAAAAGTTCCTATAGCGATGTAAACAATCTGAAAATGTAATTTAGTAATAAATTCATAGCAATCAGTTCTCTTACATATAAAACAGCACTAGTACATTCAAATATGTACAGTGTATTAACAAATGCTTTGTTTAGGCAGAGTTTTTTTTTTTTATAATGGAGACCATTTCATGGATTGTCATGCATGTTTTATATGACCATTATTTTTAATACATCTGTTTAGCATGTTAACACATTGCACCAAAATCAATGATGCAAAGGGAAATTTAGCAGGTAAGTTCTAGTTAACACATGTGAAATATCATCTAAACCCAACAACAAAGATGTCATATATTGCAGCTTACAGTCCTTAAATGTGGTGGCTGCAGTAGTTTTCCTTTTTTATTGTTTTTGATTTATCAGGCATTTTCAGTGAATGTTATCTTTCTTCCTGGAACTAATAATCCCCTCACCCTATGTGACATACTGTGGTGAATATAAGCACTGCATGTCTCATCTTTTTAAGACACATCAATGCTGCACTGCTGTGTGAACGGTCTATGCATTTACAACCACTTTAAAGGGGTTGTAAAGTCAGAAGGTTTTTTTTTATCTTAATACATTCTATGCATTAAGATAAAAAACCTTCTTTGTGCAGCAGCCCCCCTAATACTTACCTGAACCCCATCTCTGTCCACGAGTGTATCGGATGTCCGAGACTCTCCATCCTGATTGGCTGAGACACAGAAGCGTTGCCATTGGCTCTCACTGCTGACAATCAAAGTCAGTTAGCTAATCACAATCAAGAGAGAGGGGGAGGGCCACAGCTCCTTGTCTGAATGTATGCAGGGAGCTGTGACTTGGCTCTGGTGCCCTCATAGCAAACTGCTTGCTGTGGGGGCACTAAACAAGAGGGAGGGGCCAGGAGCACAGAAGAGGCATCCAAGAAGAGGAGGATCTGAGCTGCTGCAAATCCACTGCACAGGGCAGGTAAGTATAACATATAGAAGGAAGAAAAAAGGGGAGAAGCGCCAGGGCAGTATTTGGCAGCATAAAGAAGTTTTTATTATAAATAACAAGCTGTGTGGCAAATTAATGCACACTCATATATTGCTCAGTAAGTAGGTGGGGAGCTTACCCCATTCAGCATGATAGGCAGAAAACACCGCTGTGTCCTGATGTTGTGGAGCCGCGATCACCTGGTGTCAGCGTGGAGCTGAAGCCTCACGGGATCTCAGAGGGACGCCAGCTGGGTAATTCGGCATCAGAGCTGATGAAGGAGGCATGCCAAAGCCTCCAAAATGCATTCTGATTGGCTACCACAACAGTGGGCGGTTTCCCAGTGTGACAGCTCTGAATACCTCCACCCCAAATTACCCAGCTGGCATCCCTCCGAGATCCCATGAGGCTTCAGCTCCCCCCTGACACCAGGCAATCGCAGCTACACAACATCAGGACACAGCAGTGTTTTCTGCCTTCCATCCTGGATGGGGTAAGCCCCCCACCTACTGAGCACTATGTGGGTGCGCATTAATTTGCCACACAGTTTGTTATTTATAATAAAAACTCCTTTGTGGAGGCCGCAGGTGAGGCGTGAAGTAGGAAGGCAGCAGCGGCTGAGAGCTCCATGAAACACGGAGAGCAACGGCACTTCCACAGGGCTACACAAGCACAATTCTCCCCTGATTTCTATCCGCACCCCCAGCGGAACTCTCAATGCATGCCAGGACCCCAAAATTGCTGCAGTAAACCGGCCCAGAAGACCCTAACAACATACCTGCTTTGGGTGAGGGAGCAGAGCAAGATGGCTCAAGACAAGTTTGTGTGGTGTTATTTGCATTATTGTAAACAGATATGTATACTCCTTTTTGTTACCACCATCTGAATTTGCTGGCATACACCCCTTTTAATTCTATTTTTGTCATGTTTTAACTTTTGATAATAAAATTATATACTTTTTTGATATATCATTGTTCAAAGACTCTTGCCTTATAAAGTCCCACTAGAGGAAATCACCCAAGATGGCTCAAGATGGCGCCCAGCAGAAAATGGCACAGGCACGCTCCCTGGCTGCAGACTCCTCACCAGCACACTCCCTGGGAGAATGTGAGTACACACTACAGCTCACCAAAGCTGATTTAGATGAGAGCCTGTCAGCTATGTATGCCCAGAAGTTCCAATCAGAGCTGCATAAATCCACCAACACCTTGTCCTTAGAGATTGCAGCTCTGGGTAGCAGGACTACTTTACTGGAAACCAAACATGATGAGCTTGCTCTAGTCTATTCTGATCTCAGAAAAGACCATGAATCCCTCTCTGAGACCATCCTAAAATTCCAAGCCCACATTGAGGACCTGGACAATAGGAACAGGTGGAACAATTTTCAGGGTGTGTGGGGTCCCAGAGACTGTGACCGATCTGCTACCGGTGGTACAAAAGCTGTTCCACTCTCTCCTCCCTGACTCCCCCCTCCCTGCCTTCTCCTGTGACAGGATCCACAGGGGCCCGAAGCCCCAAACCTGCACCTGAAAAACCCCCGAGGGATATTGTGCTCTGCCTTAAAGACTTCTTGATTAAATAGGATATTCTCAAGGCTTCACGAAACACACCAAATATTCGACGGAGTCCCCATCCAAATATACCCGGACATCTCCCCTACCATCCTGGACAAATGCAGAAAAATGTGGGAATGTACATCTGTCCTCCAGTCGCCTAATATCCCCTACCATTGGGGTTCCCGTTCAAACTACAGGTCCCCCACAATGGCACGACTTACCATGTTACCACAGTCCCAGAAGGCAAGGAATATAGACAGTTGTTTTGTGATAGTTAAAGGCTCAATTCAAGACAAAGCGATCAATCTGGCCTCATTGTATGTACCCTAATGTGTCCCAGGCATAATTTTTTAAAAACTTTTTCCAGGTGCTCCATAAATTCCACTCTCCCCATCTCCTGATAGATGGCGATTTTAACCTAGTGGCCCATTCTAAAATGGACAGAAACTGCACAGGATCCTCCTCCAATGCTTTACCTAAATCCCTTCATTACTCCCTAAAGTCTTACCAGCTAATAGATACTTGGAGGGCATACAATGTGGGTTCTCGAGGATACACCTTCTATTCCCACCCGCATGACAGTTTTTCTCGCCTAGACTACATTTTCTGCTCTTCTATCTTAACTGCAAATTCCACCGCAGCAAATATTCACGTATGCCCATGGTCGGACCACCATTTGGTCTCCTGTGACCTCACATGTATAGGCCTCTCCAGTACCACTAGGGCATTGCACCTTAATGACTCCCTACTCACAGATCCTGCCATATTAAACCAACAATGTGAGCACTTAATTGAATATTTTAGACATAATGACACAGAGGAGATTTCCCCTACATCTCTCTGGGCAGCCCATAAAGCTGTGATGAGGGGCCATTTTATAGAAATCTCTACCACTAGAAAATGCCAAAAACTCCATGAAATTCACACACTCACCTTAGACCTTAAAAGACTATACCACAGACACGGCCAAACCCCATCTCAAGATTTACTACTTCAGATTAATGAAAAGAGGAGTGCCTTAGACACCCTAATCTCAAAACACACTGAAAAATCCCTTTGTTGGGCTAAAGTCCACTTCCTCCTCCATAGCAATTCGGCCTCAACCATGTTTGCAAGGAAATTGAAACAAACCACCCAGCCAACACACTCCTATAAACTTCGCAATAGGGAAGGTAATCTCTCAACCCACCCTAACGATATCCTTAACATTTTCTCCTCTTACTACCAAAAACTACTGTCAGTCCCCAAGCTCCCACCCTGCCCCTCCTCCTAGACCTGGCTGAAGGCCCTTTCACTCCCGCAGCTCACAGAGTTGCAACTACAGACTCTTAACACCCCCTGTACTGAGGAGGAAATTACCTCCATCGTCTCCTCTTTGACACCCTCCAAAACTCCAAGCCCTGATGGGTTCTCTGCCTCAGATTACAAAAAATTTGCCGGAACCCTGATCCCAAAATGACTAGACTTTTTAACCGCATTTTGAAAGGCAAACACTTCCCTGAGGAAATGTTACTGGCAAATATCTCCCTAATTCCAAAACCAGGAAAGGACCACACCCTCCCCCAAAACTTCCGCCCCATCTCAGTCATTAACAATGACCTAAAGATTTTTGGATGTCTGTTAGCAGACCGCTTGGCCTCGGTTATTACATCACTTATCTCCCCAGATCAAACAGGCTTCATACCATCTAGACAGATCATGGACAATATATGCTTAGCACCTAATATTGTCCAAGACGCTGACATTCACTCCAATAAGATATTACTCCTGAGCCTAGACATTAATAAGGCCTTTGACAGCGTTCTCTGGCCCTACCTGGACACCATTCTGTCTACGTTTGGGTTCACCGGCAAATTTATCAATAGATTTAAGCTCTTTACCATCATCCATGAACCCGCATTAAACTCCCAGGGTGCAAATCTGAGTACTTTGCATTAGGTAGGGGAACCAGGCAGGGGTGCCCCCTTTCCCCCCTTTTGTTTGCCCTGGCAATAGAACCACTATCCCACTCAATCTCCACTGAGCCTAATTTTAAAGGTTATATCAAAAGCAACCAAGAATTAAAAATAAGCTTATATGCAGATGACGTCCTCCTATTCTTATCTGACCCCCTAATCTCCCTTCCCAACCTTCTAACTTCCCTAGACTCCTTTTACTACCTCACTGGCCTGGGAGTTAACCTGTCAAAATGTACAGCCTTACCCATCAACATCCCTCACCCTTTACTATCTATCCTTAAAGATAAATTTAAATTCTCCTGGAGCTCTGATATGCTACAATACTTAGGGATCAGACTTGCCCCCTTACTTAAATTGACGTACACTCATAATTACCCTAAAGCGTTTTCCACTATTAAACACCTCCTCAACCAATGGTCCTCCTACCGAATGTCCTTTTTAGGCTGAATCCAAGATGTCAATCCTCCCCAAACTCTTATTCTTCTTTAGATCATTACCTCTTTATGTACCACGTTCCACAATAATGACTATTCAGACAGAGCTGCTCAAATTCATATGGCAAAACAAAAAAGCCTTGATTGAGCCGTTTGCTGATGTATAGAGCCCAATCTAGAGGTGGCTTGGGATGCCCAGATGTATGGAAATACTTCCTGGCATCCCGTCTCATCCAAATGGCATAATGGCACACCTCCCCAGCATCAATACCGTGGCTACAATTCGAGAAGATTTCATTTACTACCTCCCAGGTCTCCTCTCGTCACGCTCAGTTTCCCCAAGAAACGTTGCTCCGCATAACGGTATTGCGGGTCAGTCCCTTTTATCTCTGGTCTCTCTACAAAGAGAAGTTTAATTGCTCTCTACTCCACCAAGCCTGGCCTCTTTCCTAAGAGAACCCCAGTTCCCTCTGGCCTTCGACACGGACCTATTATTCCACAGTTGGATCTCACAGGGGCTTGTAACCTTCCTGCTGCAAGGCACGTCCTTCTGCTCATTTGAACACCTACAGCAGAATTTTGCCCTCCATAGATCCGATTTTTATAAATATTTGCAAGTACGACACTTTTTTCTAACTCCCTAGCGCAAGGGGTGAAACTGGCCAAGTCACCTTTGTGGGGAGGCCTCCAGAGATACCAGTACCTTAATGACCACAATACTTTAACCAAATCTACAGCTATGTTAGGCTGGGAGACAGAGACAACCCAGGAGTATTCAGCGGAGGACTGGCAGGATATGGTCTCTAACATGTATAAATGCACACGCTCAGTCTCTATCAAAGAGATGGTAGTTAAACTACATACCCACTGGTACTATACCCCTGACAGGTTGCATAGAATTTACACACTGATCCCTGCAACATACTTTAGAGAATGTCAGAACAGGTATACACTCCTGCACATATTCTGGAGCTGCACTGTTTTGAAACCCTTATGGCAAAAAAACCTCCTCGCTGATACTCCAGTTAACTGGATTACTGGTGACCTTGACGTTTCAAATGTGCACTCTTTTTGCTGAGCTCCCAGGGGTCTCCCCCCCTCAACAGAAGCTAGCGCATACGCTTTTTAGTGCTATCCAATGGGCCATCGCCCTAAACTGGCAACGCCCTTCCGTAACATGGTCACAGGTGCTCCTACACATGGAATCCATCAGATTGATGGAGAGAGTGCATCACACTCTCCTAGACACTATGCACATCTTCGACCGTAAATGGGGATGTTGGTCAACTCACCAAACATGTACCGGGCTTGGAGACCTCTTAGTCCCTAATCCCAATGACCAGATAGGTTGAGGCCTCCCATGTCAACATACCCAGTACTGATAAGGATTCTATTTGTTAACTTTTTGGCCTATACATATTCAGCTTCTATTTACTTGTCACACCTCGTTGATGCAATTTGGTCTACGTACATTATTACTCTTGCATTTCTCTCTACATATATTTTCTTTTCTATTTTTATTTCTTTGTTTTCTTTTTACACTATTTACGGTTTAACCTGTTAAAAGGTAACCTGAGAGATGTATTTGTGTACCATGTTATCTTATTCCCTGATAGTAATGATTACCTCTCTTGCCTGTACAACTTGTATTTACCTGATATACCTCAATAAAATGTTTGTAAACAAAAAAAACTACTTTGTGCTGACAAATACTGCCCTGGTGCTTCTCCCATTTTTTTCTTCCTTCTATATCTCACAGTCTCCGGGTTCCCAGCCCTCGCCTGAAGCAGCCTCGCAACCTTTTTCAGCTGTCACACCAAAGACTTTAAACACAGGGGTTTACCCCTAGAACTTTTTATAAAGACTGACTTTTTTACCCTTTTGCTATTTTTATGTGATTAAAGCCCTATTGAATAATTTGTTTATTATTCATTTCTTCCCATACACCTCCATCGAGAGGTTTTTGGTTAATCACCACTCTTGCAACCATTAGGCCTTTTTTTTCTTTTTTTTTTAGCGCTGAGCCTTACATATTGCTATAGGGGCACCTGAACTTTCCATTCAGACACAGAGCTGCGGCACGGCCACACCCCCTTTCTCTCCTCATTGGCTGACTGACTTGACAGCATCGAGAGCCAATGGTGCTGCACTGCAGTCTCAGCCAATGAGGAGGTGAGTCCCAAGCAGCCGAGACACTCCTGCAACATTCCTTCTATGTCTTAGCCAATCAGGATGGAGAGTGTCAAATGTCTGAGACCCTTGTGGACATAGCTGGACAGAAATGTGGCACAAGTATTAGGGGGGCTGAGGGGGGTTGCTGCACACAGAAAGCTTTTTATCTTAATGCATAGAATACATTAAGATAAAAAAAATACTGCCTTTACAACACCTTTAATGGAGCCCCTCAAAGGTAGTAAGGGTGTGCCTGACATTGTTGCTCAACTGAGGGTGTCCTTTTCTTGCAACTGCATCCTCAGGATTTTGGTTGAACTCATTCTTCCTCCTGACTCTTTGGAGGTCCCTTGGATGGGATAAATGGTACACAGTTTTTTCCTTTAATCTACGGTGGTGTGCAAAACCACTTAAGTGTACAAAAAAGTGCACTTGAGGGTGTGTTTCATGAAACTGATAAGAACAAATCCTACACTTGATCTTAGCCAAATGGCCAAAAAGTAATAAATGGGATAGTTCCATCCCTCACAACTGGGACACTCCTTTGTATTACTTGGACACTTTTAAGTTTATCAAGCATCAGGGGCATGGAGTCAAGCCTTACTTGTGGAAGCCAAAGACTAAGTTGATTAAAACCAAGGACACTGTGGAGACTATTCCAGGCCTACCTTTAGCCACTTGCACTGTGGTCTGGAGGGATGTTTCTTAAAAGAGACTCACTAACAGGTACAAACATACGGCATTGAAGTCGATCCAAGAGGGCTTAAATTAAAATAGGTGGTGCTGCGCTCCAAGTGATAAAAAAACAACAAGTAAAGTGCTAAGTGGCTACTATAAGGTGCTAAGTGTTCAGAATGATAGACTCCAAAATATTCAAATTCATACACTTCAAAAGACACAATATAAATACCAAATAATAATAAACATCTAAAGTGCTGAGTACTCAAAATAATATGAGTGATAAACTTCCAATGTGCAATAATGGTGTAAATAGTACAAAGGGATAGCATCCAAATTGATGCTATCCTAAAAATAAAGTGCTAGTGCAAAAAAAGTCCAAAGTGAACATAAATCTTCAAACAAATGCTGGGGGATTTAGTGCAGAGAATAAAGTGCTGTATTCCATTTGACACTCTGTGTTATTGTGTCATTTAGATGAAGTATTTAACACTTCGAATACCAGCACAAAAAATGGAGACCTAGAAAGTCTAATGAGGAAACTAGACTACAATATAGAAAAGAAAGTGAGTCTATGGTGGGATACGACTACTTTTGAACAATATTTGAAAGATAGCCTGGTCCCAAGATGTCTTAGGTGGGATATCCAGAGATGAGAAAGATTGACCAAACTATAGGAGAAATAAGGGGAGAACTAGAAACTCACAAAAAGACATCTGAGTTTGCTGCACTTACAGCACAATTAAATAAAGACCTGACTAAAAAAGATAAATTTGTTCAACTTAAAAAAAGCAAGAAATACACCAGAGATATTAATGTTTTTTTAAACTGATCAAGTTTTTAAATGGCAAAGCCAGCTGGGACATTTAGATCTCATCTCTACCTATTCTACACCAGAAAAAACAGTTAGAGTCTATTCACAATATGCGAATACAGAATCTGATCGTAATATATCAAATAGACCCTATCAGCACAATAATCAGATGGATAGAAATAGAGTTGAAACCCCAAGACATCCAAGGCCTAATGTGGGATATGGAAACTCTAACCATCATACCCCACAACATGCAGATAGAAGACCTCCACATTATAATAGGACTCCTCAAAATGGCTGGAAAAAACCCCACTATTAGAAAAATAACAAGAAGCCTCATAATAGAAATAATAATTGGAATAGACCACCTTATGAACAAAGAGACACAAGGGGACCACCATATGCGACATATGGACAACATGGAAGAAGCCCATTATCCAATTATGAAAATGGATATAGAGACAGAGGAGGTCCATCTCAAGGACCGTACCATTCCCATGAACACAGCCCCATACCAACATACAACTGCTATGCCCCTTTAGAGACCGCCATGAAGAAGAAAGAGAGGAGAGATATTACAAGACATATTATCAAGATCAAAACTACAATAGGTCTTTTATAGGGAGGGGAACAGAGAACTATCCACTGAGGTGAACGGACGAAACAAGAGGGACGAGAAGTTCAGAAAGAAGAGAGGATGTAGATCGGGGATTGTGGCCACGGCAGAGCAGAAGTGACTGGTTACTCTATAGGAGTTACTTTATTTTATAGTTCATTGTTACATCTGGCCTTTTCTTTCTTTTTTTTTTCACCAATGTCCCTTGCTGTATAAAGATATACAGCAGTGGTCTGTTGCTGCATTGCCTATCTCCTCTAGTGCAGGGGGACCTGAGCAAAAGGAATCTCAGAGTGAGTGTGTGTGAGCTTCATATAGTTTATTCTAGTTCTGAAGAAAAGATGTTCAGTGTTCCAAAAAAGCTTCTGGTATCAGAAGGCGCATTTTTTTTCCAGTTTCTAAAGTTTCTAGATTTCAATTTTTTTTCCAGTTTCCAAAGTTTCTAGATTTCAACATTTAGGGTCTGTTTCTCTTGGTTATTTAATTTTTTTTAACTGTTTCTTTCCCAGAAACTTGCACAACGCAGGTGTTTCTGGCAGGGAAGCAGTTCAAGGATTTAAAAGCAGCCCTGACCCTAAAATGTGCCAAAAAAAAAAAATTGCACAGAATGTGAATTGACCCCTTCCAGCAGCCAGGAGGTGCTGTGGTGCAACAGTACTACACATATTGTGTCCTCTCTGTGGCTTGTACCAAGCCCCTCTCTTGGTAGTCAAATTGTTTAATTGACAATGTTTGAAGTACTTCTCGCCCTACAAACATTGGTAACAGACATTTTGATTATTCAAGAGGCAGCATTCTAGGACTAGGTAAATGGAGACTAAAGCCTTATAGGCTTAAGGCTATGTTTCCACTAGTGCGACTTTTCATGCGACTTGGGACTGAAAAGTCGCATGACAAATTGTATCCCATGATTTCCAATGAGTACCGTTCATATCTGTGCGACTTCAAGTCGCAGCGACTTCAAAGTAGTCCCTGCACTACTTTGGTCCTACTTTGATGCGACTTGAGGTCCATAGATACAGGCATTGCTTCAAATCGCGGTAAAAAGTCGCGGTAAAATCGCGGTAAAAAATCGCGGCAAAATCGCGCGACTTTGGGGACGCAATAGTGGAAACATAGCCTAATTGTTCTCTGTAGACTAATTGGCTGCATTGTATTTTAGTGCAGCAAACAAAATGGCTGTACTGAGGGCTTTTTTTCTCAGAAAATAGGTGCAGGAACTCAACCACAACCTCTCAAAAAAAACCCCCACCCCACACAAACCCTCCAAACCGCATCAAAAAGTGAGTGTGGCCAGATTTCACTAATAGTGGAAGGGGTGTTCTGACAAAATAGGCAACTCTGCAGAATATCGAACCACAACACTTCCGGTTTATTTAAAACATGATTAATTGCAGATTTTTATGAAGTAATTTCACATGATGAGAAATAAGTGTTTTGACACAAGAGTGGCAACCGAATGACGTCCGGTGCACGGTACTATGAACGGAGATTGTTACTCCGCTCCAACACTAACCAACAAAATGGCCATCTCCGAGGAGGCAACAACTTCACCCCCGTTATTTGCTATGCTGTGAAAACATCCAAATGTTCCTTTAGCTGACTGCATTCGGTTGCCGCTGTTGTGTCCAAATGCGAATTCATCAAAATCTGCAATTACTGTGGGTTTTAAGAAACCGTATGTGATGTAGTTCTAGATCATGTGAGTTGCGTATTTTGTCAGGACAGGGGCAATAAATACCTGGAGTGCAGAGTTTTGGGGGGGGGAATGAGGGTGTTACACAGAGTGTAGAGTTCAGGTGGTGTGTTCGGGGGTGGGCTATGCACATATGCCCCGTACACACGGTCGGATTTTCCAACGGAAAATGTGTGATAGGACCTTGTTGTCGGAAATTCCGACCGTGTGTAGGCTCCATCACACATTTTCCATCGGATTTTCCGACACACAAAGTTTGAGAGCAGGCTATAAAATTTTCCGTCAACAAAATCCGTTGTCGGAAATTCCGATCGTGTGTACACAAATCCGACGCACAAAGTGCCACGCATGCTCAGAATAAATAAAGAGATGAAAGCTATTGGCTACTGCCCCGTTTATAGTCCCGACGTACGTGTTTTACGTCACCGCGTTTAGAATGATCGGATTTTCAGACAACTTTGTGTGACCGTGTGTATGCAAGACAAGTTTGAGCCAACATCCGTCGGAAAAAATCCTAGGATTTTGTTGTCGGAATGTCCAATCAATGTCCGACCGTGTGTACGGGGCATTAGTGTAGAATTTAGGGGTGCCCTGCACACAGAGTGCAGAGCTCAGCTTTCTTCCACAGCTGTTTGCCTTTGCATCCCCTATCCTCCTCACTTTCCTCCCTCTTCAACTCTGACCTCTGTATGCAACCCCCTTCCACTGTCTCCATCTTCTCCTTCCTTCCTTAAAAGCTCTGCTATCTTCCACATGTCTTACTTGTTCTGGGGTATTAAGCTGAAGCACCCAGACGGCCCTAGTACCTCCTAGTACACTGTAGATGGCTCTGCCTCTCTCACTTGCAGGGGGATTATTCAGTTGGGGTGTTGGGATCTGCACCTGCATCTCCCTTGTCCCCATCCTGCACTCAGTGGCAGTCACTCAGGAGATCAAATCTATGGGAGCCGTTGGGAGACAAGCTTACACTTGTAAACACAGAAGCTGGACTTTTGTGTTTGCAAGCAATAATGGTGAGTAGGGAGCAGAGGGCCTGAGCCAGAGGTGGTGGAACTGAGTTCCACAAGGTTCCAACTGAAAAAAAGCCCTGCCTGTACCTTGTATGGGTGACCCAGGCTTAGGTGAACCAAAACATTGATGCTGTAGCACGTGCAACTTTTATTTCAGAGACTAATGTGATATTCAATTTCATGCACTTAAACATAAAGGAAAACTAATTAAAATAGTCAAGGTGAAATGGGGAGGAAAAAAGTATATATTATAGATACGGACTGGATGCACGTTGGACCATGGCACTTGTAGAAGGTTATATTTTTTCACTTCAGTTAAACATTAATAAAATGGTGTCAAACATTCCCAACCCTCAAAAAAACACCACTTCTACAGATGTTTGCCTCTTTTCTGCCTCAAAATGCTATATCCATGTGTCCATGCATGCATGAGCGTTTGCAGGCATTTAGAGGCAGAAAAAGAAACATCACTTCCGTTCAAGAGAGGAATGTTTCAGCAGAAACAATACCAAATGTGCATAAACATGCCTTAATGCGCATAAACGCTGGATGCCTTTAGGCGCATTTGCACATTAAAGGAGTTGTAAACCCTCAAGGTTTTTCACATTCTATGCATTAAGGTGAAAAACCTCCTGTGCTGTAGCTGCCCCCCATAGCCCCCCTTTTACTTACCTGAACCCAATCGTTCCAACGACAAGAACGAGCACAGCACAGCAGCTCCAGTCCAAGTCTCGAGTCCTCATTGGATAAATTGATAGCAGCAGGAACCATTGGCTCCCACTGCTGTTAATCAAATTCAGTGACATGGGAGCTAAGGAGGGGCGGGGCCGAGTCCTGCTGTCTGTGTCAATGGACACAGCAGCAGGACTCAGGAGAGCGTCCGCATGAGTGCCCCCATGGAAAGCGGCTCTCCGTGGGGGTACTCGAGAAGAGGAGGACCCAGAAGTGCCGCTGAGGGACCCCAGAAAAGGAGGATCGGGGTCGCTCTGTGCAAAACGCTTGCACAGAGCAGGTAGGTATAACATGTTTATTATTTTAGAAAAGAAAACAAAAACAAACCTTTACAACCTCTTTAATGCCATTCATGTATTCTAAAGCCCATAAAACATTTGTATTCTGGCCAATTGAATGCATTAACACAAAACACGTGAATGTGCATAAATGCGCATGCAAAATGTAGCTTTAGGTGTGTTTTTTAAGCCCCTGGATCAAAGCAATCCAGCAGAGGAAAAAAGTCCTGTGTGCATGAGGCCAAATTATTACATGCAATAGTTAGAAAAAAATGCACATTTTGTAAAACCTTGTCCAAAATGTGCATAGCACACTCTCTGAAGGTGTATAAGTGAAAACACTCACGCCTAAAGTAAACAAATTAACTACAATGTATCCGTGTAGCAGCTGTTTCAATCAGGTGATTGTAGAAAAAAGGAAGGGTATATAAGGTTAATCACACAGCTGAGTCCTTAGCTTCTGATGACGTAATTTGCTATGACAAAACATGTCAAGCTAGGATGCAAGGTGTGTTGCTGTATACCATCAAGCATTAGATGGTATACAGCAAGCTTATATCGATCTCTTGGAGAGTTTGTGAGGACTTTGAATGATTACCTTTTGATTGTAGCAAGCTGTTGATTTCCATTTAATCTGCTTGAGAACTGCATTTGTTTTAAAGTTTTACTAAAGAGCCATACTGGTTTATGCTATTTTTCTTCTATTTTTGAACAATCTATGGTTGTTCATTTGGAGCATGGATGGTGGCAGAGAGCTGCTAATTGGAATGCAGGTGTGGAGCCTGTGATCGTTGAGATCTGATCGCGGTCTGGATCTCATATAGTGTGGGAGAGCGGAGGTTTTCTCGGGGCTGTTTCCTGGAACCACGGACCACAAGACACTGACGGGAGCCGTTTTCAGTACCTCGGGTCACTTAGACCATACAGCGTCTTTGACCTCTCTTGCTGTAAGGTAATGATGGTTAACTTCATACGGTGAGTAGGGACCTTCACTTTAATAACCAGTTGGGAGCACAATCAAGAGTTTTTTCATTCCATGGGACACTGAGCACAGTTTCATTTCAAACAAGAAGTTTATTCTATTATGGACTTTAATGTACATTCATTTCCACATATATTTATTACTCATTATGTATGATTTAATATTGGTTTAATATTGTTCACTAATTTTGCACCAGGCACATTGCTACCGCTGTTTGTCAAAGAATTTATTTCCTATGACACCATCTTTTTTCTCTGAAGGACCAAAAACACTTGAATACATTTGAAAAAACTCATGTACTTTTTTGAGCATAGGACGTAAAGCATGGGGCGACTGTAGGTACAAGTGTGAACAAAGACAATTAAAATGATGGTATTCTATGTAGTCGGGCATAGGGAAATGAGCAGAAAAATGGTCATATGCGAACACGCTTGAAAAACACTTCAAAATCACCAGGAATATGTTCTTTTTCTGCTATGCTCAGATGTAAATGCAGGCACAAAAATAATCCAAACCATAGCTTCTGTTTTCAAAGCAAAACGAAAATGAAAGAACTGCTTGCCACGCAGTTTAACACAAATGGGTTAATAAGGACGTTCTACAACAATAGACTCCTCCTAGTAACTTTCCTGTTCCTGTTTAAGCTGAATAGGTGCATTGTGCTGATAAAACTGAAAACATAAATCATTTACTGAGCAATGAAGACAATACTGACGAGAACCATGTTTTGGAGACTACAGATCTTCCAGGCTTGCTTTTTATTTCTGCCAACAGTCTACGCAGGTTAGTACTTCTTTTCTCTGGTATTTACATGCTGGTGTGCTATAGTTATAGTGTCAGTCCTCACCACAGGGTCATTTCCAAAGGAAGCACAGTCTGTAAGAGAAGCCCTTCTATACTGACCTTTCAGGCAGCCCATGGTTTGAAATACCACTGCCTTACAACTCCTTCGCTGCCGCTGTGGATATTTAGGGCCATTGTTACAAATCATGTGGCCCTGTACAGCCTACTTGATAGGACTGAAGTCAAGCCATCAGACAGTTGCAAATCAGTGGTCTTGCTATCAGACGAGTATTTTTTGGTTGGATTTTAAACACACAAAAGCTAAATAGAACATAATGGATGTGTGACAGCTCTGTATAATCATTATATTATATGTTACATCACCCTCTCTAACATTTACAATACGGTGAGATTTTACTGTGGAAGTTTAAAGATACAGAGCCTCAAATACCAACCCATTGGCTACATAGTGACATTTTTCCAATACTTCTAAATGGGTTTAAAAAAAATTCTCCCATTGGACCAATACGTTTACAATTCAGATGTGTCATACACACCCCTCTCTATGGTATCTTACAATACGGTAAGATTTTACTGTGGAAATTTAAAGATACAGAGCCCCAAATATCAACCCATTGGTTACAAACTGACATTTTTCCAATACTTCTAAATGGGTTAAAAAAAAAATTTCCATTGGACCAATATGTTTACAATGCAGATGTGTCTTACACACCCCTCTCTATGGTATCTTACAATACGGTAAGATTTTACTGTGGAAATTTAAAGATACAGAGCCCCAAATATCAACCCATTGGTTACATAGTGACATTTTTGCAATATTGCAAATTGGGTTAAAAAAAATTTTTCCCATTGGACCAATACGTTTACAATGCAGATGTGTCATACACACCCCCTTCTATGATATCTTACAATACGGTAAGATTTTACTGTGGAAATTTAAAGATACAGAGCCCCAAATATCAACCCATTGGTTACAAACTGACATTTTTCCAATACTTCTAAATGGGTTAAAAAAAAAATTTCCATTGGACCAATATGTTTACAATGCAGATGTGTCTTACACACCCCTCTCTATGGTATCTTACAATACGGTAAGATTTTACTGTGGAAATTTAAAGATACAGAGCCCCAAATATCAACCCATTGGCTACATAGTGACATTTTTGCAATATTGCAAATTGGGTTAAAAAAATTTTTTCCCATTGGACCAATACGTTTACAATGCAGATGTGTCATACACACCCCTCTCTATGATATCTTACAATACGGTAAGATTTTACTGTGGAAATTTAAAGGTACAGAGCCCCAAATATCAACCCATTGGTTACAAACTGACATTTTTCCAATACTTCTAAATGGGTTAAAAAAAAAGAAATTCCATGGGACCAATATGTTTACAATGCAGATGTGTCATACACACCCCCCTCTATGATATCTTACAATACGGTAAGATTTTACTGTGGAAATTTAAAGGTACAGAGGCCCAAATACCAACCCATTGGCTACATAGTGACATTTTTCCAATACTTTCAAATGGGTACAAAAAATTTTTTCCCATTGGACCAATATGTTTACAATGCAGATATGTCATACACACCCCTCTCTATGGTATCTTACAATACGGTATGAATTTACTGTGGAAATTTAAAGATGCAGAGCCCCAAATACCAACCCATTGGCTACATAGTAACATAATTGCAATATTTCAAATTGGGTTCAAAACCAATTCTCCCATTGGACCAATACGTTTACAATGCAGATGTGTCATACACACCCCCCTCTATGGTATCTTACAATACGGTAAGATTTTACTGTGGAAATTTAAAGATACAGAGCCCCAAATACCAACCCATTGGCTACATAGTGACATTTGTCCAATACTTCTAAATGGGTTTAAAAAAAATTCTCCCATTGGACCAATACGTTTACAATGCAGATGTGTCATACACACCCCTCTCTATGGTATCTTACAATACGGTAAGATTTTACTGTGGAAATTTAAAGATACAGAGCCCCAAATACAAACCCATTGGTTACAATCTGACATTTTTCCAATACTTCTAAATGGGTTTAAAAAAAATTCTCCCATTGGACCAATACGTTTACAATGCAGATGTGTCATACACACCCCCCTCTATGGTATCTTACAATACGGTAAGATTTTACTGTGGAAATTTAAAGATACAGAGCCCCAAATACCAACCCATTGGCTACATAGTGACATTTTTTGAACCCATTTAGAAGTATTGGAAAAATGTCAGTTTGTAGCCAATGGGTTGGTATTTGGGGCTCTGTATCTTTAAATTTCCACAGTAAAATCATACCGTATTATAAGATATCATAGAGGGGGTGTGTATGACACATCTGCATTGTAAACGTATTGGTCCAATGGGAGAATTGGTTTTGAACCCAATTTGAAATATTGCAATTATGTCACTATGTAGCCAATGGGTTGGTATTTGGGGCTCTGTATCTTTTAATTTCCACAGTAAATTCATACCGTATTGTAAGATACCATAGAGGGGGGTGTGTATGACACATCTGCATTGTAAACATATTGGTCCAATGGAAATTTTTTTTTTTAACCCATTTACAAGTATTGGAAAAATGTCAGTTTGTAACCAATGGGTTGATATTTGGGGCTCTGTATCTTTAAATTTCCACAGTAAAATCTTACCGTATTGTAAGATATCATAGAAGGGGGTGTGTATGACACATCTGCATTGTAAACGTATTGGTCCAATGGGAAAAAATTTTTTTAACCCAATTTGCAATATTGCAAAAATGTCACTATGTAACCAATGGGTTGGTATTTGGGGCTCTGTATCTTTAAATTTCCACAGTAAAATCTTACCGTATTGTAAGATACCATAGAGGGGGGTGTGTATGGCACATCTGCATTGTAAACGTATTGGTCCAATGGGAGAATTTTTTTTAAACCCATTTAGAAGTATTGGAAAAATTTCACTATGTAGCCAATGGGTTGGTATTTGGGGCTCTGTATCTTTAAATTTCCACAGTAAAATCATACCGTATTATAAGATATCATAGAGAGGGGTGTGTATGACACATCTGCATTGTAAACGTATTGGTCCAATGGGAAAAATTTTTTTGAACCCAATTTGCAATATTGCAAAAATGTCACTATGTAACCAATGGGTTGGTATTTGGGGCTCTGTATCTTTAAATTTCCACAGTAAAATCTTACCGTATTGTAAGATATCATAGAGGGGGGTGTGTATGACACATCTGCATTGTAAACATATTGGTCCAATGGAAATTTTTTTTTTTTAACCCATTTAGAAGTATTGGAAAAATGTCAGTTTGTAACCAATGGGTTGATATTTGGGGCTCTGTATCTTTAAATTTCCACAGTAAAATCTTACCGTATTGTAAGATATCATAGAGAGGGGTGTGTATGACACATCTGCATTGTAAACGTATTGGTCCAATGGGAGAATTTTTTTTAAACCCATTTAGAAA
This sequence comes from Aquarana catesbeiana, assembly GCF_042186555.1. Taxonomy (NCBI): domain Eukaryota; kingdom Metazoa; phylum Chordata; class Amphibia; order Anura; family Ranidae; genus Aquarana; species Aquarana catesbeiana. The sequence goes on from NC_133332.1 coordinate 36,325,824, forward strand.
TATTGCAAAAATGTCACTATGTAACCAATGGGTTGATATTTGGGGATCTGTATCTTTAAATTTCCACAGTAAAATCTTACCGTATTGTAAGATACCATAGAGGGGGGTATGTATGACACATCTGCATTGTAAACGTATTGGTCCAATGGGAGAATTTTTTTTAAACCCATTTAGAAATATTGGAAAAATGTCACTATGTAGCCAATGGGTTGGTATTTGGGCCTCTGTATCTTTAAATTTCCACAGTAAAATCATACCGTATTCTAAGATATCATAGAGAGGGGTGTGTATGACACATCTGCATTGTAAACGTATTGGTCCAATGGGAAAAATTTTTTTGAACCCAATTTGCAATATTGCAAAAATGTCACTATGTAACCAATGGGTTGATATTTGGGGCTCTGTATCTTTAAATTTCCACAGTAAAATCTTACCGTATTCTAAGATATCATAGAGAGGGGTGTGTATGACACATCTGCATTGTAAACATATTGGTCCAATGGGAGAATTTTTTTTAAACCCATTTAGAAGTATTGGAAAAATGTCAGATTGTAACCAATGGGTTTGTATTTGGGGCTCTGTATCTTTAAATTTCCATAGTAAAATCTTACCGTATTGTAAGATACCATAGAGGGGGGTGTGTATGACACATCTGCATTGTAAACATATTGGTCCAATGGAAATTTTTTTTTTTAACCCATTTAGAATTATTGGAAAAATGTCACTATGTAGCCAATGGGTTGGTATTTGAGGCTCTGTATCTTTAAACTTCCACAGTAAAATCTCACCGTATTGTAAATGTTAGAGAGGGTGATGTAACATATAATATAATGATTATACAGAGCTGTCACACATCCATTATGTTCTATTTAGCTTTTGTGTGTTTAAAATCCAACCAAAAAATACTCGTCTGATAGCAAGACCACTGATTTGCAACTGTCTGATGGCTTGACTTCAGTCTTGATAGGGCCAGGGCCTAAAACCACCACCCAACTCGTAGTCAGCCAGCAGAGAAGAAGGAGATGTGCTGTGAAGTAATTAGGGTGTGACAGCATTGTGCTAACCATGGTGGGGGTTTAAAACTTGTACAGAGAACAGGGGTGAAATATGTGTATATAATGTACAAAATGTAGGCGTCAGGAGTTTGCACTTTACACTGTGCAGGAGACAGAAGTGGGTAAAGTACATAATGCAGTGGTCAGGAGTGGATGGTATACAGAGTGCAGGGGTCAGGAATGGGTAACACCCACAATGCAGGGTCAGGAGTGGGCATACCTCCCAACTTTTCGACGTGGGAACAAGGGACTATTTGCAAAAGTATGAAGCATAGCACACGCCCCATGCCACTTCCTCTCAAAGGAAAAAAAAAGGAAGAAGGATTAGTTAAACCATCAAGTGTTTTTTTAATCACTACTATTCCTTTATACCAGCTTTTGAAATTTCCAAATGCAACAATTTAGAATTTGGATGAAATGTTTAGCAATGTGAAACACTTTTTGAAATATAAAAAGTGCATTTTGTATACAACTATATAGATCAGAACAAAATGAGGGACAAATGAGGAGGAATGAGGGACAGAGGGACTTTGTTCCAAATCAGTGACAGTCCCTCGAAAACAGGGACAGTTGGGAGCTATGGGAGTGGGTAATGTACACAATGCAGGGGTCAGGAGTGGATAATGTACATATTGTCATGGCCACAATGCTTTACATTGTGGTGCAGCAAAAATGATCCTCCCTGTAGTGTTTGGCCAAAATTACCACTCACTGCACTCAACTCATTCAACTGAAGGGACCATGTCACAACTGTGTGTAATGCACATGGCTACAGCACAGTGGTGTGGGCCACCACTGGCCCACACCACTGGTGGGGAAGCAACATAATTTTTTTCAATTCTTTTATTTAAAAATTATTTAAAATGTATACATAAAATAAACTTCACACAAACCCACCCCCCCCCCCCCCCAAAAAAAAACCATCAAAAATATTCTACACAATAATCACAAATCACAAACATATCCTCCCACCCATAATAATATCACAAAGAATGTTTCCTTAAAACCTTTCCCTCCACTTAAATGCACAACTTTGCTTTCCCTCCACTGATGTCTCTCCACCATTGCACTCACCCTATAACAGAAGAAAAACACATTAAAAGCACACAGTAAACATTACTTATTTACAAAATAACCATCAACCAAACCTCCCACCACCCTTAAAAAACCACATAACGCATCATAACAAAACCCACCCTACCATCCCGCATATAAAACTTACAATATTATTTCCCACCCCCCACACTACCCTCTTTAAGGGCCGGTTCCCACTGCTGTGCAAATCACATGCAATGTCTGTTCAATGCAAATTCAGCCATATACATTGTATGGCTGAATTTGCATCGCATTCGGACCAAACTCATGCAGGAACCTTTTTTGGTCTGCACCAGAATCTAATCGCATGGGTGTTCACACCCATGCGATCCGATTCCTGTTCAAATTGACAGTTCGCATATCGCAGTGCTGGGGGTGTCATTAACCACTTAAGGACCGGGCCTATTTTTCAGACTTGGTGTTTACAAGTTAAAATCTTTGCTAGAAAATTACTTAGAACCCCTAAACATTATATATATATTTTCTAACACCCTACAGAATAAAATAAGACAACCGTAAAGTTAGCCCAATTTTTTTTTATATTGTGAAAGATAATGTTACGCCGAGTAAATTGACACCCAACATGTCACGCTTCAAAATTGTGCCCACACGTGAAATGGCGACAAACTTTTACCCTTAAGTCTCCATAGGCAACGTTTAAAAATGTTTACAGTTACAGAGGAGGGCTAGAATTATTGCTCTCGCTCCAACGATCGCAGCAATATCTTACATGTTACATAGTTAGATTGTAGGTGAGGTTGAATAAAGACACAAGTCCATCAAGTCCAACCTATGTGTGTGATTATGTGTCAGTATTACATTGTATATCCCTGTATGTTTTGGTCGTTCAGGTGCTTATCTAATCGTTTTTTTAAACTGTCAATGCCCCCCGCAGAGACCACCGCCTGTGGAAGGGAATTCCACATCCTTGCTGCTCTTACAGTAAAGAACCCTCTACGTAGTTTAAAGTTAAACCTCTTTTCTTCTAATTGTAATGAGTGGCCACGAGTCTTATTAAACTCTCTTCTGTGAAAAAGTTTTATCCCTATTGTGGGGTCACCAGTACAGTATTTGTATATTGAAATCATATCCCCTCTCAAGCATCTCTTCTCCAGAGAGAATATGTTCAGTGCTTGCAACCTTTCCTTATAACTAAGATCCTCCAGACCCTTTATTAGCTTTGTTGCCCTTCTTTGTACTCGCTCCATTTCCAGTACATCCTTCCTAAGGACTGGTGCCCAGAACTGGACAGCATACTCCAGGTGCGGCCGGACCAGAGTCTTTTAAAGCGGGAGAATTATCGTTTTATCTCTGGAGATGATCCCCTTTTTAATGCATGCCAATATTCTGTTTGCTTTCTTAGCAGCAACTTGGCATTGCATGCCATTGCTGAGCCTCTCATCTACTAGGACCCCCAGGTCCTTTTCCATCCTAGATTCCCCCAGAGGTTCTCCCCCAGTGTATAGATTGCATTCGTTTTGCCACCCAAATGTATTATTTCACATTTTTCTACATTAAACCTCATTTGCCATGTAGTTGCCCACCCCATTAATGTGTTCACATCTTCTTGCAAGGTTTCCACATCCTGCAAGGAAGTTATTGCCCTGCTTAGCTTAGTATCGTCCGCAAATACAGAGATTGATATGTGGTTTGAACATCGTTTTCATATGTGGGCGCGACTTGCGTATGCGTTCACTTCTGTGCACGAGCTCGGTGGGTCGAGGCACTTTAAATTTTTTTTTTTTTCATATTTGATTTTACTTTTTATTTTTACACTGTCCTTTTACAAAAAAAATTGGGTCACTTTTATTCCTATTACAAGGAATGTAAACATCCCTTGTAATAAAAAAAAAGCATGACAGGACCTCTTACATATGAGATCTGGGGTCAAAAAGACTTAAGATCTCATATTTACACTGAAATGCAATAAAAGAAAGAAAACATTATTCTGAAAAAAATAAATAAAATAAAAATAAATTCCCATTTAAGAGCATTGGGCGCAAGTGATGTTTGACATCGCTTCCTTCCTCCAATGCTATGGAGCAGAGTGGGGGCCATCTTCCCCTCACTCGACAGCCAGGGAAGCAGACACAATCGTCTCCACTGCTACTGGTGGCTCCGGTAAGCTGCCCTCTCCCGCCACCGATAAAAGTGAACTCGAGGTGAATCCGCCACAGAGACCACTTTTATCTGAAAACTGACTGAGCGCCCGCTGAAGAATAGGATATTGGGGTATTTTTGATTGAAAATGTATACTTTATTTTGCAAGAAAATGTACAAGAAAAACAAATACTTCAACAGGGTACATTCCACTCTGTACTGTGACCATAGGCGTGCGCAGCCTATTACATTAGGGTGTGCACCGAAAGCTCAAGCACACATACGTGTATGTGTGTGTATATATATATATATATATATATATATTAGTGTCAAAAGTATTGGGACGCCTGCCTTTACACACACATGACCTTTAATGACATCCCAGTCTTAGTCCGTAGGATTCAATATTGAGTTGGCCCACCCTTTGCAGCTATAACAGCTTCAACTCTCCTGGGAAGGCCGTCCACAAGGTTTAGGAGTGTGTCTATGGGAATGTTTGACCATTCTTCCAGAAGGGCATTTTTTGAGGTCAGGACTCTGTGCAGGCCAGTCAAGTTCCTCTACCCCAAACTCGCTCATCCATGTCTTTACGGATCTTGCTTTGTGCACTGGTCCAAATCATTTGGTGGAGGGGGAATTATGGTGTGGGGTTGTTATTCAGGGGTTGGGCTTGGCACCTTAGTGCCAGTAAAGGGAACTCTTCTGTCGTCAGCATACCAAGACATTTTGGACAATTTCATGCTCCCAACTTTGTGAGAACAGTTTGGGGATCTCCCCTTCCTGTTCCAACATGACTGCCCACCAGTGCACAAACAAGGTCCATAAAGACATGGACTTAGCAGGGGTGGTGGGAAATTAACTTCAAGTGCAATAATTCACATTATAACCGTAACTAAAACATATACAATTAAGTGTAACACTCTAAAAAATCACTCTAAAAAAATAAAAATTCCAAAGTCCTATAATGGTGTGACCCTCCCAACTAAAAAGTTGTTGCACTTTAAGGTAATTTGTATAGCAATTATCTGTAGAGGGGTTTCCACCATCCCTGCTAAGGCAGCACTGATGGGCACTAATAGGCTGCACTGATTGGCAGCATTGATGGGCAGTAATTGGTAGCACTGTGCACTGATAGGTGGCAATAATAGGCAGCACTGATAGGTGGCACTGATGGGCGGCACTGATGGGCGCTTATTGTCAGCACTGATTGGCACTGATGGGCACTGATTGGTAGCACTTATGGGCACTGATAGGCTCTGATTCGCTGCACTGATTGACAGCATTGGTTGGCACTGATAGCATTGGTTGGCACTGATAGGGTGCACTGACTGGGACTGGTTGCCACTGATAGGCAGCATTGGTTGGCACTAATAGGCAGCATTGGTTGGCACTGGTTGGCACTGATAGGCAGAATTGGTTGGCACTGATAAGCAGCTCTTGCACGGATAGGCAGCACTGGTTGGCACGAATAGGCAGCATTGGTTGGCACTGATAAGCAGCACTGGCACTGATAGGCAGCATTGGTTGGCACTGGCACTGATAAGCAACACTGGCACTAATAGGCAGCATTGGTCGGCACTAATAATCAGCACTGATTTGCACTGATAGGCAGCACTGGTTGGCACTGAAAGGCAGAATTGGTTGGCACTGATAAGTAGCACTGGCATGGATAGGCAGTACTGGTTGGCACTGATTGGCAGTACTGGTTGGCACTGATTGGCAGTACTGGTTGGCACTGATTGGCAGCATTGGTTGGCACTGATTGGCAGCATTGGTTGGCACTGATTGGCAGCATTGGTTGGCACTGATTGGCAGCATTGGTTGGCACTGATAGACAGCACTGGTTTGCACTGATAAGCAGCACTGGCATGGATAGGCAGTACTGGTTGGCACTGATAGGCAGCATTGGTTGGCACTGAGGATCAGCACTGGCACTGATAGGCAGCATTGGTTGGCGCGGATAAGCAGCACTGGCACTGATAGGCAGCATTGGTTGGCACTGATAGGCAGCACTAGTTTGCACTGGTTGGCACTGATAGGCAGAATTGGTTGGCACTGATAAGCAGCACTGGCACGGATAGGCAGTACTGGTTGGCACTGATAAGCAGCACTGGCACGGATAGGCAGTACTGGTTGGCACTGATTGGCAGCATTGGTTGGCACTGGCAGCATTGGTTGGCACTGGCAGCATTGGTTGGCACTGATAGGGGAGAGGGGGAGTTTCACATTCAGGAGATCGTGAGAATTGCCAGAGCTGTTCAGTGTATGAAACTGTCAGATGATGACACTGCATGCAGGGAGAGATACCAGCTGTTAAGTCAGCGGTGATGTTGGTGGTGGGCGGGACTGAACAGTTACAAAACAGCAGCCAATAGGATGGGTCTGGGCGGGCCGCTACATTTCTCTGGCTCCGCCCTCTCTCTGAAGCAGCCCAATCATTGGCTGGTGTTGGCGCTTGGTCCCGCCCACCCCCGACATCACGGCTGAGTTGTGATGACTTACAACTGAGCCGCGATATCGGGGGTGGGCGGGACCAAGTGCTATAAACACCAGCCAATGTTTGAGCTGCTTTAGAGAGGGGGCGGGGCCACATAAATGTAGCGGCCCGCCCAGACCCCATCCCATTGGCTTGTGTTTGATGGCCGTTCAGTCCCGCCCACCCCCGACATCACCCTGACATTAAGACAGCTGGTCTCACTTCCTGCATGCAGTGTCATTATCTGACAGTTTCATACACTGATCAGCTCTGGCAATTCTCACGCTCTGCTGCCTGTGAAACTGTTTCACAGGCAGCGCAGGCCACACACTCTCTTGGATGCAGCATTTTGGGGCAAATCTCTGGAGACAGCAGGGGGTGATTAGGGTGTGCCCAGGCACACCCCGTGCGCACGCCTATGACTGTGACGCAGCGCATAAATACACTACATAACAATACATTTCCAAGCATACAAATAAATTACATTTATCCTGCGGTATGATGCCTGATGTGTTGTGCAGAGTAATTTTACCCCAAAACATCACATCATGCATGACGCCGCATTACCCTGAAAGCATTATTTCAAAAACATGTCACAAAATGTCAAGTCATACTGTCAAAATAGCATTCAATTGACAACGGGTGTGATGGGTGTGGGGAGGAGGTGGGGAAGGGGAGGGAGAAAGAGTTCACAGGCCCGAAGCTTTATTGAACTGCCAAAGGATACAGGGGGGAGAGGGTGGGTGGGGAAGGGGAAATCTTCAGACCTCCTCTTCCTCCTTAACCGGTTCAATACAGGGCAATTTCACCCCCTTCCTTCCCAGGCCAATTTTTAGTTTTCAGCGCTGTCGCACTTTGAACGTCAATTGCGCGGTCATGCAACGTTGTACCCAAAAAAAATTGACGTCCTTTTTTCCCCACAAATAGAGCTTTCTTTTGGTGGTATTTGATCGCCTCTGCGGTTTTTATTTTTTGCGCTATAAACAAAAGAAGAGCAACAATTTTGAAAAAAACACAATTTTTTTTACTTTTTGCTAAAATAAATATCCCAATTTTTTAAAAAAAAAACTAATTTTTTCCTCAGTTTCGGCCGATACGTATTCTTCTACATATTTTTGGTAAAAAAATCGCAATAAGCGTATATTGATTGGTTTGCGCAAAAGTTATAGCGTCTACAAAATACGGGATAGATTTATGGCGTTTTTAAAAAATATATATTTATTTATTTTTTTTAGCGGTGATCGCGATTTTTTTTCGTGACTGCGACATTATGGCGGACACATCGGACACTTTTGACACATTTTTGGGACCATTCACATTTATACAGCGATCAATGCTATAAAATTGCATTGATTACTGTGTAAATGTGACAGGCAGTGAAGGGGTTAACCACTAGGGGGCGGGGAGGGGTTAATATGTTTCCTAGGGAATGATTCTAACTGTAGGGGGAGGGGACGCACAAGGGGAGGAGACCGATCAGTGTTCCTCCGTTCTGGGAACACAGATCGCTCTCCTCAGAGCTGACAGGCTGTGGATCTGTGTGTTTACACACACAGATCCACGGTCCGCCCCGGTTAACCGGCAATCGCGGGTGCCCGGCGGACATCGCGGCCACCGGGCACACGCACCAGGTCCCGAGGAACGCGGCGGGCGCGCGCACGCGCGCCCCCTAGGTGGCCGGGAATCCCAGGACGTCATATGACGCCCACCCAGGATGGGAGATCCCATCTGTGGACGTCATATGACTATACACCGGTATTGAAGTGGTTAAAGTCCATCAAGTGATAGTCCCTGAGCAGCTAGCTGTTGTCATAACAACGATATTCCTCTTCAGACAGCTGACGTACAGCGGTCGGTAAGTGGCTAACTTTGCATTAACATGCTCAGCGGTTTGCATAGGGCAATGTGAACTGCCTGTGAGTCCGGTGCGATGCAGAAACCTGCACTGGATTCACAGGGTATTCGCATCATACCAGTGTGAACCAAGCCTTACGTAGAAAACATGCCCAAAACTCAAAAACACAAACTCCCACCACCCTCCACTCACAACAATTTACATATTCCACCCCCATTCACACCCACCACCAACATTATACATAACATTACCTACTCCACTTTCTCCACCGACTCAATTTCCAAATCTTGTGTGCTTTTTCAAATCCATTGTTTTCAGTCACATATGGACCATAGAGTTGCACCTCTTTACACTTAATCCTTCTTTTCTAAAAATCAAAACATTACACACATCTCACAAACTTTCCTTCACACAATTTGCCAACATTCAAAAAACCCTTTCTTCATTCTTCCCTAGCTTACACAATCCAAAATTCAACATCTTAAAGTCATCCTTTCCACCCCAGTCAAACCTTTTACCATTTTCATCAAATTCTTCCATACTCCTTTTACAAAATCATGTTCCCAAAATAAAAGTTCTACATTCTCCACTCTCCATGGAAGAACACCTCGGGAACACCTCACTATCAACCATCCCCCTCCTCCTCTGGAACTTTCTCGTCGGCAGACTTCTTTTTGTCTATTTACAAGATCTTTATCACATACTTTCTTCTGTACTCCTTTACTCTGTACTTCACTCAATCCACCTATCACTAGTGATGGGCCGAACAACCCCAGTTCGGTTTGCACCAGAACTCCGGAACATGTTCGGACCTGAACCGTGAACCCTATTAAAGTCTCTGGGACCCGAACCTGAAAAATAAAAAGTTCCCATTTTGAAGGCTTTTATGCAAGTTATTGGCCATAAAAAAGGGTATGGAGGCCTGGGTACTACCCTGGGGGACATCTATCTCTAGCACCCTCTAGTGTGCTAGAAGTGTAAATTGGGTTTTTGATAGTGTAGGTAAATGTATGCAGGCATGGCTGCCAGCCAAGCCTGCTTGTGTTTTGTTTCCTGGGTTGGGCAGAAGTCCAGGAAGAGCTGGATGACCCACAATCAGCATCACCGAGAACCCCTTCAATTCCAGAATGTGCTGGAACCTTCTGGAAAAATGGGAGTAGAGCTGAGGTGGAGCTGCCTGGAGTATTCTGAGAGCCCTGACCAATCCCTGACTTGGATTGGCAAGGGGCAGACCCCCTCAAATATTCAGGGTCAGGCCAGCTGGGGAGGAGTTATTTGGGTGGAAGCTGGAGATGGAGTGTTAGGCTGTCGTGGCCTTTGAGGGAGCTCCCTAGTCTGGGGATGTGACCTTTTGCTGGGTTCGGGTGTGGACAGGACCCTCTAATGACACACGGTGTCCTGGACAGGAGACCAGCGGGAGCGGGAGAACACTGCCAGGTAAGTCTTCAGGAGGAACAACAGGAACAGCCAAGGGGACTGGTGAATGACACACAGTCAGGAGGACTGGGAGGCACGCCTAAGAGGACTGGGTGCATGGGTGCAGAGCAAGTAAGGAGGACTGTGGTGGCACGGGCAGTGGAGAGAGGCAGCTGCAGCCAGGAGGGATGGCAGGGCCTGAAGAGGTGGTACTGGGATCAGTAGCCACATGTGCGACAGCTAGCACCAAGGACTACCATATTTGCTACACCATAGGGGCTCGCGGTCCCTTCCTGCAAAGGGTATTTGCTTTGGGCCTGGCTGTCAGACTATCACTCCCAACAACAGTGCTGGGAGTGATAGTCTGCAATCAAGTGTATGTGCTGGAGGTGAAGAGAGGAAGTTATATATACCAGAGATGTATATAGTTTAGTCCCTGCATTTACTTCTGCAATCAAGTGGGCATCCCATATGCACCCTGTCCCTATCCAAGTTATAATCCTCTCAAAAAAAACAACAAAAACAAGTACAAGGACTATTTCTTGACTGCTGTATGTCTGGAAATTCGTGTGCCTGGCTGTGCAGGATGGGACCACAATCACCAGCAGCCCCTATGGGGATACCGCTACATATCAATGCAACATTTAAAAAAATATATTGTTTTTAAAGGAGCAGTGATTTTGATGCTTAAAGTGAAACAATCAAAAAAAAAAAGCTTTAAATATAGTGATTGGGGGGTCCTCTTAGTCTGCCTATAAGGTGATGCATTTGAGCTGTGTATAGAACCTGCTGCAGCAAAACTAATTTCTAATTATAAAAAAATGACATTATTTCCTAATGAATTCCAAATTATCAGAACAATTGGAATTTGAATTAGTGGAAAATTGATCCACCGATTCAAATTCTGTGTGAAGAGTAGCTGGTTGTTAAGGAGCGGGCTGTGTTTCCCCACTGACAGCTGAATGGGTAAAAAAAAGAATGCCGGCAATAAAAAAAAGAAAGGAAAAAATGGCGTGGGGTCCCCCCTCATGCATACCAGGCCCTTCCGGTCTGGTATGGATTTTAAAAGGAACCACATGCCAAAATTTAAAATAAAAATGCATTGGGATCCCCCCTAAGATCCATACCAGACCCTTAGGTCTGGTATGGATTTTAACCACTTCAGCCCCGGAAGGATTTACCCCCTTCCTGACCAAAGCATTTTTTGCGATACGGCACTGTGTCGCTTTAACTGACAATTGCACGGTCGTTCGACGTTGCACGTCCACAATGCCGCGATTTAAAGAGGACGTACCTGTACTCCCATTTGCCCAGCCGTGCCATTGTGCCGACGTATGTTGTCGTGCGCTGGTCAGCATGTGGTTAAAGGGGAACCCCATGCCAAAATTTTTTAAAAAATGGCGTGGGGTCCCCCCAAAATCCCCTTCTTAATGCATGCCAATATTCTTTTTTCTTTGTTAGCAGCAGTTTAGCATTGCATGCCATTACTGAGCCTATCATCTACTAGAACTCCCAGGTTCTTTTCCAGCCTAGATTCCCCCAGAGGTTCTCCCCCTAGTGAGTTGATTGCATTCATATTTTTGCAACCCAAATGCATTATTTTACATTTTTCATTAAACCTCATTTGCCATGTAGTTGCCCACCCCATTAATTTGTTCAGATCTTCTTGCAAGGTTTCCACATCCTGCGGAGAAGTTATTGCCCTGCTTAGCTTAGTGTCGTCCGCAAATACAGAGATTGAACTGTTTACCACATCCTCCAGGTCGTTTATGAACAAATTAATCACTTCAGCCCCGGAGCATTTGGCTGGCCAAAGACCAGAGCACTTTTTGCGATTCGGCACTGCGTTGTTTTAACTGACAATTGCGCGGTCTTGCGACATGGCTCCCAAACAAAATTTACATCCTATTTTCCACACAAATAGAGCTTTCTTTTGGTGGTATTTGAGCACCCCTGCTGTTTTTATTTTTTGCGCTATAAACAAAGAAAGAGCAACAATTTTCAAAAAAACGCATTATTTTTTACTTTTTGCTATAATAAATATCCGCAAAAAAAACATAAACTATTTTTTTCTCCTCAGTTTAGGCAGATATGTATTCTACATATTTTTAGTAAAAAAAATCGTAATAAGCGTTTATTGATTGGTTTGCGCAAAAGTTATAGCGTCTACAAAATAGGGGATAGTTTTATGGAATTTTTATCAATTTATTTTTTCTTTTACTAATAATGGCAGCGATCAGCTATTTTAATCATGACTGCGACATTATGGCGGACACATTGGACACCTTTGGTGCTATTTTGGGACCATTCACATTTATTACTGTGTAAATGTGACTGGCAGTGAAGGGGTTAACCAGGAGGGGGCGCTGCAGGGGTTAAGTTTGTCCTAGGGAGTGATTCTAACTGTGCGGGGGGGCTGTGCGTGACACAACCCATACCACCGCTCCCGACTACAGGCAACTGTGATCAGTGTCACTAGGCAGAACGGGGAAATGCTTGTTTACATCAGCATTTCCCCATTCTTCCTCTCCGTGAGACCATCACGGGTATCCCCGCGGACATTGAGTCCACGGGACCCGCGGTCGGACTCACAGAGCTCGCGGTGGGCACGCGCGCCTGCTATGCAAGCCTCGCAAGATCATGTACAATAATGTGATTTTGCGCAGCGGAGCCAACCTGCTGCAGTAAATCTGCGGCGGCTGGTTCGCAAGCGGTTTAACAGGATTGGTCCCAGCTCAGTACCCAGGGGGACCCCACTTCCCATCCCTGACCATTCCGAGTATTCCCCATTTATCACCATCCTCTAAACTCACCATTGCAGCCAGTTTTCAATCCATGTACTCACCCTATGGTCCATGCCAATGGACCTTACTTTGCACAGTAAACGTTTATGTGGAACTGTGTCAAATGCTTTTGCAAAATCCAGATACACCACGTCTACGGGCCTTCCTTTATCTATATGGCAGCTCACCTGCTCATAGAAGTTAAATAGATTGGTTTGGCAAGAATGATTCTTCATGAATCCATGCTGATTACTGCTAATGATACTGTTTTCATTACTAAAATCCTGTATATAGTCCCTTATCATCCCCTCCAAGAGCTTGCATACTATTGATGTTAGGCTAACCGGTCTGTAATTCCAGTCTGGTCTGGGATGTATTTTAGCCCTTTAATAAATATTGGTGCTACATTGTCTTTTCTCCAATCAGCTAGTACCATTCCAGTTAGTAGACTGTCAGTAAAAATTAGGAACAATGGTCTGGCAATTACTTGACTGAGTTCTCCAAGTACCCTTGGGTGCAAGCCACCTGGTCCTGGTGATTTATTAATGTTACGTTTCCCAAGTCTATTTCTAATTCTGTCCTTTGTTAGCCATGAGGGTGCTTCCTGTGATGTGTCATGAAAACAAACACTGCAGTTTTGGGTACTGAAGCCCCCTCAATTCCCTCGTGAAGACTGAGGAGAAGAATACATTTAATACCTTCGCCATCACCCCATCCTTTGTAACCAGATGTCCTTCCTCATTCTTTATGGGGCCAATATGGTCTGTCCTCCTGTCACGTCAATACTCACCGAGGCCGAGATGCCGAGAGCGGCTCGCCCTTACGACCACGCGCACCCGAACCCCCGAGGGTGATACAGGGGATCGGAAGCACGCGGAGGCACGGGCTTCCGGTAGTTGCGGAAGGTAGACTCAGGTTCACTTTAGATGTAGGAAGATACCTGGCGGGCACCGTGCAGGACCAGTGTAACTGACCGTAGGAAGGTCCGTAGGATAAGCAGGGGTCAGAGGTACTGAGCAGGTAAATAGAATAGTCCTTTAAACAGGCAGAGATCAGGGGTATCAGGCAGGCAGGTAGAATAGTCCTTTAAACAAGCAGAGGTCAGGGGTATCCGGCAGGCATGTAGAATGGTCGGTTAACAGGCAGTGGTCAGGGGTATCTGGAAGGCAGGAACAAGGAACTAAACTCAGGGCAAGGTACAGCTGACGACAAACCAGCAACCCGACTGGGCGCTGGAGTCGTCTGAAGTAGCCTCCGGTGAGCGCGTCAGCGTGACACGCTACCGTGCACCCGCGCGCGCCGCACCATCAGGCCGCAAACGGGTGCACGTCTCAACACCAGCCCGCTGCGCATGCGCCCCGCAGTCTGGCGGACGGAGGCGACCCGTGTCTCCTGACAGTGCCCCCCTCCTAAGGGCGGACACTGGACGCCCAAGCTAGACATCAACTCCGGATGGTCTCGATGAAAGGTTTGAATTAAGCGAGGAGCATGTAGATTCCTTGCGGATTCCCAAGAATTGTCCTCAGGTGGGTATCCTTTCCACTGGATCAGGTACTATAGCTGCCTGCCCTTCTTTCTACAACCAAGGATGGCCTCCACCTCGAACTCGTTCTCCCCGTCCACCCTGATTGGTGGGGCAGGAACCTCTCCTCTTTCTGGGAAAGAACTGGACACAACAGGCTTAAACCGGGATACATGGAAAACAGGGTGGATCCTGTACGTCTTTGGCAGTGCTAGTTCCATGGCCACAGGATTGATAATCCTTTTGATAGGGAAAGGACCAATGAATTTAGGTCCCAATTTTCGGGATGGCACCTGTAGTTTAAGGTTAGAGGTGGATAACCAAACTTCCTCCCCTATATTAAATGTTGGATTTTCCTTCCTACCCCGGTCATACTGCTCCTTGTAGACCCTTTGAGCCTTCTGCAACATGTCTTGGATCCTCTGGAAGTTAGTCTGCAAGGAGGTTATTCTGTCGTGTACTGCAGGGACTGCTATTTCAGGAATGTCATTAGCCAGGAATGTGGGATAAAATCCGCAGTTCGCCCAGAAAGGTGTTTGGTTAGTAGCTGCGTGAATGGAGTTATTATACGCGAACTCTGCATATGGAAGAAGATTTGCCCAATCGTCCTGGGATCCTGAGCAGAAGCAACGGAGGTATTGCTCTAAGGTCTGATTTATTCTCTCCGTTTGACTGTTGCTCTGAGGGTGGTTGGCTGACGAAAGGCACACTTTAATATCCAAGGCTTTGCAGAGTTCTCTCCAGAATTTGGACGTGAATTGCACGCCTCGGTCCGACACTATACTCCTTGGTACACCGTGGAGTCTTATGACCTCTTTCAGGAAGATATTGGCTGTCTCTACTGCAGAAGGGGTACCCTCCATGGGCAAGAAGTGGGCCATCTTGGATAGACGGTCGACCACAACGAAAATAGTAGTAAAGCCTCTTGAGGCCGGCAGGTCCACGATGAAATCCATGGACACGTCGGTCCATGGTCGTTCTGGAATAGGCAGTGGCTTAAGCAAACCCCAGGACCTGGTGTTTTGGCCCTTGTTCCGTTGACACAGGGGACAGGAGGCCACGTATTCCCTGCAATCCCGTCTCCACCCGGCCACCAGAAGGAGCGAGAGATTAGATCAGATGTCTTCCTAACTCCGAAGTGACCGACCAGTATGTGGTCATGGCACATCTTGAGGGTTGTTGACCGAGTTTTCTGAGGTACAAAAATTTTACCCCGGATCCAAAAAAGACCCCCATCTTTCTTCAAAGACTGTACCTCTGGTTCCGTACATGAATTGGATGAGGTCTTGATGGATGATACTAAGTCCGTCTGTGCCAGCCCAAGGAAATTTTGAGGAGAAAGGATTGTGCTTGGTTCCGGAGTTTGGAGATCTGCTGAAAAAAGAAAGGGCGTCTGCCTTCCCATTCTTTACACCAGGTCTATAAGAAATGTGGAAATTGAAGCGAGAGAAGATTAGAGCCCAACGGGCTTGTCTGGGTTTGAGTCGTTTCGCTGTTCGGAGGTATTCAGGGTTCCAGTGATCTGTGAAGATCATCACTGGGTGGAGTGCCCCCTCAAGTAAGTATCTCCATTCCTCCAGGGAGAATTTTATGGCCAGCAGCTCCCTGTCACCTACATCGTAATTTAATTCCGCTGCGCTGAGTCTCCGGGATGCAAATGCAACTGGATGTAGGATAGGTTTGGGTCCTTGTCTTTGGGAGAGAATTGCTCCTTTTGCTATCTCTGATGCGTCCACTTCCAATATGAATGGTTGAGAAGGATCAGGATGCCGGAGAATGGGAGCGGAACTGAATAGATCCTTTAGGTTCAGGAAAGCTTCCTGTGCGGCTTGGGACCACCGGAAGGAGCCATGCTGGCGGGTTAGCTGGGTGATAGGTGTCACTATAGCAGAAAATCCAACGATAAATTTCCGGTAAAAGTTAGCGAATCCTATAAACCGTTGGACTCCCTTTTTGTCAGATGGAGCTGGCCACTCTTGGATAGCCTGTATCTTTTGGGGGTCCATTTCCACCCCATTTGCCGATATGATGAACCCCAAGAATTGCACGACTGATTTCTCAAACTCACACTTCTCCATTTTTAGGTAGAGTTTGTGTTGCTTCAGAATGGCAAGAACTGTCTTGACATGTCCCCTGTGCAGTTCAATCATGGAAGAAAAAACTAGTATATCGTCCAAGTAGACTACAAGGAAATCATCTAGGTATTTGTGGAAAATGTTATTCACTAGGTGTTGAAAGGTGGCTGGAGCATTACAAAGCCCGAATGGCATCACCAAGTATTCAAAATGCCCGAACCTGGACCTGAAGGCCGTCTTCCATTCGTCCCCGGCCCTAATTCTGACAAGGTTGTCTGCCCCCCGGAGATCTAATTTGGAAAAGACTCTGGCTGACCGGAACCGTTGGAACAGTTCTGGGATGAGCGGTAATGGGTACCGATTCTTGATGGTGATGTTATTTAACTGCCGGTAATCCACACAGGGTCTAAGGGATCCGTCCTTTTTCCCGACAAAGAATATACCTGCTCCAGCAGGTGAAGATGAGGGACGGATGAACCCTTTCTTCAGGTTCTCGTCAATATATTGTTTAAGAGCCTCCAGCTCTGTTTCTGAGAGGGGAAATATACGGCCAAATGGAATCTCTGATCCTGGCAGTAAATTGATTGGGCAGTCATAAGGTCGATGAGGCGGGAGGCAATCGGCCATTTGTTTGCTGAAGACCTCCTGGAACTCAAGATACTCCTGAGGAACATGTTGGAGGTTAACTGAAGGAGCCGAAATTGTGGCACAGATCTTGGGCTCCAAAGGATGACAATGTTGAGAACAATATGCAGAAGGAAACAAGACCACCTTAGAAATCCATTGGATCAGACGATCGTGAGCCTGTAGCCAGGGTAAGCCTAGAATGACTGGAAACATAGGGGAGTGAATAATGTCTAGGCGTAGGAGCTCTTGGTGCCCAGAGTCAGTAGTTACTAGGATGGGTCGGGTCTCCTGTGTAATAGGACCTGAGCTGGGAAGAGACCCATCAGCCAAGTGAACCCGTAGGTGTTGAGCTTTAGTTTGCAAGGGTACATGCAGGTTCCTGGCCAAGGCAGCGTCCATAAAGCAACTACATGCACCCGAATCAATGATCACTGGCAGGCGGGACTCCCCTTCCGGTAGCTGTAGAGAAATAAACAACATGACATAAGATTTAGAAGCATTGTTGTCTTGGTAATTCATTGATTTTGGCTGAAAGAACTTACTGGGCCTTATCGGGCAGTTGCGCAGGAAGTGTCCGGCTCCCCCGCAATAGAGACACAAGTTGGACTGCCGTCTATGTTGTCTTTCTTCTGAGGCCAGTTGAGGCCGTACCAGACCAAGCTGCATAGGTTCGGAATCGGGAAGAGACGTAGACCCAGCTGTCATAGGAGACGGTATTTGAATAGGTTGGGGTCTTGATGTCGTCCACACAGGGCGTGGACTTTGGAATCGTTCTGAACGACGTTCCCGCAAATGTCTATCCAGTTTTGTGGCTGCCTGAATTAACTCCTCCAAAGATGCGGGGTCTCCATCCTGGCCAACTTGTCCTTGAGGAGTTCAGACAGGTCTTGGCGGTACTGATAACGTAGAGCTGGCTCGTTCCAGTTTGTATCGGCCACCCATTTACGGAATTCCACCGTGTAATCTTCAATTGGTCTCCTTCCTTGAGCTAGGTGGTGCAGGATAGCTTCGGCCGTAGCTATACGTTGTGGGTCATCATAAAGCTGCGACATACTCTCGAACGTGTCGATAGTATTAAGCACCTGACTCCCTGATTCTACCAAGCCGTGGGCCCAGGCCTGAGGTTCTTCTGACAACAGGGAAATCGCAAATCCCACCTTGACCACTTCTGATGCAAAGTTCGGGGCTGCAGAGCAAAATAAAGAGTGCATGCATTCTTAAAAGCTCTAAATTTCTTACGGTCCCCTGAGAACCGTTCCGGTGTGGGGACCCTAGGTTCTGGGAGTGCCATTACAACTGTAGGACTGGCGGTAGCCTGGGGAAGCGGGCCTTCATTGCTAGGTGCGGGAGCTGCGGCGGCAGAAGGGAGTGGTCCCGTTAGCTGTTGGAGACGGCTGTCAATTTGTGTGTATCCCTCCTGTAGTCTCTGCACCGAGTCTGCCAGGGTGGAGACCTGCTGACACAGGATCTCCAAGGGGGAGCGCGCTCTGTCGGCCTCGGACATCTGGCTGGTTTGTACTGTCACGTCAATACTCACCGAGGCCGAGATGCCGAGAGTGGCTCACCCTTACGACCACGCGCACCCGAACCCCCAAGGGTGATACAGGGGATCGGAAGCACGCGGAGGCACGGGCTTCCGGTAGTTGCGGAAGGTAGACTCAAGTTCACTATAGATGTAGGAAGATACCTGGCGGGCACCGTGCAGGACCGGTGTAACTGACCGTAGGAAGGTCCGTAGGATAAGCAGGGGTCAGAGGTACTGAGCAGGTAAATAGAATAGTCCTTTAAACAGGCAGAGGTCAGGGGTATCCGGCAGGCAAGTAGAGTGGTCTTTAGACAGGCAGAGGTCAGGGGTATCCGGCAGGCACGTAGAATGGTCGGTTAACAGGCAGTGGTCAGGGGTATCTGGAAGGCAGGAACAAGGAACTAAACTCAGGGCAAGGTACAGCTGATGACAAACCAGCAACCCGACTGGAGTCGTCTGAAGTAGCCTCCGGTGAGCGCGTCAGCGTGACGCGCTACCGGGCATCCGCACGGGCGACAGCGCGCACACTGGGACCGCCGTGCACCCGCGCGCGCCGCACCATCAGGCCGCAAACGGGTGCACGTCTCAACACCAGCCCACTGCGCATGCGCCCCGTAGCCCGGCGGACGGAGGCGACCTGTGTCTCCTGACACCTCCCTTTTTTACTGTTTATATACTTAAAGAGTTTCTTGGGATTTTTTTTGCTCTCCTCCACTATGTGACTTTCGTTTTCTGTCTTAGCCACCCTAATTGCACCCTTACATATCTTGTTGCATTCTTTGTAAAGTCTGAATGCTGACGATGATCCCTCAGTCTTGTATTTTTTGAAGGCCTTCTCCTTTGCTTTTATGTGCATTGGAGTTAAGTCATCCAGGACTTTTGTTCGCTCTTTTAAATTTATTTCCCAATGGGATGCACTGGCTAATGCCCTTATTTAATGTACTCTTAAAGCAAACCCATCTCTCCTCCGTGTTCTTTGTTTCTAAGATTTTATCCCAATTTATATCTTCTAGCAAGGTTCGTAGTTTAGGGAAGTTGGCTCTTTTGAAATTCAGTGTCTTTGTTCCCCTTGTGTTTCCTATTTGTGTGATTTTATACTGATGCCAATTGACCTGTGATTGCTGTTTCCTAAATTTCCCCGTATTTCCACATCTGTGATCAGGTCTGTATTGTTGGTAATCAGCAGATCTAGTAACGCCTTGTTTTTAGTTGGTGCATCTACCATCTGACCCAAGAAATTGTCCTGCAAGACTTTTAGGAACTGGTGAGCCTTATGCCCTGTACACACGGGCGGACTTTTCGGCATCAAAGGTCCGATGGTCTTTCTGACGACCTTTCGGCGGAGTTACGAAGGACTTTCGACGGACGTTCTAACGAATGGACTTGCCTACACATGATCACACCAATGTCCGACGGATTCGTACATGATGACGTCCGACCGAACTAAAATAAGGAAGTTGATAGCCAGTAGCCAATAGCTGCCCTAGCATCGGTTTTCATCCATCAGACTAGCATACAGACGAGCGAATTTTTCGACCGGACTCGAGTCCGTTGGAAAGATTTGAAACATGTTCCAAATGCAAAGTCCGTCACATTTTCGACAGAAAAGGTCTGCCGCAGGTACGATGAAGCCCACACACGGTCAAATTGTCTGATGGATTTGTTCGGTCGGACAAGTTTGGTCAAAAAGTCCGGCCATGTGTACAGGGCATTAGACAAATCATTAATTCTAAATAGATCAATTGTAAAAGCATTGCCTGTGGACAATTTTAAGTACTGTTGTTTTTCGTCATTTCATGGGTGTGCACAATTTCAAAACTTGACCTGTTTGGTATCTATTTACTCAATGCAACCCCAGCTTTTAAATTTAAACAACTACATTTGTATTATATTGTGTTTGTGTGCAATAAAATGTATTTTACTGTATTTTTTTCATGAAAATATAGATTGGATAAACAGTTTAACAAGTACTGAGAAACATAAACAAATTGCAAATGCCGCCTTTTCAACAGGGACACTAGTTTTAGAAAATATATAATTATTTTGGGGTTTTAAGGGGTTTTAAGTATTTTTTTTTTAGAAAATTTGCAGATTTTAAAGTGTGTGGGAATAATTTTTAAATTGCTTCATACTGTATGTGAAGCAGATAAAACAGCCCTAAATTTAGATTATACTCCAGTGAAGTAAAGTGTCAGATATGAGAATGGGCTCTATTAGATGCTTTGAAATGTTATGTCTATTTTATAAAAGTATATGTATGTAATGATTTCCTTAACCACTTCAATACCGGGCACTTTCCCCCCTTCCTGCCCAGGCCAATTTTCAGCGCTTTTTAAATGACAATCACGCGGTCATGCTACACTGTACCCAAACACATTTTTATCATTTTGTTCCCACAAATAGAGCTTTCTTTTGGTGGTATTTGATGAACTCTGCGGTTTTTTTATTTTTTGATAAACAAATAAATTACCAAAAATTTTGAAAAAAAAAAAGTTTTTCTTTGTTATTAAATTTTTTTAAATACGTAAGTTTTCTCCTTCACTAATTGGCGCTGATGAGGCTGCACTGACGGGCACTGATTAGATGGCACTGATGAGGTGGCACCAATGAGGTGGCACTGATAATGGGCACTGATAGGTGGCACTGATGGGCATTGATTGGTGGCACTGATAGGCACTCATGGGCACTGATAGGCAACACTGATGGACACTAAAAGGCTGCACTGATGGGTACTTATGGGTGGCACTGATGGACACTGATGGCACTGATGGGCGTCACTAATAAGGAGGCACTGGCAGGCATTATTAATGGACACTGATTGGCATCCCTGGTGGCCATCAGTGGTGGGCATCCCTAGTGGTCCTGGGTGGGCATCCTCGAGGGGGCTGCGCTGATAATCAACCAGCGCAGACCCCCGCTGTCAGGAGAGCAGCCAATTGGCTCTCCTCTACTCGCGTCTGTCAGATGCGAGTGAGGAAAAGCTGATACATGGCTTTTCCTGTGTACACCATGATCAGCTGTGATTGGACACAGTTGATCACGTGGTAAAGAGTCTCTGTCAGAGACTCTTTACCTAGGTTGGAGTTGTGGTGTATCAGACTGACACGCCGCACCACTGATCGCCGCGCTGCGCTCCCCCATGGATGCGAGCAGGCTTGTTATCCTGATCACGACATATGATGTCCGGTTGGATAACTGAACCACTGCCCGGCCGTCATTTTGCCGGGAGGGAAGTGGTTACAATGGACATGGGCATACTATGCATACAATATATGTGATATATTTGAATTATCCATATAATTGTGGACCTGCAACTTCTGATGTTTTAATGCTTCTCTGGGCCTCAAAGAAAAGGGTTTAAATGAAGAACAGTTCTTGATAAACAAACCAGTTTCTCCTTTTTCATTTTCCAGTACTGCAATGGACTATGAAATGGAGAACTGGATTGCTTTTGGCAAAGAAACTGTTCTTCCTTTGGGCACTTTTTTTACATGTGGTCCTCTCTTTTACAGAATCACACAGCCACCGACGTTACCTCTCGATTATTCCAAACCCTATTGGATCTCCAGCATATTCCATTAAAGTGTATATCGATCATGTGGAGTTGGCAAGTTACAGCGATGAAACCCGTATTTTTCAGTCCAGCTTAAAAGGGAATGTTAATGCTGAATACTGGATAGATCTGACGTTAAATCTCCAAAATGCTGAGCTGGCTCACAAACATCATGTTAAGTTCGTAAATAGTGTTTTAAATCAAACACATGGTAGGTATTGTGATTATATTCTGTGTTGTAACCCTTCCCTTTGCTTGTGTGTTTTTGGTTTGGCTTATGGTACTAATAGATGGCCTGATTAAGGCAAGTGATACAAACAGTCTGAGCTTTTGAAGCAACTAGGCCATGTAGAATATAAAACCTCTTCAGGGATTATGACTGACAGTTGAATGTAACCAGAAGAATAGCTTAAAAAAAACAATGTGAGTCCCCCAAATTCCATAACAGATCTCTGGAGTCTGGTATGGTTTTTAAGGAGACATCACAGAACAAAAATGTGTGGGGTCCCCCAAATTTCATACAAGACCCCTAGCGTTCTTTATTGATATCAAGGTGGAATCGCACGCAAAAACAAGAGAAAAATTATGGGTGCACCGAATGGAACTTTTGGTGCCGAAACCAAAATCGAAAATGCAGGATGCACTTAGCCGAAAACCAAACTGACAGTTTTTTAAAAATTTTAAAAAATTTAAATTTACAGAATGAAGTGGACTCGCATGCCAGCGACAGTGAGTAAATCATGCTTGAAATGCCAGAACTTAGAACTCCAATGATGAACCCTGGAACTCACATGGATTTAGGTAAAGCTGGAACTCGAGTGGTGATCAATCCAAGTGTAGACGATAAGAGAGACACTCTCAACCAAAGGTATATGGAAAGAAAAAGATGCCATAAATGTGAATGTAAAATTGTGATCACAGAGTAAATGCAATGTGGGGAGCTGAGGAGCAAAGACCGACGCATTTTGTCCCAATGGACTTCGACTGGGGGGCATAAAACAGCTCCCCCACATTGCCCATATTTATAAAGAATGTGTACAAAAATAATGAACCAATCACGGACAGTGTGGCTCAGCACATGGCACCAAAACAGGAAGTGCTGCCGCCGGCGTGAGTTGCACGCCTTGCTCTGGAAATCCATGAGCGGAGCGACACCAGTCACATGGCCACATACGTGATGTCCAAGTCCCATTGTGGCCAAAGCGCAGTCACGTCATCAATGCAGTGACAGAGTGCCGGTCTACCTGGCTGAGAAGTTTGGCACTCTGTCACTGCATTGATGACCATGTGCCGAGTCACACTGTCTGTGATTGGCTCATTATTTTTGGACCCATTCTTTATAAATATGGGCAATGTAGGGGAGCTGTTTTATGCCCCAGTTGAAGTCTATTGGGACAAAATGCGTCGGTCTTTGCTCCTCAGCTCCCCACATTGCTTTTACTCTGTGATCACAATTTTACATTTACATTTATGGATTGATGCTGGTATTTTAAATAAAACCCATCCGTTTCGATCTATACCATATGGAGACATCTTTTTCTTTCCATATCCCTTTGGATGAAAGTGTCTTGCTCTTATCATGTACACTTGGATTGATCGCCATTCCAGCTTTACCTACATCCGTGTGAGTTCCAGGGTTCATCATTGGAGTTCCACGTTCTGGCATTTTAAGCGTGATTGACTCACTGTTGCTGGCATGAGAGTCCACTTCATTCAGTAAGAGTATTTACTCCTTATCCTTGGTGGAGGTCGCACCATCCCTGGTGTTATGTGTGGCATCGTGGATGTTTCATCCTACTTCTGAACACCAATTCTACTACAAGGGTGGACTATTTTCATGCTTTATCTCATTTGAACTCACTTCATGATATAGTGATCCATCATTGGTTCAGACCTGTGGGACTTTTATTTTTATTTTCATTTTTCCCTTTTTTTAGCACATTTTCATGTTACTATACATGTTTTATACCATTATATGTTACAATATATTAGTATATGTTTTTCTCACTGTATGACATATTGCATTTGGTTTGGGATCACTTTAGCGGTACAATTCATTATACATTTTCCTAAAATGTTGTCACTTTTTTTGGTAGCTGCTTTTATCACTATTTGGGTTAGCGCAGTAATTTCATACACTATAATCTTTTACTTAAACATACTGCTAATAGTATTAGGAAAATTTCCATTTGGTGTACCTCTAGCAGACATGATACAGGAGATGGTCAGAGACTGCAAACATGGTACAGGAAATGGTCAGAGACTGCAGACATAATACAGGAGATGGTCAGAGACTGCAGACATGGTACAGGAAATGGTCAGAGACTGCAGACATGATACAAGATATGGACAGAGACTGCAGACATGATACAGGAGATGGTCAGAGACTGCAGACATGCTACAAGAGATAGTCAGAGACTGCGGATATAGTACAGGAGATGGTCAGAGATTGCAAACATGATACAGGAGATGGTCAGAGACTGCAGGCATGGTACAGGAAATGGTCAGAGACTGCAGACATGATACAAGATATGGACAGAGACTGCAGACATGATACAGGAGATGGTCAGAGACTGCGGACATAGTACAGGAGATGGTCAGAGACTGCAGACATGCTACAAGAGATGGTCAGAGACTGCAGACATAGTACAGGAGATGGTCAGAGACTGCAGACATGATACAAGAGGTCAATGCAGCCTCACCAGAGCCCATCAGATGCAGCCTATCAGTGCCATGAGATGCAGCCTACCAGTGCCCATGCAGTCTCACCAGTGCCTATGAGATGCAGTCTCACCAGTGCCTATGCAGTCTCACCAGTGCCCTCACACACCCCTGGTACTGGTGCCACCCCCTGCCACCGCTCCCCACCATGCTTACCTGGCTCTGTTTGCCCATCTGTGGGTCTGAGAGCCCCATGGCGGGTGCTGGTAGCTGGAGGGGAAGGAGAAGAGGGGACACACATCTGCTCTCCTCCCCTTTATCCGAAAGGGGAGGCCCGGAATGTGACATCCCTGACGTCACTTCTGGGTCAAGCGCTCGGTGTCCCCGGCTAGCTCAGCCGGGGAATTATGTTTTGCAATGCGATCGGCATTGCAAAACATTCAGTGGAGCACAGGGGAGATATGCAGGGTCTTTTAGACCCTGCATATCTCAATAAAGAGAACCTGTCACCTAAAAATCATCACATAGGGAACCCCTATTTGATGAATAAAAAAAGTAAAGTAAAAAAAAAATTTTTTTTGCAAAAATAAAAGTTACAGCCAAGCACAAAAAATCTCCCCCTCCAAAAAAATGAGAGGTCCCACAACTTCACATATACACGTGCACGAACGTAAATGCATGCGTTGGGGCACCAACGCGTGAAAATGTTGATTGCAATACACGTTACATATCGCCACGCACGCCGGAGTGAGAGCAATAATTCTAATACAAGACCTCCTCCGTAACACTAAACTGATACCTATAGGGGGCTTTTGAAGTGTCCCCTACAGAAAATATAGGGTACTGAAGTTTGACGCCATTTCATGGGCTCACAAAAATGTAAGGTTTGGCATGTTGGGTATCTATTTACTCGGTGCAACCTCATGTTTTATATTTTATCAAACATTTGGGTAATTTATTGCATTTGTTTGCCCTAAAATTCACCTTTGCGGTAATATCGTGTGACATAAAAACCGGAACTACCACTATTTTATTCTCTAGGGGAGGAACCTCAGTCTGCTCACACAATTTGTAATAAAAACATCTTTGCCCTTCTTAAGCTTCCCCCCAACCACTTTTGATATTATTTTATATTTACTGTGATTCTGTAATTGCCAAATATGCTGCAGAAATCTCTGGCTGCAGCCATTTTAACTGTGGGCAACTGAAGCTTCTGTCTGTTCACTTCCTGGATTTACAAAGGCACACCTCCAGCTCTGCAGCCCTGAAGCTCTCATTGGCCATCTTATGACTCATCCCCCTCCCTTCCTGGCAATCTTTCAGGAGAGTGAGAGCTGTGCACATGTCATAAGCCTAGGCTAAGAAACAGGAAGTGGGCTGTATAAGGTATTTACTGGCAGAAAAAATGTTTTACTATTCAAAGTTAAAACAACAAGGGCAAAATATTATATATATCTGCTTAGTAAATACTAAATCAAAGATTGTGAGTGGAGATACAACAACAGGAACTGTTTTCTATTTTACCAGACTATCTAATGTAGGCAAATGCCCAGAAGTACAGAGGCAGCTATACTATTTGGGGGATTGGAGGAGTCAGTTTATTACACTTTTTACTGGAGCAAGACTAATTAATAAAGACAAATTAGCCCAAATTAGATGTAACGAGCTAGTAGGGACTGCAAAGCTATGCAAATGATGATGCCCAAAGCTGGGCTTTAACTAAAAATAATAATTCTCAGTTTTTTTGCAAGAGTTTATAACTACATGCAGAGAAATGTTATGTCTGTCTGTTAACTGTACTGTACCCTCTTTTATGTACAGCATCCATTAGATAAGCAGGGGAGAAGTAAAAGGGCCATATAGGCCCGAAAAAATCTTAAGGCAGCTCTTGAGGATAACAGTCCAGTGACACCAATTTCTTTTCTATTCAGGAGAGAATGTTTACCAGCAGATGTCAGGCTGCACAATGGATGGAGATGGAAAATATGATGGATATTTGAAGTTTGCACAAAATGGGAAGGATTTTATCGTGTTTGATAAAGATCAGATACTCTATATACCTATGACCTTTCAGACTCAAGTTATAGCCCAGCACTACAACAAAAATACTGCTTATGGCTCTCGCAACAAATATGGTTTAGAAATTTTATGCACTGAACAGATACATAGTTACCTCAAATATGCAAGCTTTGAGTTGGAGAAAAAAGGTGAGAACCTATTGAAATATGATATCTAATATACACCTTTTACCTTTTTCTCTTTAGCTATGGCAAGTAAAAGGCAACTAAAGCTGCATGAAATATTTGGTAGAGAAAACAAAAGCCTATATAAAGAACATATCACTGAGTAAGATTGTTCCATAGCAAGCTGACATTTATGTATATTCAGATACTGCAAGTGTAATTTGCTTGTTTAGATAGAGGACCTGAAGGGGAAATTTGTATTTTTTTTTTTCAGCAAAATTTTCACACTGGCTTTTTTTTTTGTAAATTCTTTATTTAAGAGGATAAGCATGTGGAAACACAGAACCCATCACAATGATATGTATAAAGCTAACAGTAAACTCCCCCAAAGGCAATCGATATTACAATCAATGTAGTCATACAGAAAAAGTTCACCATATTTGGGTTTTCACCAAGTTGCAGAAGGATAGGGAGGTTCTGCATCTCACATGTCCATTTTTTTTACACTGTATTACATGTAAAAACGGTAACAGCAACCCATAATAAGAAAGAAAAAGTTAGCAACAAAGAATAGAGAGGGAAGGAAGGGGAGATAAAAAAAAGGGGGAAGAAAGGGGGGACTCTCCCCTTCGTGGGGGGGCAGTTGGGAAAATGCATATACCTCTGTCTGGCCTCACCATCCCCATCCGGGGAGCATAGAAGAGCATCGTGTTACTGAGAAGTTAGATCAACAGCTCGCTATATTCCTAAACTAAACTAATTCATGCAAAAAAACATTTTTTTGAAAATTGCTCACTGAGGCCTTTCTCCGTGGCCACCAGATCTTCCACATTTATCCACATTTTGCCTTTATCTCCGATATTTTTTTCAATGATACGGCCACCGTTGGGGGCTGTGTCTTTTTTTTGCAGAGCAAGAGGATGCAGCTCTTATCCCGCTTGTAAGCAGGAGGGGGATAATGGATTTCCTGTAGACCTTAGTAGGGATCTTGTGATGATGTAGAAAGAAGAATTCAGGGGTCTCTCGGTCGGAGCGAGCCAGACACCTCTCCACATCTCCAACACAGGTCCACACTCTGGGGGAACATCTTGTGTAGTCTATTCAGAGTGTAATACCACCGGGATAGTAGTTTAAATCCCGCTTCCTGGTGTCTGACGCAGATAGAGGTTTTATGAGTGAAAAGAAAGAGCCTATCTATTTGTTTCTCCGTGAATTGCACCCCCAGGTCACGTTCCCATTTGGTTATATAGGGAGGTCTAAAGTCTGGGGGTTGGGCTATTAGTAGTTGATAGGTCAGGGAGATAGCATGTCTCAGTGGGGTTTGTTCCAAACTCATCAGTTCGAAGGAGGTTAGTTGCCTCCTAAATGCCACCAGTGAAGGCAGGGAGCCAATAAAATGGGCTAGCTGTATCTTTTGCCAGAACGACAGTCCCGTCAGGATCATCAGTGATTTGTTGCCTGTTCTTCCATTGGCCATTAACAAGGAAGTGTCTTGCCTGTGATCATTCAACCTCCAACAACTCTAGAAATCTAGAGTCCTTAAGCCCCGTAACAAAGGCCAGGATTCCGACAATGGGAGTGAGTGGGGACGGTAGCGGTGCGACTGAGAAGTTGCTGAAAGCTTTAAGGGGAATTTGCCATGTTTCTCCCACCGTAGGGTGGTTCAGTATTAGGTTTGGCAGGAGCTTTTGGCACCAGGGCAGCGACTCCAACTGGGTCTCCGTTAGGGTGTGCTCTATTTGTACTCACTGCTTTAGGGCTCCATGTCGACACCAGTCCAGAACCCGAGTCAGATGGCATGCTGTTAGATAGAGGTTAGCATCCGGCAAAGCGATACCTCCCCTCAACTTGGGGAGTCGCAAGATGGTCTGGGCCAGGCGGGGGGGTTTTTGGGTCCAGAAAAATGTGACGAAGGTTCTATTCAGCTCTTTAAGGAAAGATGCCGGGATCTGTATAGGGAGTGCCTGGAAGTGGTACAATAGCCCAGGCATGATGTTCATTTTTACTATGCCACAATGTCCAAACCAGGAGAACATCCCCTTATGCCAGTTCTGGAGATCTTTTTTTTTATAGCTGTCAGGAGGGGGGGAGTTGAGAGGAAAAATTTCTTCTACTCTACTGGGCAGAAGGATGCCTAGGTACTTAATGTGGGATGAGGCCCACTAAAGGGGAAGTCTTCTCTAATCAGCGCAGCTAGGGATGGTGGCAGGGCAACCTCCAACGCCTCAGATTTCTGGTAATTAATGCGGAAGAGCAACAGCTTTTCATATGTCTTTAGTTCTGCCAGCAGGTTCGGGATAGAAACCAATGGACTGGTCAAGAAAAATAGCAGATCGTCTGCAAATGCCACTATTTTTGGGGGGATAAGATGGTACCCAATCGTAGACCCGAGATATTCGGGTTGTCTCTGATAAACCTCAGAAAGTGTTTGAGGGTCAAAATAAATATCAGAGGCGATAGGGGACACCCCAGTCTTGTCCCATTTGTTATCGGGAATGATGGTGAAAGATGACCATTGACCTTAACCTGTGCCGATGGGCAGGAATAAATTGCTTGGACCAAATTCATCATTCGCTCCCTTAGATCTATGCACCGAAGGGTCTCAAATAAAAAGGGCCAGCTCACCCTGTCAAACGCTTTTTCAGCGTCCGTCGACAGGAGCACAATCGGGATTTCCTGTTTCCGCACTGCATAGATTAGGTTGATCGCTTTGGTTGTGTTGTCGCATGCCTCCCTCGTGGGGACAAATCCCACTTGGTCGGAATGAATCAATTGTGGGATCAGATCTATCAGCCGTGTGGAGAGGATTTTCGTGAACATTTTAAGATCCACATTTAACAGGGTGATCGGCCGATAGTTTGGCAAAGTAGAGGGTCTTTCCCCTCCTTTGGGATCACCGCAGTATGTGCGCGTAGGGTATCTCTTGTGAGGGCCGTTCCATTGTATGCTGAGAGGAAATGTGGGGTCAGAAGCTCCCCAAAGGTCCTGTAATATAAAAGAGAGTATCCATCTGGACCCAGGGCTTTACCCAGTTGCATGCGCAACATCGCCAAGGCCACCTCATCTGCTGAGATGGGTTTCTCTAATTCAGTTAGCTCCTCATCTGAGAGGTGAAGTGGACCCGATCTTCGGAGGTAGTTTTGTATATTGCTCTGTTCCATGAGTATCCCCCGATCGAAAGTTGGGCATTAGAGATTGTAGAGAGAGGTATAGTACCTTTGGAACTGGTCTGCTATGGCTTCTGTAGTATGAACCTTATTGTGAGTGTCAGTGTAGATTTCGGGGATAAACGTTCAAGCTCATTGGTCTCTTAGAGCCCGTGCCAGCAGGTTGCCATATTTGTTACTGTGCATGTAGAACGTTTTCCTGCATTTGGCAATCACCTCCTTTGCCCTGTGTTGAGCCAGGGTGCGCAACTGATTTCGCAAGGCTGTTAAATCTGCCAGAGCTAGGGTAGCTAGATTTTTTATGAGTGGCCTCCAAGGACCAGATCTCGTCCAGAAGTTTGATAATCTGTTGCTCTCTAGCTTTCTTGATTCGGGATCCTATCTTTATTAAGCGACCCCTGATGTGCCTCCCAAACCATTGTTGGGGGCTACCTCCGGGTTTAGGTTTTCGGCAAAGAACTGCCATAGTTCCCTAGACACCTCCTCTGCTACTTCGGGCATTTGGATTAAAGAGTCGCTAATCTTCCACGTCCACTGTTTGGTAGTGGGTTGTAAGAGGTCTATGTCCACCATAACCGGTGCATGGTCTGAAAATGTTATTGAGCCAACAGAGGCCGATGTAACCCTGGATAGGAGGGATTGGGGTGTCATAATAAGGTCAATTCGGGTGTATGTGCCGTAGGGGTGCGAGTAGAACATGTAATCCTTATGGTTCAGATGAAGAATCCGCCATACGTCTACTAGGGGGAAGGCATAAAAGCTTCTCTTTAGGCGTTTCAACGCTGCATAGGAGAGCTGGGAGGTTTTCCTGGACGAGTCCAGGGCCAGGTCCATGATGAAATTCATATCGCTTCCCAGAATCACTGCCCCTTCCACAAACTCTCCAAGCTCAGTCAAGATTGGATCCAGAAAAGTGATCTGGTTTGTATTTGGGAGGTATAGGTTCACCAGCGTGACTGAAGAACCCCCTTTACGAACAGCGCCCTACCCTCTGTATTGCTCCACTTCTCCTTCTCCAACCACTGAATTGTTTTGCGGATCAAGATGCACACCCCCTTGACTTGGAGTCCGACGAGCACCCATGGTATGCCGTCAGAAAATGACAGTTTCGGAGACTGTGTTTTATCGGCACGAAAATGCATCTCCTGCAGAAAACAAATGTGAGCTTTCATATGTTTCAGATTAGCCATCACAATGGTGCATTTCTCTGGGGTGTTTAGCCCCTTCACATTAATAGAGAGCAGACAAACGGGCTCATTTCTACCCGTGGTCATGGTGAGAGCTGGCAGAGGCAGGAGGTAAAAAAAAAAAAGGGTAGGGTGAGAGGAAAATTAAGAAAGAACAAAGGCAAGAAACAACTAATACGCTATGCGCATATGTGAGACCTAGTCTCAATGCACCCCAGTGACCTCAAATATGAAGCCAATTAACGGGTGCAACCCTATGTGGGGAAAGTGGTTGTACACAGCAGGGTTTAGAAACTCCCTATCCCCACCCACCTTATTTGCAAAAACATTTAGCATATACTGTGAGTAACATAAATGCCCAAAGAGGCGAATATCAATAAACAGCACATGAATATCTAATAATCAGCGTGGCCCATTCCATCTACCGCAACCTACCTCTCAGGAGGAGGCAGCCGGGACTGATTTCACACTTTATTTTGTTGCGGAACCGTAAATGCTCAAACTGATGCCAACAACACAAGTCTAAAATTCAGCAAAGAACCCCTTACACAGTAGTGGTAGTTGAAGAAACAGGCACTGAGGCTGTTTAAGGCCTGAACTATTGAAGGCCTAAACTAATAAAGGCCTGACCTGAAATGAACATGCAGCAATGAAGTTGGAAAAGTCTGAGCTTTGCGTGTTTGTTCCAGGTTAATCAATAAGTAAGCTCAGGGGTGTCCAACTCCGGTCTTCAAGGACCACAAAGATCAGGATTGTCAAGCAAACAGTAACTTCCTAGCTCAGCATACTTTACTGCTGCCTGTTATAGGAATATTAATGTGTGTGGATCCTGACCCTCAAGGACCTGACTTGATCCTTTGGACTAGCTTCTGAAGCAACGATGTAGATCCTGCACCTACTGACATTGGCCTGAAAAGAATCCATCCTGACTGATCAACTTTCCTTAGAAGAGCCTCAGCCAATTAACACTAGCCAGGGTCATGGAGGGACAAAAATGTTCCCCAAATCCCTCTATAGACATCAGGTTTGGGGAAAATGCTGTGTCTACATGCACCTTTCGAACAAAAAAAAAAAGGGTTAACCACCAGTGCTGCTTGGGGCTGTGCAACAAACAGTAAACTTACAGGAAGTTGCTGTGCAACAAACAGTAAACTTACAGGAAGAACCCCATGTAAAAATTATATTCCAAAAAGGATGGGAAAAAGAAGACTTAGTGGAACTAAATAGGCATGGGACTGCCAGATAGAGGGGAGCAGAAGGAGAGGGGAGGAGGGGAGGGGCATGGGGGGAGGAGAGGAAGGGGGGAGTGGTGAGAGACAAAAGGAGAGGGAGGGGGGAAGGATGAGGGGGTTCAGGGATGGGGGAAGGAGATGAGCGGCAAGGGGGGGTGGAGAGAGGTACTGATGCCCAGATGGTAGTTATGAGAAAGCCTGTGTCCAAGGGAGCTTGGCAAATCGACAAGCATTTTCCACATTACATTGCATATTCCCTACCCGTCCGTCTCGTCCATCCACTGCAACGAGCCTCTGGAGCTGCACAAATTCCCCTGCACCCGCCCACTCCTCCACACAAACAAACAGCCCCAGTCATAACCCCATGCATGCTCCCCTCTCAGAATGGAGAACTGTCACTGCTGGAGGGGTTCTTGTGTGGTTTCTGGTCTCCTTCCATAGTTCTGTGTTGTGATATGCGGGAGACCAGAAGGAAGGTGTGTATTAGCAGTTTCATGGAAGGGAGGTGGGATTGAACTGCTGTCAGGGGTAATGGGATTCTCTGAGGCTTTTAGAGGTAGGGTCCTCGGGCCTCCCCACTAGAGAAAGTGACAAAGGCAGCATTATATGTCCATGCTCCATGTGTTAGATCAGCCCTGGACAGTCTCAATTAAGTTCCACTTACGTACATTCGTAGCTCTCTGGACTTCACAGTTCAGGGTCCTGCACCGTGCCGGCATCTGGTCTCCTCTCCTATGTCTGGCTGGGCGACAGGGTGGAACCGGCCTGGGCGCCCAAGGTGGATAGTGGGAGTCCCTGTTAGGTAGTGGGCTCAGCCAGTCAGGGAGATGTATGGGCTCCATGTCCAAGAAGGCGAACAGGTTCGGGAGATCCGAGTGGCGTCTTAAAGTGAATGATGCGTTGTTCTTGTGGACCGTTAGATGCAGCAGGAAGCCCCAGCGGTATGGCAAGGCTGCACAGCGCAGTGGTTCCAACAGGGTTTTCAGCATGGCCCCTCTTTGCAGGGTGGCTCTAGAGACATCCAGGAAGATGGCGATTTGAGCACCATCGAAGTCTATCTGGCACTTCGCCCATGCAGCGCGGATGATCTGCTCTTTCTGGGTGTACCTTTGTAGGTGGCAAATTACATTCCGAGGTCAGTCCTGTTCAGTTAGCTTAAAACCCAACGCTCTGTGCACCCGGTCGAATTCCAGGCTAGTGGGGGCATCGGTGTCCAGCACTCTAAGCAGGATCACCTGGATAGTGTCCTGAAGGTTTTCGGGGCCCGTTGCCTTGGGCAACCCCCAGATATGCAAATGAATGCGTCGGCTCTGGTTTTCCAAGTCCTCTGCATGGAGCTGGACACCGGCCTGATGACCTTGGAATGTAGTGTGTTCTCTCTCCAGATGAGTGACACGGAGCTCCAAGGCACTCATCTCAAATTCCTCTTTGCTCAGTCTGTCATCAAGTACGTTGACCTCAGAGCGGAGCTCCTGGAAGTCGCACCTGTGCTGTTCTTCCACCGCATGACCAGAGCCTCCATGCCTGCTTTCGTGGGTAGTGCACGGTGCAGGGCTCTGATGTCAGCGTCTATTTGTGAAGACTGTGCGGGGGATCCCGATAAACCTGGGGCGTTTGGCAATGGGTTCAATAGCGATGGCAGTCCCTCCAGGGAGCTGGGCACAGGGCGCTGTGATGCCGCTATGTCCAGGGAAGCTGTATTCGCGGGCTTTTGTCTGCCATGTGTTCCTACCGGGGATGCCGTAGATCGTGCTTTCTCCTGGAAGTATCTGCTAATCGGGGCCGTTGATGTAGCTTTCGGTGTCCCCCTTGTCTTCATACGTTTGCGGTATGTCATGACACTGTGCAGGGTGTAGTTATAAGGGCATTGCAGTCGCTTTTTGCGGGTCGGGAGTCGGGAGATCTAGCAGTAAGCGTCCTCCCTCCGCCATGATCAAGCCACGCCCCCCACACTGCTTTTTTTGATCATCATTCACGTCATAACGCAGCTCACAATTTATATTGTTTTGGAAAGTTAGTATACCAGGCAAATAATTTATCTTGTCCAGGAAGTTTTGCTGCTGTGTGAATTATTCGTTTTGATTTAAGTTTCCTAGGTGCAGGGAGTAAAAGGTTGAATATCACAAAAGAATAGAATAGAAAAAAAAACAATAGAATAGAATAAAATAAAAAATATAACCGGCTTCAGAGATTCAAATTTCAAATAGAATACATTCTAATTCAAATAGAATAGATTAGAATAGAATAGAAAAGAATAGAATAGAAAAACTAGTGGAATATAATTCAATAGAATAGAATAAAATAAAATGAATATAACCATCTTCCGAATTTAAATTTTGAATAGAATACATTTGAATTCAAATGGAATAGATTACAATAGAATAGAAATGAATAGAATAGAAAATAAGAGATAGAATAAAATAGAAAAGAATAGAATAGAAAAATAGAATAGAATAAATTAGTAAGAATATAAGCTTCTTCCAAAATTCGAATTTTGAATAGAATGAATTCAAATTTGAAGAGAATAGATTGGAATAGAATGGAAAATAATAGAATAGAATAGAAAATAATAGAGTAGAATAAAAAAAATAGAATAGTATTCAACAGAACAGAATAGATTAGAAAAAATATAACCATCTTCCAAAATTCAAATTTCAAATAGAATATATTCTAATTTATATAGAATAGATTAGCATAGAATAGAAAAAACAGTAGACTAAAATTCAATAGAATAGAATACAATAAAAATAATATAACCATCTTCCAAAATAAAAATTCTGAATAGAATACATTTGAATTTGAACGGAATAGATTACAATAGAATAGAAAATAAGAGAATATAATAAAATAGAAAAGAATAGAACAGAAAAAACAATAGCATAGAATAAATTAGTAACAATATAACCTTCTTCCAAAATTCAAATTTAAAATACAATGAATTCAAATTTGAATATAATAGACTGGAATACAATAGAAAAGAATACAATAGAAAATAATACAATAGAATACAGAAGAATAGAATAGAATTAAAAAAAAACAAAAGCATAGTATAAATAGACTAGATAGAATGGAATAGAAGTCGATAGAATGGAATATAACAGAATAGAATAGAACAGTAAAATAGAATTCAATAGTCTAGAATAGAATAAAATAAAAAGAATATAACCATCTTTCGAAATTCAAATTTTGAAAAGAAAACATTTGAATTTGAATAGAATAGATTAGAATAGATAGAACAAAAGAGAATAGAAAATAATAATAGAATAGAAAAAAACAATAGAATAGACTAGAATAAATTAGAATATAACTGTCTTCCAAAATTCAAATTTTGAAATAGAATGAATTCAAATTTGAATAGAATACAGTACATTTGAAAATAATAGAAAATAATAGAATAGAAAAGATTATAATAGAAAAGAAAATAATACAATAAAAAAACTATAGAATAGAATTCAATAGAATAAATTAGAAAAAAATATAACCATATTCCGAAATTTAAATTTCGAATAGAATAAATTTGCATTTCAATAGTATAGGTTAGAATAGAATAGAAAAGAACTGAATAGAAAAGAATAGAATAAATAAAACAATAGAATAAATTAGAAATAATATAACCGTCTTCTGAAATATTTCGAATAGAATACATTTGAATACAAATAAGAGAATAAAATAGAATGGAAAATAATAGAATAGAAAAAACAATATAATAAATTAGAATATAACCTTATTCAGATTTCAAATAGAATAAAGTTGAATTTGAATGCCGATTTTAATTAGAAAATGTATAAACTAAAGAAATTCCAAAAATGAATTTAATGAATTTAATGGATTTAATGGATTTAACCAAACAAAATTATTTAAATAACGAATCACAACAAAACAAATTTTTTCGTTCTGCACATGTCTATTACTAATTAGTTCAGGAGTCAAAAGTAAGTGATGCAGAGTTCAGAGGTCAGTGGTGACACAGGGAACAGTGTGCAGTAGTAAGTGACCCTCTGTCTTACAGTACAAACAGCGTGGATTCTTCATAGTACTCAGGATACTGCAGCTCCACATCGCTCCCCTTCTTCTATTCTCTGCTCCAATAGTCAGGACTCAATAATAGCTTATCATAGCCCTGCCTTCTGGACCAGGGAACAGGAGAAGTTTAGAAGAGCTGGAGAGGCAATAAGCTGAGTTCTGTGAAGATTCCAGGGAGAAGGATAATAGAAGAAAGCCGAATAAGAATAATAGAAGAAATTAATAAGAAAAGTCCATAAATGTAGCAATGTGAAATAAAGCAGTCCTCAAACCACCTACATACAACCCCTATTGCAAAAATGTTGGGATGCTGTGTAAACTCTAGACATGTACGGTTTGTTTCGTTCCGAATTAATATTCGGACAAATTTTTCGTTATTCGGAGATTCGGATATATCCGAATACCTGAATTACAATATAAACAAATTTTACCGAATGCTCCGAATAACGTAACAAAATTCATCCAAATTTCGGAAATTCAGACTGAAATTCAAGTCGAATTTTAACTACACATAATGCTGACATCAAAGACTGTGTGTGTTATTAGAGTACCATTTCGAAATAATGCTGTTTTTGTTAAGCCAAAGGTGATTTAAAGAGTCGTAATCATTTGATGAAGATTTTTCTTTTGTTTGTTAACTTTGCTGCATTCAAATCGCAAACAAATATAACATTTTCGTTTCGACCAATTCGAAAATTTGAACATTTCAAAACTAAAAAAAAAATCGTCAAATTCAAAGAAAATTCGAAAATTCTGAATACGAATTGAATGAATCAACTGAATTGAACTAAACCAAATAGCTAGATTAAAAAATCAAAACAAAACGAAACAAATGTTTTCGTCATGCACACGTCTAGTAAACTAAATAAAACCAGAATGCAGTGATTTTCAAGTCTCATAAACCCATATTTTATTCACAACAGAAAATACAAAATATATCAAATGTTTAAAATGAGAAAATGTACCATTTTAATCAAAAATATGGTAATTTTGAAATTAAAGGAAACATGTCTTAAAACATATGGGACGGGGCAACAAAAAGCTGGCAAAATAAGTGGTACCAACAAGTAAGAGCTGGAAGAACATTTTGCAACTTATTAGGTTATTTGACAATAGGTCAGTAACATGATTGGGTATAAAAATAGCATCTAAGAGAGTCAGAGTGTCTCAGAAGTAAAGAAGCGCAGAGGTTTACCAATCTGTGAAAAGCTGCATCTAAAAATTGTCAAACAATTCCAAAAAAATGCTCCTCAGCATACAGTTGCAAACGCTCCAAATATATCATCATCTACAGTACATAATATCATCAAAAGATTCTCAGAATCTGGAGAAATCTCTGTGCTCAAGGGACAAGGACGAAACGCGGAATTGGATGCCTATGATCTTTAGGCCCTTATACAGTACTTTCAAAAATCACTGTCTGAGAACACAGTTTGCCGTGCAATCCAAAAATGCAAGTTAATGCTCTATCATCCAAAGTGGAAGACATATCTGAACATAATCCAGAAACACCATAATCTTCTCTGGGCCAAAGCTCATTTAAAATGGTCTGCTGCAAAGTGGAAAATCGTTCTGTGGTCAGATGAATCAAAATGTCACATTCTTTTTAGCAACCATGGCCACCGCATCCTCCAAAGGAGGATAGCAACCTTCTGGCTTGTTATTGTCAGTACTAGGATCCCTTTAGGACCCAGCACAACTCACCTGACACAGCCTTTGCCTGGGAAACAACAATGATTGGCCAGCTCACCTTTAAATCACTTGTATCAGCATTCAATCATTGCTCGTGTTAGAGTTTACTTTGTGTTTGATCCAGTTGATATCTGCTCTGTGTATTTCGTGTATGACCTGGCTCGTTTGACCCTGTTTGCTTGCTTCTGATTCGGTACCGTTTGGACTCTGATCTTCCTGTGTATGACCCAGCTTGCCTAGACTATGCTTTGCCTGATTCTACTGTAGTACCTTCATCTGCAGCGGTGAACTACAAGCACCAGACATCTATCCTCACCTGCAGCAGTGAACTACAAGCACCAGACACCATCTATCCTCATCTGCAGCAGTGAACTACAAGGTCGAGCAAACATCTACCTACATCTACAGCAGTGAACTACAAGTCCCAGCTGACCTGCTCTGCTCAGACCTGCTCATGGTATGTGCTCTTGTTCTTTGAACTCTTTGCATAATCAGAACACCTGAACTGTTACCTGTTATATGCTCCTAGCTTGACATTTATCAGGGCTCAGCATATGCTCAGGCAAAAATAGGACAGCATTCCTCTCCCAAAACTCCAGCAACTGGTCTCCTCAGTTCCCAGACATTTATAGAGTAATTTCAAAATTACAATTTTTTTTCTTATTATGGTACATTTTCTTAGTTTAAACATATGATATGTTTTCTATTTTCTATTGTGATTAAAAAATGGGTTTATGAGATTTGTAAATCATTGCATACTGTTTTTATGTAGATTTTACACAGCGTCCCAACTTTTTTGGAATTGGGGTTGTGTTCATTTACCAGCCAAAAAAAATGTGCTTATTAGTGTCTCAGAAAATCCTTGACTTCAGTCCACAGCTTGCAAAAAAACCCCAAAAATGCTCCTCCTCCTGTGCCTGTGTCAAAGAAACTCCATCTGTGACTGTACTTAACAGAAGTAATGACCTCTTAGGTTAATAAGTGGGTCAGAGCTAGTTAATTGTTAACCCTGCTCCATACATACTACTTGTGCTCTCCAGCTCTAATCCTGTCAGAAAGGTTACCTGGTTGGGCGCCGGGGCGCGCCGGGGGGCGCGTTGGCGCTCGTGTCCCTGTTCGTGCTGGGGCGCGTGTCCCTGGGGGCGCCGGTGTGTCTGGGCCGATCGGCCGTGGCATGCGGGGTGGCGTCTGGGCGTTCGTGCGTTCGCGCTAGCGCGCGTCCGTGTTAGCGCGCGTCCGCTTGCGGGCGTTACCTTTTGACATGCCCGGTAGTGTGGGCGTGCACGCCGGTGTCGGAGGCGTGCTCGGGCGCGTGCGGGGGCGCGGCGCGCCTTGGCAAATCGGCGCGCGCACGTGCGCGGCGTTTTGGCGCCAATCAGTCTATTTGAAGCCTGCCTCTGCACTGTCCCGGTGCTGCCTGATCAAACAGCTTTGTACCTTGTCCCGTGATCATCTTTGTGTTCCTGTATCTTCGTAGTGTTTACCCGTTGTGACCCGGCTTGCCTTTGGACCCTCCTTGACTGCTGCCTGAACCCGACCCCGGCTTGTTTGACCTCGTTTCTGCCTTATCCCTTGTACCGTTGCTGCCAGCCCGTTGCCGACCTCTGCCTGTGTGTGACCTGCCTGATTAGCTCCTGCTCAGCATCTGCTCTATCCAGCCTGAAGACCTACCGGTTGCTTGCCAGACCACAGTGTTCCAGGACTCTCACTTCAGGCCCTCATACCACTCCGCATTCGCGGGCCTCCTGTCTACTCTACCAGGGGCCCAGAATCGGATACGTAAGGGAGCCTACCCTCTGCCCAAGCGGACTCACCTGTCTGGTAAGTGTGGGACCTGACAGTATCAGGCAGCCATGACTGAGTCCGGGCAGGGGGCCTCCCCCATGGATGAACTATGCAGGCATTTAGCGGGCCTTACGCAAGCTGTTAAAAGTCTACAGGAAGGCTACACCAGACTGGAAGGACAGGTCCAGGCCCTCTCAGCCTCTCCTCCCGGAGCAGTATCCAACCCTGCCTCAGCGCCCTCTGTAGTGATGCTCCCACCAGAACCCAGGGTTCCTCCACCCGAAAAGTTTTCAGGAGAACGCAGTAAGAACTCTACTTTGCCCTACAACCCCGTACGTTCTCCCTGGAGGCTACTAAAGTGGGGTTCGTCATATCCTTGCTGACAGGCGAGCCTCAAACTTGGGCCCACCATCTACTGGAGCAAAAGGCTCGATCTCTTGACTCCTTGAGTGACTTCTTCCTAGCCATGTCTCAGCTATATGAGGATCCTCAGCTAACAGCCACGGCAGAAGCCGCCTTGCACTCCCTTCAACAAGGTCGCAGAGCGGCCGAAGATTACGCCGTGGAGTTTAGGCGTTGGAGCTCAGACACGGAGTGGAATGACGCAGCCTTGCGTCACCAATATCGGCTGGGGTTGTCGGATTCCCTAAAGGATGAATTAGCGCGAGTAGGGGTACCCCAGACACTAGAGGAGCTAATCAATCTGTCAATTCAAATTGACCGCCGCCTCAGGGAAAGACGCTCTGAGAGATCTGTGAATCACCCACGCCTCACCTGGATGTTGCCCAGGGCCCCTAGTACCCCGAACCAAGCTCCGCCTGTTTCATCTGCCCCTGCCCAGGAGGTTTCGGAACCCATGCAGTTGGGACTGCTCCGTCCCTCTCTGACTCCTGAGGAGAAGACACGAAGACGCACACTCAACCTGTGCTTGTATTGTGGAGAGCCTGGTCACTTTGCAAGAGCATGCCCCAATAAAAGACGTAAGTGTCTGCCGTCTTCCTCATTGTGTGCGCCTGTCCTACCTAGTACCGGTAACCATTTAACATTCTCCATTGTCTTACAGTTACCTGGAAGGAGCATCCCAGTACCGGTCATCATTGATTCGGGAGCATGCAGTGGATTCATTGATCGGACTTTTGTTGAAACTCACCATATCCCCACTCAAACCAAAGCCCAAGGACTGGCAGTCTTCCTAGCGGACGGTTCCACCCTCCGCTCCGGACCCGTTACCCAAGAAACGGTTCCCTTATTGGCCACCATTGGCCCAGAACATCAGGAACTGTTACGTCTAGATGTCATCTCCTCTCCTCTCTTCCCAGTTATCCTAGGAATACCTTGGCTACAGGCTCACAACCCTAGTATCAACTGGTCTACGGGCAAAATCCAGTTTTCTTCTGAATATTGTAGACAAAACTGCTTACGGGGGACCTCCCTAACCTCCTCCCAATGCCTGTGCATGGACTCGGAAACTAAGCCCTACCCAGATCTTCCTGAACCTTACCGGGATTTCCTGGACGTGTTTAGTAAAAAGGGAGCAGAAACCCTTCCGGTACATAGATCCTATGACTGCCCAATAGAACTTTTACCGGGTACCGAAGTTCCTTTTGGGAGGATCTTCCCTCTAACTGTGCAGGAGCTGGGCACCCTGAAAACCTATATAGACGAAAACCTGAAGAAAGGGTTCATTCGTCCTTCCACGTCTCCAGCTGGGGCAGGCATCTTTTTCGTGGAAAAGAAGGATCACTCCTTAGGTCCCTGCATTGATTACCGGGAGCTTAATAAAATCACTATCAAGAACAGATACCCGCTACCCTTGGTTCCTGAATTATTTCAGAGACTAGGATCTGCTACCGTTTTCACCAAGCTAGACCTCCGTGGGGCCTATAATTTGATCCGCATAAGAGAAGGAGACGAGTGGAAGACAGCCTTTCGTACTCGATTCGGACATTACGAGTATCTCGTCATGCCTTTTGGTCTGTGCAACGCACCGGCAACTTTTCAGCACTTTGTCAACGATGTCTTTCATGACTTACTGGACTTATATGTCATCGTCTACCTGGATGATATCCTGGTTTTTTTCTGCCTCCCTGATGGAGCATCGTAAACACGTACGAAATGTACTCTCCCGGCTGAGACAACATGGCCTTTACGCCAAACTTGAAAAGTGTGAATTCGAGCTCCAATCCATCCAGTTCTTAGGCCTGATCATTTCTCCTGATGGCATTAAAATGGATCCACAGAAAGTATCCGCTATTCTGGATTGGCCTGCACCGACTGACAAAAAAGGAGTACAGCGTTTTATTGGCTTCGCCAATTTCTATAGGAAGTTTATTAAAGGATTTTCCTCAATCATAACTCCTATTACAGAACTTATCAAACAAGGATGCCGGTTCCGCTGGACCCCTAGGGCACAAGAGGCCTTTGAAAGGCTCAAAACGCTGTTTACATCAGCCACTATTCTTAAGCATCCCAACCCTGCCTTGCCTTTCGTCCTGGAAGTGGATGCTTCCGAGGTTGCAGTTGGAGCCGTACTGTCACAGAGACAGGGTGCCAAAGCACTCCTGTACCCCGTGGGATTCTTTTCTCGTAAACTCTCTCCGTCCGAGAAAAATTATGACGTAGGTGATCGAGAACTTCTAGCCATTAAGGCAGCTCTGGAGGAATGGCGTTATCTCCTGGAGGGTGCAGCACACCCCATTTTGGTCTACACAGACCATAAGAACTTAGAATACCTAAGAACAGCCAAGAGATTAAAACCCCGGCAGGCCAGATGGGCACTTTTTTTTTCACGATTTGTTTTCCACATCACTTACAGACCTGGATCCAAGAATGTCAAATCTGACGCCCTTTCCCGAATGTTTCTCGAATCGGAAAACCCTGTCCCCAGACACCATTCTCCCCTCTGGAAATTTCCTAATTCTACAGGAGGACTTGATTTCTCAGATCAGACGAGCTTCCTTGGGAATGCCTCCACCTGCTGAAGCCTGTACCAAGGATGGGCTGTTTTGGGTCAAGAATAAGATTGTGGTTCCTGAGGAGCTAAAAGTACGAGTGCTAAGCCTGTGCCATGATCACAAGCTTGCGGGTCACTTCGGCACACGGAAAACAGTTGACCTTGTCCAACGCACCTTTTGGTGGCCTCACCTTGCCAAGGATTGCAAAGAATATGTGGAGTCCTGTAACACGTGTGCCAGAAACAAGACTAGCCGGACAAGAGCATGGGGCCTGTTGAAACCATTACCAGTCCCAGACAGACCTTGGGCCATGATTTCAATGGACTTGATCGTTGAGCTCCCACCATCAGAGGGTTTTTCATCCATTTTTGTCGTAGTAGACAGGCTGTCTAAAATGGCTCATTTTCTCCCCATGAAGGGCACCCCTTCAGCCATGGAGACCGCCTCCATCTTTATTAAAGAAATCGTCAGACTACATGGAGTCCCGACCAGTATAGTCTCAGACAGAGGTGTCCAGTTTACCTCCAGATTTTGGAGGGCCCTCTGTGGCGCCCTTGAGATCGAGTTGTCCTTTTCTTCGGCCTACCACCCTCAGTCTAACGGACAAACCGAGAGGACAAACCAGACCTTGGAGCAATACATCCGCTGTTTCTCTGCATTCTCCCAGGATGACTGGGCTTCCTT
Organism: Aquarana catesbeiana; assembly: GCF_042186555.1. Lineage (NCBI taxonomy): Eukaryota > Metazoa > Chordata > Amphibia > Anura > Ranidae > Aquarana > Aquarana catesbeiana. The sequence goes on from NC_133332.1 coordinate 36,369,474, forward strand.
GCTTCCCATCGCAGAATTTTCATATAACAACTCACTACATTCAGCAACTAATCAGTCTCCGTTTTATGCCAATTATGGTTTCCACCCATCCTTCTTGCCTGGAGCACTTCCTGAATGCCCTGTTCCTGCAGTATCCGAAACCTTGGATTTTTTCTCCAACAACAACAAATTACTGCAGGAAACCATGACCAAGGCTCAGGAAGACTACAAGAAGATCTTTGACAGAAAGAGACGGGGGGAACTTGTCCTTGAACCTGGCAATTCTGTCTGGCTGTCCACCGCTAATCTCAAGTTAGCATGCCCATCCAGGAAACTGGGTCCCAAATACCTGGGTCCTTTCTTGATCAAAAGGAAGATCAACAATGTGGCATATGAACTGGATCTTCCCAACTCCTTGAGGGTACACCCAGTGTTCCACGTGTCCCTCCTGAAGCCGGTCACCCCCAATTTCTTTCCTGGTCGCAGTATTGGCCCACCCAAACCTATTGTGGTTGATGGCGAAGAGGAGTTCGAGATTGCAGAAGAAGGCACAACCAAGTGCAATATCTGGTAAAATGGAAGGGCTATGGGCCCGAAGAAAATTCGTGGGAGCCGGAAAACAATTTACATGCTAAAGAACTTCTGCAATCCTTTAAAACCTCTCATTCCTCGAAGATGGCCCAGCTGGGCATCCGGAGTCTGCCCTTGAGGAGGGGGCACTGTCAGAAAGGTTACCTGGTTGGGCGCCGGGGCGCGCCGGGGCGCGTTGGCGCTCGTGTCCCTGTTCGTGCTGGGGCGCGTGTCCCTGGGGGCGCCGGTGTGTCTGGGCCGATCGGCCGTGGCGTGCGGGGTGGCGTCCGGGCGTTCGTGCGTACGCGCGTTCGCGCTAGCGCGCGTCCGCGTTAGTGCGCGTCCGCTTGCGGGCGTTACCTTTGACATGCCCGGTAGTGTGGGCGTGCACGCCGGTGTCGGGGGCGCGCTCGGGCGCGTGCGGGGGCGCAGCGCGCCTTGGCGAATCGGCGCACGCACGTGCGCGGCATTTTGGCGCCAATCAGTCTATTTGAAGCCTGCCTCTGCACTGTCCCGGTGCTGCCTGATCAAACAGCTTTGTACCTTGTCCCGTGATCATCTTTGTGTTCCTGTATCTTCGTAGTGTTTACCCGTTGTGACCCGGCTTGCCTTTGGACCCTCCTTGACTGCTGCCTGAACCCGACCCCGGCTTGTTTGACCTCGTTTCTGCCTTATCCCTTGTACCGTTGCTGCCAGCCCGTTGCCGACCTCTGCCTGTGTGTGACCTGCCTGATTAGCTCCTGCTCAGCATCTGCTCTATCCAGCCTGAAGACCTACCGGTTGCTTGCCAGACCACAGTGTTCCAGGACTCTCACTTCAGGCCCTCATACCACTCCGCATTCGCGGGCCTCCTGTCTACTCTACCAGGGGCCCCGAATCGGATACGTAAGGGAGCCTACCCTCTGCCCAAGCGGACTCACCTGTCTGGTAAGTGTGGGACCTGACAAATCCTCCTAAAGCATGTATGTGAATATAAGCAGAATGCTGTACATTATGTAAAACCTTTTATTTATTAAAACCTTACATAAATAATGAATGTGCACTAACTTGTATTTGTGCTCCATGTGGCACATCGAAGCACAGCTTTGTTTCTGTACAAGCTTCATGCTGCTGTATCCTCATTGACAGTGCTTATACTAGCTTTAATATGAAGTAAGGTCAGATACTAGAACCCGCCCAATGCGTTTTGTCAGGAAGATGTTGTCAGGAGTGGTGTTCTGCTCTTATGCACATATATGCTTCTCGAGGATTAGAGCTTGAGTGAAGTGAACACCTGATTCCAATTATCAGCCCTGCTTTTAATATGCTTGTGTGGCCATTAAAATGGTTCAGTGGTTAGCAATCTGCTGTATTAGCACTTTGCATTCTGGGCTCAGTTCCCACCAGAGACAATCAAGGAACATTTATACTCTTCCCAGTATGTGTTTTCTGTGACTGCATTGGATTCTCACATTCCTATAACCAACTGATGGGTATGATTGAAGACAATGTCTGGTTTGATATTAAAATGAAAACTTATGTTAAATGCAAAAATTAACGTTTTGGATTTTAAAAGGATACATTTTCCTGAAATGGGTAAATTTCTAGATAATACGTTAAAGTATAACTCAAGGCAAAACTTTTTTTTTGTTTTGAACAGAGTAGAGAGTGATTAGAACCCCTGTTAGTTTTTTTTTAATTTCTATCTGTGCCCCCATTAGGGAGATTTGCCCTCTGTACGTCCTGTTTACCATTATCAGTGAAAGAAAATTATACATTCTTGGTTGTCCTCAGAATAGTAATAGAGGGGAAATCTTCCAATGGGGACAAGTAGTTCTAGTGACCTGGGGGGCCCGCAAAGGGATTCTTCTAATTTGTGGGGATTTCCTCTCACTTTTTTGTTTTGGCTATGGGAAAGGGAGTTAAGGTAAATCCCCCCAATGGGATACAGATGGCAAAAAAATGGACAAGGGTTATAACCTTCCCTTACTCTATCCAGGAAAATAAGTAAAGGTAAATGTAAGAAAAAAAAATATTGTTCACTAAAGAGGTGTGTAGGATTCTAAAGGAGAAAAAAAATCAACATATAGGAGATTTAATAAAACAGAAAGTGTAGCTAATAAAGAAGTGTATACAAATAGGCAAAAGGAGGCCAAACACATTATCAGTAATGCCAAAGCACAGAAATAGGAGGAAATTGCTACATTTATTACGAAAGGAGACAGCAATGTACATCAGCAATGAAAGGAAAAAATACAATGGGATCACTAACATGAAAACTGGGCAAAACACTTATTTTGGGGGGAGGCAGTGGAGGCAGACATGACCCACTGAAGCTGTGTATCTCCCGAGACTCTGTGGCCAGATAGAACACCTACACAACATTTCTGTGAGCTACACCCGGACTACCTACCTTCACTGAGGTACTGAGGGCATATAATGGTGCTCGGTGGGACAAGTCAGAAGAGCAAATTAAAGAGCTTCAAAGATGTTCTTCCCAAGGCTATGTCTAAAATGCCGCTGCCCCTTTCTCCTCACACAAGCTCCTCTCATGCAGAAGCAGAAACAGCAGCCACAGGATGATACAGCTGAATCAGACAGTGAATGCAATGCCTCTGAACAAACTGTAAAAGCAGATTCTTTACATCCCAGTACAATAAAACAGTTTGAAAAGATGTTACAAACAGCACTAAAGCAGACATCAAATCATATCACAGAAAGCCTGACTAAAGAAATCTGAGAATTAGGTCAGCATACATCAGACCTAGAAAATAGAGTAGAAGATGTGAAACGAATGTATAGTCCTATATTTGCGAATTAGAGAATTTTAACCACTTGCCGACCGGGCCATAGCCGAAAGACAGCTACAGCACGGTCGTGTTTTTCTGGGTGGACGTCCATGGACGTCCTCCCAGAAAGTTGCTCCCGCACACCCCCTGGGGCGCGCACCCGGGAACATCCGTGACCGCCGGGTCCGCATCACAGATCACAGTAAATAGCTGCTGATCGCGGGCATTTACCACGTGATTGTTCCATAAAATGACGGAGCGACCACATGTAAACAAACCAGCATCACGTCATGACGCTGGTTCCTCCCTCCCCTCTCTGTACCGATTGCAGCAGCGCTGTGGGCACTAAACGTCCAGCCCACAGTGCTGCAATCAGTGCCAATAATTACTCTGCAACACTGTGCAATACTCTGCAACACTGGGCAATACTCTGCAACACTGGGCAATACTCTGCAACACTCTACCAATACTCGCCAATACTCTGCCAATACTCGCCAATACTATGCAATAAATTTTTTTTTTTTACTGAATTTTCAGTCTTTTTTGCTTTATAACGCAAAAAATAAAAAAACCCAGCGGTGATTAAATACCACCAAAAGAAAGCTCTATTTGTGGGGAAAAAAGGACAAAAAATTCATATGGGTACAGTGTTGCATGACTGAGTAATTGTCATTCAAAGTGTGAGAGCACCGAAAGCTGAAAATTGGTCTGGTTAGGAAGGGGGTTTAAGGAGGGGGCGTGACCGGATGTGGAGGTGAACGGAGGTGTGTGAGCTCTCTCCTCGCTCCAGCTCCCTGCTGTCTTATGGACTAATCCGGCTCTGAATGCTGCATAGCCCATGTTTGTTGGCCTCCCCTCTCCCCGTCCCCACCTTGCTGGCTATCCGCTCTGCCGCTCCTATAACCTACTCTGGCGGTGCACCGCTCGGGTGATCCTAAAAAAGATGGGTGAAGTGCTTGTCAGTGGCGGCGGTCGGCTGCTCAGTTGTGAAGCGAACGGTTAGCAGGCTGTTTACTCCAGGCTCTGCTGGTTACCTAGCAGCGGTCCGCGTTCTCGCGAGAGCTACGATTCTCACGGGACCTGCAGGAGAAGCGTGGTGAGCGGCGTATAGCCTGATCTGCAATCCCTGTGGGGAAGTCGAAGGAAGGAAGGAGAGAAGCGGTAAGGGGAAGGTATCCATACAGGAGTCTTTGATAACAGGGGGGTTCCACTGGATGGGCTTGACTGGACTGTACGCTGGCTTCGTTCCTGAGAGGACTTTAAAGGTAACAACACTGAACTGTTTCCCTCTGTAATAATAACAGGACATTATGCTGAGGTGTTGTTGATATAAATTAGTGAATACATTGGCGTCTGCTTCTCTTAGTCTCTGAACACTGCCTCAGCTTAACAAGGAACAGAGAGACAGGGGTACTCTTTGTAGGTAACTTTTGCTTCTAGTCCTTTGGGATAATTGGTACATACCCTGGTATAATTAAAGAGAAAGGAGAGGGAAAGAAAATGACCAAGAAAAAGGGTGAGGAACAGCCCCAGCACCCACAGGAGAGCTCCCTAGCACAGGCCACTCGATCATCCAAGGAAAAGGGGAACCCGGCAGCATCTGCATCGGTAGCAGCGGCTAAGTTGGAGAAATTTGCCCATACTCCCTCGCACTCCCCAGCTAAGGGCAATCGGCAGCCCCAAGAGAAGACCCTGACGGGAGGCACAGGGGATAGAAAAAGCACAAGTAAAGTTACTTCAGCAACACTAACAGCTACGAAAGTTTCGAATAAAAAAAGCCCTGAGAGGGACCCCCTAGAAAAAATGTCTGAAGCAAATCCTGTTACTGGGGTACTTAATGAACCTGAGCCTACATTGAAGGAGGTGCTGAGTGCAGTTAATGCCTGCAGGGGATCGCTGAGCGAACTATGCGACCAGTTAAGAGGCCCTAAAGAAGAGTTGTGTTCAATGAGCCAAGAATTACAAAACGCGGTGGAGAGGACTTCCATGTTGGAGGAGAGGTTAAGTCAGCTAGAGGATATTTTACATCCTATGAGGCAGGAGTTTAAACTAATGCAGACTCAGTTAGACACTTATAAATCCAAAACGGATGAAATGGAAAGCCGCCTGCGCAGACAAAATGTGAGGGTCCTAGGCCTCCCAGAGGGAAGTGAAAGGCCCTGTCCTGAAGTATTTTTGGAAAGATGGCTCAGGGAGGTTTTTGGTGCTGAGACATTTTCACATTTTTTTGCTATTGAGAGGGCACACAGAGTCCCCACCAGGTTAACTTCTCCAGGTATTCGTCCCAGACCACTGATCATAAAGCTGTTTAACTATAAGGATAAGACGGTACTAATGCAAAAATCTAGGGACAAGGGGGATATTTTCTACAATGGTACTAGAATCTCAATTTACCCAGATTATTCCCCGGATGTGCAGAAGAAAAGGGCAGGATTTTCTGAAATTAAGCGTAGCCTGAGGACTATGAAAATAACATATGCACTGCTGTACCCGGCGCGACTGCGTATCGATGCCCCAGGAGGGATACAATTTTTTGACTCAGCTGACAGGGCCACAAAATGGCTGGGAGAAAACAAAAAGAACTTTTAGAGCTGGAGTATTATTAATTGATTGATTTTTCTTCTTTTTTTTTTGTTTTGTTCCCTTTTTTGTTCCTTTTTTTTTTTTTTTTTTTGACAGCAGGGATTGGAGGGGGAGAGAGGGTGGTTGTTGTAGTGGGGATAGTTCCCAATGAGTGATTGTAAATGGTTAAAAGGGTCACAAGATATGCCCTCAGGGTAGGCCAAGAATGGCAGGGGGGGAGGGGGAAGAGGGGGCACAGGGGCAAAGGAGTATGCATGTTTCAAACTACATTAAAGGGTTGTATCACATTATCACAAAAGCCGCAGAGGGTAAAGATAAAAACATCACATAGATTTTTGAGCCACTTACTCACATTTAAGATTTGTAAAAGTAAATTCAATAATTATAGAGGGCTGGGAAATTATGTATATGAGTTTCTTTTTTTTCCTTTGTAATAATGATCTGGATGGGGGTACTGGAGGTCAAACAAATAGATAACTATTTTTCACTGGTGGGTTTGAGTAGAGGGTTTCTCAGTGACCATAGGCACAAGAGACAGATCTCTATATCCCTGTTCTTTTTTTGTGAGGGTTGCATATTTGTACCTTGTACATACTTTTTTTCCTTTTTTTTTCCTTTTTTCTTTTTTTTTTTTTATGTGGTTTTCTTTGTTTATATACTAAAGGTTGTTTAGAATGGTAGGAATAACCTCTTGGAATATCCGGGGTATGGGGGATCCCATCAAGAAATCTACAGTATTTTTAGAGTTGGAGTCCCATGGCACGGATCTGCTGTGCCTACAGGAGACACACCTGACCAACGAGTCTAAATTATCAATTCGAAACAAAAAATTTCAAGCCCAATTTCATTCAGTGCACACCTCTTATTCGAGAGGAGTGAGTATCTTGGTCAAAAAGGGGCTGGCGTTCTCCTGTAGGGACGTCAAGATCGATGCGCTGGGTTGTTATGTTTTTTTATACTGTATAATAGAGGGTAAATCTTTTATTATAGCTAATGTTTATATTCCTCCTCCCTTCAAGATGGAGATTTTGTATTGCCTGCTAGAATATGTGGAGGATAAAAACGATACCCCGATTATAGTGGTGGGCGATTTCAATATGGTTCTTAACGGTAAATTGGACAGGTTTCCCCCAAGGGTTAAGGAGGAAAGAGCGACTGAGGGACAGCTCACTCAGCTACTCAAGGAGATTGGATAGTGCGACCTCTGGAGAACCCGTAATCCAGAGGAGCGGCAGTATTCTTGCTTCTCGGGGTCGCACCACACTCTCTCCCGGATAGACATGGCTATGGGTAATGGGGGGGTGCCATCCCTACTAGGGAAAATAGAGTATAGGCCAAGGGGGGTGTCGGACCATTCACCTCTGACGCTGACGATAAATACTCGCATTAGATATACCCAGAGACTGTGGGCACTAAATCCAACATGGTTGGAGATTATAGGAAAAACGGAAGATATATTAGAGAAAATAAAAGAATTTGTGGTAATTAATTCAGGGTCGGCGTCTCGGGGGGTGGTCTGGGACTCCCTAAAAGGATTTCTGAGGGGCATTCTGCTACAGCGAATAGCATGGGTTAAGAGACAATCTAGAGAAAAGGGGGAGCGGATTAGAAAAGAGGTGTGGGAGGCAGAAAGATTATATGTGTAGGACCCAAGCCCAGGGAAACAGGAGCTCTGGGTAAAAAAGCAGAAGGAACATAAAATGGACATACTTAAAAATGCTGAAAACAGGAGATTATTCCAGAAGCAGAGGTACTTTGGGGAGGGGGAAAGAGTGGGCCGTATGCTGGCATTACTAGCTGAGACCAACTCACCCTCCTCAACGATATCTATGATTCGCACCTCTAGTGGGGAAATATCATCGGACCCGTTGATGGTTAATAATGCATTTTTTGAATATTATAGTAATCTATACAAATCACATCAGCAACTAGATTTGAGTGAGATAGAGAGCCTTTTAGAGGGCGTCAGTCTGCCACGTCTCCCTGAAAACGAAAGGATCGGTTTGGATTCTCCTATAACCCTTGAAGACTTACAGCAAGCAGTGGCGGATATGCCTAATCAGAAAACTCCAGGCCCTGATGGTGTGCCTGTGGAAATTTATAAATATTATGGGGAGGCGCTACTCCGAGAACTTTTGAAAACACTGAATTGGGCGGTCACTGAGGGCAGTCTGCCCTCCTCGATGACAGAGACTAGCATAGTTTTAATCCAGAAGGAGGGGAAAGATCACCTTGAAGCAGCTTCATACAGACCAATCTCATTGCTATGCTCCGACATAAAAATTCTGGCAAAAGTAATGGCTACTAGGTTAAATAAATGTATCTCAGAATTGGTGCACTCGGACCAATCAGGGTTTATCCCAAATAGATCCACCAATGTTAACATCAGAAGGACATACCTGAACCTCCAGTCCCCCCCGGGGAATAAGAGTTTCAGGGCGGTCCTCGCTCTGGATATTGCCAAGGTGTTTGATAGCCTGGAGTGGGAGTATCTATGGTGGGTGCTGGGGAGGTTCGGGTTTGGTCCAAAATTTATTAAATGGGTGAAAACCTTATACTTCCACCCAAGAGCTAGGCTAAAGATCAACAATGACTACACGGGGTGGTTTTCTCTTGAGAGAGGGACAAGACAGGGGTGTCCACTCTCACCCCTGTTATTCGCTCTAGCAATGGAGCCACTGGCAGAGGTAATAAGAAGCTCGCCTGGAATACAGGGATTTGGAGGAAGGAATGGGATGGAAAGAGTGGCACTTTACGCTGATGATGTGCTACTCTTTCTAGGGGATACGGGGCCATCCTTTGAAAAAGCAATACACTTAGTGGAGAGATTCGGGAGTTCATCAGGGTTAGTAGTTAACTGGGAAAAGTCAACATTGCTCCCGTTGGACTCGACATGTGGTACTCGCAGGGGGGGTATGCCAAGGTTGAGGGTAGAGGAGAAGATGCGTTACCTGGGCATAGTCATCTCAAAAGATCCGGCCCAGTATATTGGGGATAATTTAGTCTCCTTGCTGGAAAAATTTAAAAGGAAAAGTGCTATTTGGCGCCAACTCCCGCTGTCCCTGGCAGGCAGAATTAATCTGATTAAGATGGTGTGGATGCCATAATTACTGTACGTACTACATAATTCCCCAGTCTGGATCGGGAAGAGCTGGTTTCTAAAAATAAACACCTTATTTAGAGAACTAATATGGAAGAAAGGGCTGGCAAGGATCAGTTTACAAACGTTACAGCGGGATGGGGAGGGGGGACTAGCAGTACCCCATCCTTACAGTTACTTCTTGGCGGATCAATTGAGTACTATTGGGAAACTTATGCTGCAGGATAACCCACATGGGTCTATGGCAGAAGCGCTAGAGGCTGGGTCGTTTCAGGAGGGGCCCCCAACATACAAATTAGTTGCTAAGGTTTGGCAGTCGGTTAAGAGGATCATGGGCTATGGGGGAATTACCGAATTTTCACCTATATGGCATAATAAAGGTCTGAAGGAGCTGCTAACATTGGAAAAAAAATCTGATATGGGTCCGACATGGAATATGTAGGCTGGCACAGTTATACGAAGCCAATACCTTGAAATCTTTTACCGAGCTGAGGCGAGAATATGCTATTCCAAACAAAGCGTTCTACACCTACCTGCAGATCAGGCACGCACTTGATAGTCAATTTAGTAATACCCCACTAGAGTGGTGTAATACACCACTCCTTAATAAAATTATTAGAGCAAATACCACTAAGGGTCTGATAGCAACGACATATGGACAAGTCTCTGAGAGGTTGCTGGCCCTGCATAAAGATCTGGGTGTCAGGGAAAGGTGGGCGGGGGATGTAGGGGAGATTACTGACAGCCAGTGGAAAGGAATTTTGAGGGCTGGGCCGCTGGTGTCCGTCTCTCCGTCGCAGCAGGCATTGCACCTCTTTCTGTTACACAGAGTCTACTATACCCCTAAGAGGCTATTTAGGTTTGGCCGTAGACCGGACAACAAATGCCCTAGATGTCTGGAGACAGGAGATCTAATACACATGGTGTGGAGATGTCCAAAACTGGCAAGATATTGGTCAGGGATAATTAGGACTATAGAAACTAGGTTTAATATTAAACTGCACCAGGAGGCCAGGGTTTGTATCCTTGGCCTGACAGGAGAAAATATGGGGGGTAACAACAAAAAAAGCCATTGCGAGGTGCCTTTACCAAGCGAGGAAACTAATAGCACAATCCTGGCTCTCCACTGCGCCCCCAACCATGGAAGACTGGCTTGGTACAGTGGATAAGCTAGTGTGGATAGAAAAGACAGTTTACACCAGGAGGAGTAATTATGAAAAATTTATAAAGATATGGAGACCCTGGCTGCATTGGATGGGCATAGACCCCTGACTAGGACCCGATTCGAGAAGGGCTTAATGCATTAGGTTACCCGGTAGTATAGGGAGAAGCGGCCCAATAATTAATGTGGCGATAGCATAGTACTCCGGTTACGTACCCTTTTGTTAAAAATTGATACTTGGGGGGGGGGGTGGGGGGCGGGTTGTGCCGGGGGGGTGGGGAGGGGGGAGGGCTCTTAAAAAGCACGGGGTTGGATCCAGTTCCTAATGTTTAGATCATTGTTGTTTGTCAAGTATTTTTATATTAATGGATCAAAGAATGTCTGTAACTTGATATGTAAACACACGTTTTTTTTTATAGAAGGGAAAATTAATAAAGAGTAATGAAATTAAAAAAAGGAAGGGGGTTTAAGTGCTCAGTGGGCAAGTGGTTAAGGAGGAAAACCTTACTCTAAAAATGCATCTTGAGGATTTTGAAAATAGAGTGCGTCGCTCTAATCTGTGTATTCGTGGGATTCCTGAGGCAGTTGTTGATCTTCAATTGACTATAACTGCTTTATTCCAAGACTTACAGCTGTCAATCCCAATTGTTTGATTGGAGCTCGATAGGATTCACAGGGCTTAAACACCATGCAAAACTGAAGGTCCACCTTGCGATATAATTATTCGCACCTCTTTTCGACATCATCACGTGGAAAGGGTTCCCTCACTTTCCATGGTCACTCTTGCCAGCTCTTTGCTGATCTTTCCCCAATTAAAGTTGCTAAGCGACGTGCTTTAAAACCCCTTCTTCAAATCTTGCAGCAGATTTAGACATCTTATCCATGGGGATTCTCGTTCTCTATACGTTTTACCTATCAAGGTACCAAATACACCTTTAGATCTTATGATGTGTTGCAAAATACACTGCAAAATCTATATCTCATGGATAGATCTTCTATTTCTAATGGTCCTCGCCACCGTGCTACACCTGACTCTCCATGAGAATCCTCCAGCACCTGTTTCAGAAATATTTATACCTCACTTAAACGATTAACGATACAAATATAAGCGATTAAACCTTTGTCTATATAAAAATAAAAACTAGCGATAACAGGGAAAAAAGATACACAATTACATTTATTTACACAGAAAAAGAAAGTTAGAATGATTAGAATTTATCATATATCTCTATAGTGTTTGCTCTAGGCTGCAAAGTTAATTTAGGCATAAACTCATAAATGTTTGCAATGGACATATACAAGATATACAAAGTCATAAGATAAATCCTAGGATACAAAAAGGTTAGAAAGAAAGACAGACATAGATTCCAGTATACTTTACGCCGACAGCATATCCCTCAGATGTTCTCGGGCTGGACCGTCTGTAACCATTTAGCCCTCTCCCTTTATATGCATTCTCCACCAATCAACAGATGCAACATATTGATTGGGTCAGAGATGTCTCAAAGTCTGGTTGGCTACATTTTGAAGCCCCTTTCTCGGACATTGCTGTTACATTCCGACCCCCTCGGTGCCTATCAGTCTATGAATTAATGAACAATCTCCTTTGATCTCCCAGCCCAAACAGTCCCGACAGTAGTATGTTAATGGCCCCCTGGTGAGTTGATTACCACCTAGGGGACCTTTCCTTGTTCCCATCAGTGTATTGGAAGCATGTTAATGGCCCCCTGAAGAATGAATGCCTTAAGGTCTGCCAATGCCCTTTTATCTAATCAACACCTGTAGGGCTTCTCGGGTTCACATCAAGGTAACTACATTTCTTAAGGTGAGCTTTGTTCTATCGTGATATTAAGAAACATATTCCCATATCTAAAATATATATATATATATATATATATATATATATATATATATATATATATATCTCCACACATAGATACCCACATATACACGTAGATTATATATATATATATATATATACATATACATATATACACACATACATCCAATGGGGCAAGGCAGTTTAAATTGAAGTCCTTGCAATGGTCCACTTGAATCTCATTGATATAAATATGATATCCAATATCTCCATCACATTTCCCCCTGAAGTTCATTCTTAAACTTATGTCCTCCTTCAATGATCTTGCACCCACCCACAACAGCCCAGAAGCCCCGACCCTTCCCCACCACCACTGCGGCCTCCTCTTCCTTTCTTGAACACGCTGGAACTCCTCAAGGTAGGCTTAAGATAGCAAAGAAATCCTGGTGCTTTTGAGACTTCACATCCAAACCATGAGTGTCTGTATTGCAATGTTTCATCGCCCCTCTGCCTTGGAAGAGCGGAACTCCAACATTGATGGCGGGATCCTGGCATATCTAGTCCTGTATCTTTGTAAGACCATGTAATGGTTGCATCAATTGGATCGGACCGCGAGACAGCACTTTTCAGCATGGTGAAGGAAAGTCCAGGAAAGTCTTATTCGTGACACATTTATCTCAAGAAATAACTTGGTGGTCGCTGCTTCTTCAGGTGGGGTCGGGCGGGCCTCCAGACAGTCGTGCATGAATACAAAAAGAGAGAGGAGAACGTTAGTGTACAGATATTGGAGAAATTCTGGACAGGAGCAGAGTGTTGGCCATTAAGACTAAATACTCATAAAGGGTGTAATGTGAACGAGTAGAGTGGGTTCCCCACAGGGTACAGAGTCTGAGCAACAGCCAGTATCATCCATGGCCCTTGATGGTAGGGATAGACAATACTGTCTGTTATTGCCAGGTCCCTGGGTTCACCACACCTGCTCACAGGGCTCAGGTTAAAGTAGTAGGTAGACTGGGGAGGTGAAATTACATTAAGACATAAAACTGGATGTCCAGGGATACTTTAGTTAAAATATGGTACTTGCGGGCAGGCAAAGTCTTTTTTAAACAAAAATGATATGACTGATGTCTTAGTTACATTATCTTGAGAAGATAGATAATAGAAATCAAAGGAAAAAACTCAGAGAGCATAATATTAAAGAAGAAAAAGGAATGGAAGAGAGGTGAGTAATGAAAATGAACAGGAAAAATAGTGGAAATGAAAAAAAGAACAAAAAAACGAAAAAAAACTACAGATTGAACGCTGCTCCAACCAAGACTGTTGAAGAGCCTTGAATCTGTATATAAAAAAAATGAATACATTGGTTAAAAAAAAACATAATAAAAAAAAACAAAAAAAACAAAACAAATATTTTTCTTAAAAAAAAACCTCCTCTCCCATTAACAGTATTTTTGCAGGTCAGGTACACAGATATTAACAACAAAAGGGAGAGAAAAAAAAATAAAAATAATAAAAAAAAGTGATTAAAACTTTTGGAATTTAGGTAAACCTGACTGCACTTTATTACTAAAAATTTAAGAGGCTTATCCCTGGAACAAGGAAAATATAGTTCTAGGGTCCTCTCTTACATGCGCAACTTCTTTGTACTGGTCTGGATTGGATCTGGCTTCCTCAGAGATTTTCTGAGTTAGTGGCCTTTCTGTTCCTTGAGAGAAGATACCTTGTTGAGGTACAAATTCTCATAGCTTTGGCATTCATTCTCCTGATAGTAACGCACATTATTACCTGCATCAGGAAAAGCAATAAGGCTGCACAGGTTAGGACAACAACAGGGTGGAGCAAAATGTTTAGGAAAGCTGTAGCGTTCAGACTATACCCAAATAAACTTTCCCACCAGGAAATCTTAGCGTCTGCGTCTAAAGCGTGGGATACTTGGATCAGTCTATTTTGATCATGGGTGAGTCGTATGGTGGCTTGTTTTTCAGCATCTCTTAGTACATTTAATATTTCATCCTGTTGTCCGAAATCCATCAGCCAAGCTTTTAACTCAGCCCCAAATCCCAGAGGAAGTTTCTGTAGGTGTAAGGGAATGTCAGGTTTGCTATAAAACCTTTCTTCAGGGGTGATCGGGGTACAACCCGGTGTTCCTGCTATATCCATGCCACGGGCCAGAGGAGGTGTACCATAGACTCCCCCCCCTTGTGCCAGCATTGTTGCTTTTTCCCATAGCACAACCCCTACCTTCCTCTAGCACTTATCAGTACCAGTCATCTGAGGCTGTCCATACTCAAACCATCAGAACAAGATGGACTCCAGGGTGTAATCCAGTAGAGTCTGATAGGATAGTACCCAGATTGACCGTGATATCTGCACAATGTTCCATCCCTGCCATTAGGGATGAGAACAGTGCAAGTAAGATTTTTGACGATCCTGGAACTGAGTCATCCATCAATCTATTACGACTCATAGGCAACCTGGATACTACCCCCACCTGTCTGTCCCTGCAAAGTGATGCTGGACAGAGCAAGTTGGCTTTCCTAACCCCTTCCCTGATATGTAGCACAAGACCCTCCCAATGTGATCCTGAATAGCTCCAGCTCCATAGTGTTTTAAGGTACCCAGTGCCCCACCTCCAGCTCCAAAGACAGTCTCCATTAAGCCTCTCTTTCCTAAGGATGGGAAATAGTCAGAATACCCGGATTGAAAACCACCTGCCACCAGGTACACAAGTTTCTTTATAGAGGCTGCACACCTTATGGGGCACTGGTCTTCCTGTCATGCAGGACACAGACCACTAGTTAAGGTACGCAAGGAGTCTAGGACAGGAAGGACAACTATGGGTATCCACTGAGGAGAATACAGCGTGCCCACACAACTCCATCCCTGTGCCTGGATTTCAGAGACCATGCCCAGGGTATACAATGCACCTCTACCTATGGTTAGGTTCAAGGAACCCTCTAGTTCCCTGGTTAACGTTACATTGGTATTCCTTAGGACACAGAAACAAACTCGTCTATGTCCCAAATAATACCCAGGTGCTTCCTTCCCAGCAATGACCTCTCCATCCAGAACACAGAGTGCAATATACACAATCTTCCTGCATAACTCTTCTCCAGGCACTCCCAAAACTATACACTATCAACTTGTATGCCATCAGGCAGGCCCTCATACTACACATCTGAAGGTAAATCTGAAGGAAATTGGAAAACAAAAATTGCATAATGTGTATCCAACTCGAGGAACTTCTGCTACCAAACACAACTGGCCAAAGGGCAAAGAAAAATCCCTTGCAGCACTGAGGCGCCAGGATCACTGAACAGTAGTGAGTACACGAGCCGACCGATGTGCCCTTTAAAGCCAGGAAACCCAATTATCGAATCTGAGAAATAAAACACCAATAAAATTTAGTAATAAATATTCCATTTTCCTCCTAGAAACAAAATAATCCAATGGTTATATACCTGTAACAAGACATTAGCATATGAAACACAAATACACATTACATTACATAAACAGTGCACTTTTTTTTAAGATACCAAAAAATTGTTGAGCTCAACTTATCATTAATATGTATTACTTAATACACATTAATACCACGTGGATTTTCTGTTTTATGGCATACCAATAATTCCCCAAAAAAATGTATTCACCATGGTTGAAAAAAATTAGCAATCCGTAAAAAAACCTTTTAGCAGTACCATTTGTCAACAGATCATAATACCTCACCACAAAGAACCTCTCCAGTACTGTTTTCCTGAAAAACAAAGTCATCTCAATACACGTATCTTTCAATTCACTAGTACAGATAATTATATTGGCTCAGGTCATTTGCATGTCAATACAGTTCGCTGTACCTTTTCACAGACCTGGTCAGAAAGAAGGGGGGTCATTTGGGTGGGCTGTCAGCAGCTGAGAACAAACGTCACACAACACAAAATATATTGCATATTCCACACGCTCACACAAATGGCTAGGTTATGGATGAACTCTAGACATCACACATATCAGCATGTTTTCTATAATACCCGGTACTTCTTCTTAAACCCATAACATCTGTTTAGTAAGGTTGAAATTCTTTCAGAGATCCATCCCATTTCATTAGCCCTTTCTCAGGAGTTTGGAATGGGACCCCTGACCCAGGTGGTCCATACTTCCTACCTCTAGGCCATGTGGCGAAGCGTGCAGAGTACACTTCAAAATCACGTTGTGTGGTCCTATATGGATTATGCTTACCGACTTTTTGACTGGAACTGGATAGACAGAATCTCGCGATGTGACCCAGTAATCCGCATAAGTGGCATTTTATCTTATTTAAAGTGGTACAACACCTCTTAACAAAGGGCTTTGTTTTAGATGACTGTAAATATGGGATGGCCTCTTCTGGATTAGTAGTTTTTACCTGCGGCTTACAAAATATAGGGGCAATTTTTAAAGAGCTCTTACCTTCCTGGGATTTATTCTTGTTGATACATACCTTAGGTGTGGAGGATGTCCCCCTGAATTCAGACCTACCCAAATCAGTTACCTTGTTATCTTCTCTATCTGAAAACTGATCCAACGGCTCCTGGAAGCTGACAGATAATGGTTTGGCCCCACCTTCTGCATCCTTCAGTCTCTTTCCCAACTGGAGAATGTCTTCCTGTAGTCTTTTGTTTTCTAGTACTAATTGCTGGTGGATAGCCTCTGAATTTGACATAGAAGCTTCTAAAGTACTGATGTTACCTTTGGTGATTTCTAGCTCTTCTTTTAGGGATGTGTTTTGCACTTTCAAATGTTCATACTGTTTCGCTAACCACCTGGCCGCAAAGATTAGCGGCGGTTTTCCCGTGCGCTTATTACAGCTTCTTTCAGTGAGATTTAATTTCACATCCTCTCCCATCAGCGGGACAGAAAGTGTCCCTTCTGCCTGGAGACCTTCCTCCCTTAATGCCAGCATGGCCATTTCGTCTCCTTGTCCTGCTACTCTGCCTTCTTCTTCCTGTACCTCCCCATCCCCCTGTAATCCACATTTTACTGAGGTATCAGACTTGTGTTGTGGCTCTACCTTTTTGTCCACCACTGAAAGGTGACAATTCATGTCAGCCCCTGAGCATTCAGCTGACAAGGACAGGGCAACTGCATAAGGCCCAAGTCCTGACAACTGCTCCTTGTCTCCCTGACAATCACTGTCACCCCTTGTTGTAGCTTGTGATGGTTTCCGCTTGTCCCTACGTTCAAGCATAGTTTGGAATGATTTCTCCTTAAATCCCATAGTAATAACATTCACTTCCTCTGTTTTATTTGCTGACTCCAGCATCCATATAAATAACGGATCTTTTTCATATGGTCGTGTCATCTTTCTGTGATGAGCACGGTACAGATCTTCCCAAGCTTTTGGCTTAAAAGTACCTCTTTTAAAATACTTCTTCCCAGTCCAACGATCCCAATCTTGCAAATATTTCACAACCCAAGGTCCATATTTATCTATCATCTCTTCCCTCGGGGTCAAGGGTAGGGTTCCCCACGGTTAGACGCCCTCTTTGAAGCGATTAGATTACCCATCCTTTACGGACTCCGGACCTTGAACTGATTCCCCCAACCTTTTTACAGGTTGCCTTTACTTCAGAGGTAGCTACTCTCTGACCAAGAATTGGGTTGACAGGTACCGCCCCTGTCACCCTTGCCGATTTTTTTTTTTCACTACTTGTCAGGCCAATTCCCTGTCCTGGCTATAGTCCTTCAAAAAATTAGCCTGGAGATTTCCCAAACGAAATAATAGTTTAATCCCCCCGTGGACTTTTCTGAAGTACTCTAAAAGAAATGCTTAACGAAAGGTTATTACTAATGATTAGCACGGACTTAGATAATCAGGACCCTATGCGTGCTTGTAGTACAGGAGGTAGTTAACTGATGCACACCTAATTGCAATACGATTTGTAGGAGTTACAACATTACAGATCTAATCACAAAGCTTACGATCCCCAGTTAGTAGTTTACACAGAAAGATAGATACATACATCGAAGATCATTCAGTGTGTACTAGGCCCACAGGTGCAATTCGATCTCAAAGACCGGGAAGCGTCTTGACCTAGACTCATGCAAGGGTCAACCAGAAGCGCTTGTTGGCAGAAAGGCCCAGATCCTACTTCTTTCCACTGCCTTCAAACGTCCAATCAGAACCCCTTATCATTCCCGCAGACACCGTCCTGCAGTGTTGTCCCAACCGAGCAGGATGCCTTCTCATACACTCTCAGTACAATTTTATTTCACTTATACTGTTCATATCAGTCTCATCAAAGTATTAGTACAGACAAAAGGTTATATATATATAAACAATGTTCAAAGAAGCTTGCTAGTATGGGTGTTCATACAGGGGAGACAGACATACAAACAAAGACATAAAAATGCTTACCGTTTCTGGAGTTAGACTTGTCCTCCACCTGCAAAATCACTCAAACGTGAAGCTTCCTCACACGGGGCACCATATGTTTCAGAAATATTTATACCTCACTTAAACGATTAACGATACAAATATAAGTGATTAAACCTTTGTCTATATACAAATAAAAATGAGCGATAACGGAAAAAAGATAAACAATTACATTTATTTACACAGAAAAAGAAAGTTAGAATGATTAGAATTTATCATATATCTCTATAGTATTTGCTCTAGGCTGCAAAGTTAATTTAGGCATAAACTCATAAATGTTTGCAATGGACATATACAAGATATACAAAGTCATAAGATAAATCCTAGGATACAAAAAGGTTAGAAAGAAAGACAGACATAGATTCCAGTATACTTTTTGCCGACAGCATATCCCTCAGATGTTCTCGGGCTGGACCGTCTGTAACCATTTAGCCCTCTCCCTTTATATGCATTCTCCACCAATCAACAGATGCAACATATTGATTGCGTCAGAGATGTCTCAAAGTCTGGTTGGCTACATTTGAAGCCCCTTTCTCGGACATTGCTGTTACATTGCGACCCCCTCGGTGCCTATCAGTCTATGAATTAATGAACAATCTCCTTTGATCTCCCAGCCCAAACAGTCCCGACAGTAGTATGTTAATGGCCCCCTGGTGAGTTGATTACCACCTAGGGGACCTTTCCTGGTTCCCATCAGTGTATTGGAAGCATGTTAATGGCCCCCTGAAGAATGAATGCCTTAAGGTCTGCCAATACCCTTTGATCTAATCAACACCTGTAGGGCTTCTCGGGTTCACATCAAGGTAACTACATTTCTTAAGGTGAGCTTTGTTCTATCATGATATTAAGAAACATATTCCCATATATAAAATATATATATATATATATCCACACATAGATACCCACATATACACGTAGATATATATATATGTATGTGTATATATATATATATATATATATATATATACACATATATATACACACACACATACATCCTATGGGGCAAGGCAGTTTAAATTGTAGTCCTTGCAATGGTCCACTTGAATCTCATTGATATAAATATGATATCCAATATCTCCATCACACACCAAAGATGACAGAAGCCGCTAAAACTCATCTAAACGCAGTAGCTTCAATTCCCCTGACAATGATCCTACAGACACTATGGACTGATTAACTCACATTATTTTTTCTGGATTCAGTTTCTCAAACATGTTCTGCTTTTTCTTTTTACTTTTCTCGATATATTGGTAATGGTTAACACCGTTACCCCCAGTTCATCCTTAACTGAACTAAAAACATGAGCTTTTCATATCCCCAACCTCATTTATCCCAGAAAATATACTTTTTGTATTTCAAACATATAGCTTCCTTTACCTCCACCCTGCCACGCCCAACCCCCCTCCCCTTTTTATCCATTTTATTTTTGTATGTATGTATGTGTATATGTATGCATATATGTGTGTGTATACAGTATTTCACAAAAGTGAGTACACCCCTCACATTTTTGTAAATATTTTATTATATCTTTATTATATATTTTCATGTGACAACACTGAAGAAATTACACTTTGCTACAATGTAAAGTAGTGAGTGTACAGCTTGTACAACAGTGTGAACATCTGCTGTCCCCTCAAAATAACTCAACACAGCCATTAATGTCTGAACTGCTGGCAACAAAAGTGAGTACACCCCTAAGTGAAAATATCCAAATTGGGCCCAATTAGCCATTGTCATGTAACTTGTTAGTGTTACAAGGTCTCAGGTGTGAATGGGAAGCAGGTGTGTTAAATTTGGTGTTATCGCTCTCACTATCTCATACTGGTCACTGGAAGTTCAACATGGCACCTCATGGCAAAGAACTCTCTGAGAATCTGAACAAAAAGAGTTGTTGCTCTACATAAAGATGGCCTAGGCTATAAGAAGATTGCCAAGACCCTGACACTGAGTTTCAGCACGGTGGCCAAGACCATACAGTGGTTTAACAGGACAGATTCCACTCAGAACAGGCCTCACTATGGTTAACGAAAGAGGTTGAGTGAACATACTCAGCATCATATCCAGAGGTTGTCTTTGGGAAATAGACGTATGAGTGCTGCCAGCATTGCTGCAGAGGTTGAAGGGGTGGGGGGTCAGCCTGTCAGTGTTTAGAACATATGCTGCACACTGCATTAAATTGGTCTGCATGGCTGTTGTCCCAGAAGAAAGCTTCTTCTAAAGATGATGCACACCAAAGCCCACAAACAGTTTGCTGAAGACAAGCAGACTAAGGATATGAATTACTGGTGGTCTGATGAGACCATTGTAAATCTATTTGGTTCAAGTGGTGTCAAGCGTGTGTGGCGCCAACCAGGTGAGGAGTACAAAGACAAGTGTGTCTTGCCTACAGTCAAGCATGATGGTGGGAGTGTCATGGTCTGGGGCTGCATGAGTGCTGCCAGCATTGGGGAGCTACAGTTCATTGAGGGAACCATGAATGCCAACATGTACTGTGACATACTGAAGCAGAGCATGATCTTCTCCCTTCAGAGACTGAGCTGCAGGGCAGTATTGCAACATGATAACGACCACAAACACACCTTAAAGAGGACCACTGCCTTGCTAAAGAAGCTGAGGGTAAAGGTGATGGACTGGCAAAGCATGTCTCCAGACCTAAACCCTATGTATATATCTGTGGGACATCCTCAAACGGAAGGTAGAGGAGCACAAGGTCTCTAACATCCTCCAGCTCCATGATGTCGTCATGGAGGAGTGGAAGAGTACTCCAGTGGCAACATGTGAAGCTCTGGTGAACTCCATGCCCAAGAGGGTTAAGGCAGTGCTGGAAAATAATTGCTGCCACACAAAATATTTGGACATTTTGGGCCATAATTGGAAATTATTCCTTAGGGGTGTACTCACTTTTGTTGCCAGCAGTTTAGACATTAATGGCTGTGTGTTGAGTTATTTGGCAGGGACAGCAAATTTGAACTGTTATACAAGCTGTACACTCACTACTTTACTTTGTAGCAAAGTGTAATTTCTTCAGTGTTGTCACATGAAAAGAATTAGTAAAATATTTTTAAAAATGTGAGGGGTGTACTAACTTTTGTGAGATACTGTGTATATATATATATATATATATATATATATATATATATGTGTGTGTATGTGTATATGTATGTATAACTCAACAAATCTTGACTATATATCTTTTCTACCCTTCCTATGGCCCCCTTGAATGTACTTACTTTAAATGTAAAGGGTTTAAATACACCGCAAAAACGAACTAAAGTCTTTCGCTCTTTGGCATCAACTAAGGTGCATGTTGTGTGTCTCCAGGAGACCCATTTTACTACTACAGCAACTCCCTAAGTATTTTAGACCTTTATACCCTCAAGTTTTTACAGCCTCAGATAAAACCAAGGAGGAGTATTGGTGGCATTCCATCGCACAACACCTTTTTCCCTTCATACAGAGATCAAGGACCCTGAAAGGAGATATCTTATACTAACAAGGTTTTTATACAATTCCCCAACCACAGTGGTATCCTACTATGCCCCAAACAAAACTCCAACATCATTTCTTTCCCACTTGCTACAGGTGGTCGATACCCACAAAATGGGCACATTAATAATCTGTGGTGATTCAAACCAAGTCCTTTTTCCATTTTTAGACAAATCCCCAATACCCATCGCCTCTACTTCATGAAAACATACCTTTCAAAAATTATTCCAACAGTATTCTCTATTAGATTCCTGGCGTGAAACAAACCCAGCGAAATGGCAATTCACCTTTTATTCCCATCCTCATAAATCATTCTACCGAATTTTTCACACATTGATCACAATATGCATGATCCCTGAACTCCTTTCCTCTTCTCTTAGACCATTTACATGGACTGACCATAGTGCTGTACTAACCACTTTTACTTCTCTAATTTCTAAAGCACATGACCCCACATGGCTTATTAATAATTCCATGTTATCACATCCATCTCATTCCTCAGATTTGGAAAAAGCTTTAAAGCGGTTGTATACCCTCACAGAATTTTTTATTTTGTAAACAAAAAACCTGTAAGGCAAAGGCATAATGCAGCGCATACTAGCTCATTATGAAATACTTACCTTAGAACGAGGCATTGGCATCTGATCCCGGTCCACACCGAGGGAGCTGACGTTCCCTCTGTGATTCTTCCAGGTTCGCGGCTCCAGCCACTCACATCGCCGGAGCATGCGCACGGAAGTCTTCTTACCGGCAAAGTCTGGCAGCGTCTGCCAGACCTTCAGCTGGGCCTTCACAGCGCATACAACGCTGATGTCAGCGGCTGCATGCCAAGTGAATATCTCCTACACCGTACAGGTTTAGGAGATATTCATTTTACCTACAGGCAAGCCTTATTATAGGCTTATCTGTAGCTAAAAATAAAAAAAGGGGTATACAACCACTTTAAAGGAATATCTGGTTAATAATGTGACTACCGACATCTCTCCAATGACACTCTGGGAAGCGCATATACCTCTGCTTCGAGGTGTTTGTATTCGCCAAGCCTCTTTCCTCAAGAAAGAAAAACGCCTATTACAGCAAAAGCTAGAAGCAGAATTTAATTCTTCACATGCACTCTTTCAATCAAATCCCTCTCCCACGACCAAATTACAATTAGATGAAGCACATCTTGATCTTGACCTTTTCCTTTCAGACTCTGCAGATAAATTGGTATGTAAATCCAGACATTCGTTTTACTTAAAAGCCA
The DNA here is from genome assembly GCF_042186555.1 of Aquarana catesbeiana. Classification (NCBI taxonomy): domain Eukaryota; kingdom Metazoa; phylum Chordata; class Amphibia; order Anura; family Ranidae; genus Aquarana; species Aquarana catesbeiana. Next base: position 36,392,596 of record NC_133332.1, read on the forward strand.
ATAAACCTAATACACTTCTTGCCCGTGCCCTCAATAAGTTAAATCGCCCTTCCAAACTAATACGCCTGAAGTTATCTTAAGATACATATACCAGTAACCCTATAAAAATCCTTAATACCTTCCAAAAACATCTTGCCTCCCTATATAAAACGGAAGATCCTTTAGATCAGGCCTCAGCAGATTCATTTTTTTACAAATCACTTTTACAACTATTCCCTTGGCTCATCATGAATGCCTTGAAAACCCTATTTCCACTAGTGAAATCTTGATGGCCATTAAATTCCTTAAATGAAATAAGCGTCCAGGCCCAGATTTCAGCCTTGTATTACAAGAAATTTGCTTATATCCTAGCTCCATTACTAACTGAAGCCCTTAACTTCCTCTTAGACGGACATTCCCTTAGATCTGAAACTTTAACTGCAATTATCTCAATGATTCCCAAAACCCACTCTGATGAAACATCTTGCTCTAATTACAGACCTGTCTTAATGCTTAATTAGACATTAAACTTCTAGCGAAAGTCTTAGCAACCTGTCTAAACAATATAGTTGGCTCTTTAATACACAGAGACCAAGGCTTAATCCCAATGCGCAAAGCAGGAGATAATATACGTAGGGCAACATTATTGATGCATACTGCCAAATCCCACTTTGTTTTTTATCTCTACATATCAAAAAAGCATTTAAAACAGTTTTGTGACCCCATTTCCTCAGTTGGATCTCATCTTTATATGATAACCCTAGGCATATGTAAAGTATGCAGGCTATAAATAAATTCTATTTAATATCTGCAGAGGTACACAATACGGTTGCCCACTATCCCCACTTTTTTTTGCCTTACTTATTGAACCCCTTGCCCAATCTATTCGCTCTGATCCTTCAATTAGAGGTCTTGAGTTAGCAGGACATCATCACAAAACTTGTCTCTTTGCAGACGACATTTAAATCTTTATGTCCTCCCCACATATCTCAGCCCCTAATCTTATTCGAAAACTTGATCATTTCGCTCATATTTCTGGTCTAGTCATTAATCCCCAAAAATCTATGACACTAAATATTTCTCTATCTCCTTCAACTGTACAACAGACACAAGCATCTCTCCCTTTCTCATCGTCTACTACCTGTCTTCCATACTTAGGAATCAATCTTACGCCTAATCTCTCTGAACTCTTTACGGCTAATTTTCCACCTATCTTACGTCAGATTGCCAATTTATTAACTCAGTGGTCTTCTCTTCCCATATCTTGGATAGGTAAAATCAATGTTATTAAGATGGCAATACAACCTAAAATTCTTTATCTCTTCAGGGTTTTACCCATCTCTGTCCCAACGTACTTTTTAAGAATATTGCAGCGTAAATTAACAACTTTTGTTTGGGGTTCTTCAAAACCCTGTTTGCCTAAACATACATTATACCTTCCAAAACTTAAAAGTGGTCTCAGATTTCCTAATTTATCTACTTATTATCATGATGCGGCTCATTTGGCACAAATACCTAAATACCATGCAACCAATGAAACACCACTCTGGGTAGCTCTGGAATCTATAGATTGTGACCCATTATTAATATCTAATCTCTTATGGTTACAACCCTTTGATCGGAAAAAAAACGTACAAATCTGATTAACTAAACATTCCCATGTAATATGGGACAGATCTAAATCTGTATGTGCCCTACAATCTCTCCATATTTCACTCTTATCGATTCTTAAGAATCCTCTTTTTTACACTGCTTGAAAATTTTTTCAATCGTTTAAAGCATGGACCACCTCTAAATTAACCCAACTACATGATTTTATATTCTCTAATTCCTTTAAAACATTACCTGACTTATATAAAAGTCATGGACTTTCAAACAAAATTTTCCGATATCTCCAGATTAAAAATTTCTTCATGCCCAATATCCATGGAGGACTTGCACTTGATAAATTATCATATTTTAAGAATATTCCAACGCGTTTCAACTTTATTGTCAAAGCAAAGTCTTCCTCAGGGAAGGAATTGCATCACATTCTAAAATTTCAAAAAACAGCATAATTACTAATAATATATATACACATATCGCCTATATCTAGAAAGACCACATTTTGCCTGAAGGTTATAAATGCGATTTACATTAAAGCATGTAGCTGCAGAAAAATGCCTTCCAAAGCTGGCAGAGGCTCCGATCACCAATTTGTCTAAAACGCTCACTATCCTCTACGGGGCGGCCCGGTATATTTATAAAGAGACCAATAATTGGCAGCCAAAAAAGGGGTAAAAAGGCTGAAAGACATGAATAATGTTTGAATAAAGATTCAATTAAATTAAAAAAGATAATTTTGGAGGTCATATTGGTTCATGGGAACCTCAGTTCTTCAGGATAGCCACCAAGTGGGAAAAACCCTAGTCAAATTACCTTAAGAAAGTCGTGTAGCATATATGGATGAAGTTCCCAGTTGTAGGTGAGAGGGAGCTCTGGTCCTAGAGTTCCTCTCTGTTGAAAGCCAGTTGCAAAGTGCTGCCCTTGGCCGTCCCTGGCGTCCTAATGTAGGGGATGTGGGTGTGGTTTGTGTAGTGGGCGTGGCATGGGTTAAAGAATAATCCCCTATTCATTGGTGGTGCAGTGTAAGAGGCGTGGCCTACATCGGCCGCCGCCTGTATCCTAAAGTCTCCTTATAAGGTGGTGGAAGGAGAGCATTACCTGGCTTTCTGTTGTCCTAGTGATAGACGCCTCCAGCTCGATGCTGGAGAGCGTCTCACGTTCATCTGTGTTGCCTAGGTCTCCCCACATATACACATCCCCTGCCGCGACGTAGGGCCCTCCTCCATCCGTGTGTTCTATGGAGTATGGGCGCGGCATCCAGGGGAGAGGGAGAGGTGCGTCTGGTCACCCAGGCAACCTTGTGATGCAGGAAGTATTCTGACGTACGTGGCGTCGGAGTCACGTGACTCAGACGTCACTCCCTCGCAGAAGTGAAGGGGAAGTTTGCGCTGTGTGGTGTGTACAGCGCTGATGGTTGTTTTGTTTGTAACTCACAGGACATCAGGGCATAAAGACCCCGATGCCTGTCAGATATCTTGAGGGGACCTATTCAGACCTGGACAGCGCCAGTAGGTACAAAGGCATCATTGTTATAAAGAACATTTTAGTGTTCTATGATATAAGGAGAAATGCTTTTATATTTAAATCGGATCTCTATTGATTCCCTTTGATCTACAATGTTCAATAAGTGCCATTGGAAGAAAAGGGCTTCAGTTGCACTCTATTTGAACTAAAAAGTACCCAAACCCCCTTGCTCTGATTTATCTGGCATTATGTCTAAATGCCAGCGAGCCTGCATTAGGGCTTATAACCACCGGCACGGTGAGAAACTCCCTTGGCACCATGAGAATTGGTGTCTTCGGGGGGTAAGGGCCATGATGGAAGATCATGGCCCCCCCGTGCCGGGTAGGGATAGAAAGAGTGGAAGAACAATGGCCCTCACTGCCCCCAGCCACAGCATAGAAAGGCAAAATCTGTAAAGATGGGCTACATACAAATGCGTCTATGATGACAGCGATAAGGACAAACAATCATATTATATGAGTACATACATAATTTTAGTTGAAAATTGTAAATAAAATTAAATTTATAAATAAAATTGATTGAGAAGAAACTTTCCTATACAGTTTAACTGGGTGGGGTGCAGAAGAACCCGGGAGTTCGAAATATATATAGCCATCAGCTAAGAAATTCCATTTGAAGACAATAAGCCTGTTGTGTTGTTAATGGAACCCTTTGTATCTCTGTGCATGGGTAACCCAACAGCTTATTCTCCCTTCTTTTCCTCCCCTTTCTCTCCCTCCTTTCCTCCTTTTCCCTTCCCTTCCCTTTCTTCTTTGGGGGTGTAACATCCTTTGTAAGGCAGCAAAAAAAGAAGAAGAAAGAAAGGGAACGGGCAAGAGTGAATAAGAGAGACAATATGATGGATTATTTATTAGTCGGTTTTCCCCGAGCTAAAACCCTCCAAGAATGGTCTAAAGCTTTCAGTCTCATTTAAACCAGGGGGAGTGGTGGCCCTAAGGTACCTTATCCAGCGCATTTCTCGCTGGAGAAGGACCTTGTTCCAGTCCCCTCCCCTAATTGGCAAATTAATCCTATCCAAAACTGTAAAATTCACAGCGGGTTGCCGATAGTTGTGATATCTAGCAACATGCCTTCCCAATGGTAGGTATAGGTTGCCAATGCGCATACTTTGCATGTGCTTGTCGACTCATTTTCCTAATTCCTGTCTGGTTTTCCCTACGTAGAAGGCACCACACTGGCACTGCATGAGATATACCACTCCCTACGTTCTGCAATTGGCAAAGTGGTGCAGGGAGAAGCTCTCCCCATTGGGCAGCGCCAGTGTGGTCCTCCTACCAATGACCCTACATTGTGCACAGGTTCCACATGGATAGGTGCCCCATGTTTTGCAGGGGTCCTTTCTTGCCGTGCCCTTATATTCACTTTGAATAAGTGCATTCCCTATTGAACCGGTTTTCCTATAGGTAATTTGGGGTTTAGGGCCAATTAGTCCTTTCAGGCTTGGGTCGTCAGTGAGGATGGACCAATATTTGGAGAGTATTTTGTTGATTTTGGAATGCTCATTGGAAAATCTCATGATGATCCTTGTAGAGGCATCCTCTTTGGTGGTTTTTTTTTGAGAAAATCAAATCCCTTCTGTTGGTCAATTGGACTCGATTGAATGCCTTCTTCAAGGATGATTTTGTGTAGTCTCTAATAAAACTTAACATTTTTTAAAAAATTTCTGATCATTGCATTGCCTTAAAAATCCCATATTGAGGTACACACTTGGTCTTTTGAATGTAAAGTACCCCTTTCTTCCTTGTAAAATGTTGTTAGCAGAATAGGAATTGAGGGGAAATCTCAAATGACAGTATAAACCTCATAGGGGTTCTAAGCATTACACTAGTAGATTTTTTAACAAATATTTGTACAAAAATTATTTGTACTTTCGTCCTTCAAAACTTTGTTTGCTCTTAACTTTTGGAATTAATGTAATTTCCCAAATTATAACCACATTCACTGTTAGAAATTCATTCATTCGAGATACATTTTTCATCCCATTCCTGCAAATTTTCCCACTAACGATTGGAAAATTGAACAAATGCTCTTAAAACAAAACAATTTAAAACAAAATGTTACTATTGTATAGCCAGCTTTACCCTTCCCAACTCTATCAAAAACCAACAAAAACATATGGGCTGCCACACACTTTAAACCCCCCACCCAGCCAAGTACCCATAGACATAAGATGGCAACACAAAAATAAAACTTCTACACAATCATTCTTTTATATGATCATGGCATAAAATATGATAAGATTTTACTGACACTGGCTTGAATTAAGGAGAACAAAGTTGGCTCCGGAAACTGCACACAGGTTAGTGATAGCCCACAAATGTATCATTATTCCTTGAACTAACCATCATTGGCCAGATTATTCAAAAATTGTAGGTGTGTGGGATGACACATTCTGTCTGGAAACAATGATGAGCTGAGAAAAAATAGCGAATCTAGAGTAGAACAGCTGTGTGAAGCTGAGTATACACCAGTAGAATTTCAAAGGAAAATTAGTACAAAATTCTCAGAACATTTGACTGTCATTTAAAAGTAGTTCAAGATTTTGTTTGCTTTTTGACATTCAATTTTGGAATGGATGGACTTTATCAAATGAAAACCAAATACACTACACATTCATACTTTCAAGAAAAAATGTCCATCTTTCTCCTTTGATTTTTGTTTGAAAAACAAACATTCTTACAATGAAAAATGTTGAATGAAATTCTACTAATGTATACCCAGCTTTAGTGTGGACAGTAGACAGGAGTGTGGTTACTCAGGCATTTCTAAACACTGCTCTGAGATTCTGCAACCTGCTCCAGACATGAATGGCAGCAAGCTTTTTAGCTGTCACCTCCATTTTCCTATAGGAAGAGGTGTATACATGGCTTCTGCATACAAAAAATGATTGTGCAAATAATAGTACCAATAAACAGTAATAGGCAGCACACATAATAACAATGTGTAAAATATAAAACATGGAAATCAAGAAGAGTAAAACGTGCAAATTTCAATAATACATAAATCCATTGATATGCATCAGTCAGTACTCCAATTGCAATCCCTCTACCTACTGGACTGGAACCCATTGCATCCGAATGACCACAAGGTGAACCAGGCTTAGAAGTAATGGGCTTTTAGATAAGTCAGCCCCCTCACTACAAAAAAGGGTGTGGGGGGGGTTGATAACCAACCATAGTAATGCCCCGTACTCATGGTCAGACTTTGTTCGGACATTCCGACAACAAAATCGTAGGATGTTGGCTCAAACTTGTCTTGCATACACACGGTCACACAAAGTTGTCGGAAAATCCGATCGTTCTAACCGCGGTGACGTAAAACACGTACATCGGGACTATAAACGGGGCAGTGGCCAATAGCTTTCATCTCTTTATTTATTCTGAGCATGCGTGGCACTTTGTCCGTCGGATTTGTGTACACACGATCGGAATTTCCGACAACGGATTTTGTTGTCGGAAAATTTTATATCCTGCTCTCAAACTTTGTGTGTCGGAAAATCTGATGGAAAATGTCCAATGGAGCCCACACACGGTCGGAATTTCCGACAACACGCTCCGATCGGACATTTTCCATCGGAAAATCCGACTGTGTGTACGGGGCATTACAGTGTATTAAAGCTGCTGTATAGAAAAGATAAAGAAAAGTGACAATATGCATAGGAAGAAATCTTGGGTCAGGAAACTGTACTTAATTTCTAATTGCAAGTTCTTTGGGCAATCAACCTAAACGCTGCCCTTTTTTGGGGGGGAGGGGGGGGCTTCTTATTATACAACAATAGGTGTGGATCAGGGAAGTATGTGTTCTAAAGCTGGTCATAGTTGAATCGAAATTTAGCTGGTTCATCGGGGATCAGCTGAATTTAGAACCATTTATGGCTGTTACCAATATCATTATCATTGGATCAACACCTCTCAAACGGGAATGTTGGTATTTTTGTTCGATCAGCACCTGCAGCCAATTGGCTACAGTGCTAATCAGTGTATTCAGACAGTGGAGGCATCCCCAATGTCAGAATACAACAGCACAGTGATGAAGATTCGTCCATTTGCCTCAAATGTGTTGATGGGAGTTTCCATTCAGTTTTTTTGATCACCCAGTCTGATCAACAAAAGATCCATCTATGGCAAGCTTTACTGGACATTCTGGATCATGTGGACACACCCCAATTAGCACACATGTGTCATTTAATCTTTAAAATCCTGGAAAAAATATAATCATTAATAACTCCCATCTCATTCAGTGCATAGCCATAAAACCTTCTGTAAAAGCATGGTAGAACAGAGAGGAGTTGCTGAACATGCTAGTTTTATGTAGAGATGGGAAGGCCTGGGAAAAAAAGAGAAAATTATGAAAAAAGTATTTTTCCTGTTTTTTTTAAAACCATTTATATTTTGTTTTGGATAAACAATATATCTATGACATGGTATTCAAACAACTGTATATAACATGAAGACCCTAAAGTGGTTCTAAAGGCATGAAAGTAAAAACAACTTCTGTGTGGAGCAGCCTCTCCATCTCCCCCAATACTTACATGAGCCCTATCACGATCCAGCGATGTGCACGAGAGCCGTCGGCTCTCCGGGAACTCTCCCACCTCATTGGCTCCCAGTGCTGTCATTCACAGCCAATGAGGAGAGAGAGGATGCAGGACCAAGCCGTGTCTGTGTGTGAATGGGGGTTGCCCATAGCAGGCTGCTTGCTGTGGGGACACTTGGCAGGAGGGAGGGGCCAGGAGCACAGGCAGGGGATGCAAGAAGAGGAGCATCATGGCTGTTCTGAGCAAAACCATTACACAGAGCAGGTAAGTATAACCTAAAACAAGCCTTTAATACCTCTTTAATGAAATTTCTGAGACTTTATGTAAAGTCCTAAATTATTGCAAATTCTTTCAGCTGAATACAAGTTAATCCTGTAATATAGCTCAAGTAACACTGTACTTCTCAATGCAGTTCTCAATGTCAGTGTGAACAAGCTGTAAATTTGTGGTCATTCTGATGTGGCGAATTCCAATCCAGTAGGTAGTGTGATGTTACCTACAGTACAGAGTAATACACATCAGTGAATTTATTTACTATTAAAGATTGCTCCAGTGGGGAAATCTCGTATGACCCTCTGGTGATTAAGGAGACATTTTTTGAATTCTATAGAGAGCTATACAAGTCACGACGACATTTAGAACTAAGAGAGATAGAAAGTTTCCTAGAGGGTGTCGATTTGCTGACTCTCTCTGAAACAGATAGGATCAGACTGGATCTCCCATAACCCTTGAGGAATTGAAACAAGCAGTAGCAGACATGCCCAATCAGAAATCCCCGGACCCAGATGGACTGCCTTTGGAAATGTATAAATATTACGGGGAGGTGCTACTTCCAACACTTTTGAAGACACTGAACTGGGCAGCTACAGAAGGTAGACTGCCCTCTTCGATGTCAGAAACCAACATAGTATTAATACAGAAAGAAGGGAAAGACCATCTTGACGCATCCTCATACAGACCAATCTCATTGCTATGCTCTGATATTAAAATCCTGGCAAAAGTAATGGCAACCAGGTTAAACAAATGTATTTCAAGACTAGTACACCCGGACCAGGCAGAGTTTATCCCTAACAGGTCTACCAGTGTAAACATTAGAAGGGCATATCTGAATCTCCAGGCCCCAGTAGAGAACAAGGGCTCCAGAGCTGTCCTGTCCTTGGACATTGCCAAGGCATTCGACAGCCTGAAATGGGGGTATCTCTGGTGGGTACTGGAGAAATTTGGTTTTGGCCCTCTGTTTATCAGATGGCTGAAAACCCTATATTTTCACCCAAGTGCCAGATTAAAGATCAATAATGAATACTCAGAAAGGCTAGCTCTTGAGAGGGGGACGAGGCAGGGGTGTCAGTTATCACCCCTGCTGTTCGCCCTGGCAATGGAGCCACTGGCAGAAGTAATGTGAAGTTCGATCGGACTGCAGGGCCTCAAGAGGAAAAGCGGGGAAGAAAGGATAGCGTTATACGCTGATGAAGTGCTACTCTTTTTGGCGATATGGGGCCATCCCTAGAAAAAGCTGATAGAGGGGTTTGGGAGATTGTCCGGCCTGATAATTAACTGGGGGAAGTCAACGCTTTTGCCGATAGATTCAAACCTTAGCGCTCTTACTGGCGGCATATCCCGGCTAAAGGTAACAGAGAAGATGAGATGCCTGGGAATAGTCATGTCAAACGGCCCTTACCAATATATTGGAGACAACTTAGCCCCCCTCTTAGCAAAATTCAAAAGGAAAAGTGACATCTGGTGTCAACTTCCTTTGTCCATGGCAGGTCGAGTTAACTTGGTCAAGATGATATGGATGCCACAACTACTGTACATACTCCATAACTCCCCAGTTTGGATTGTGAAGAATTGGTTCCTAAAAATAAACACTCTATTCAGGGAACTAATATGGAAGAAAGGGCAGGCCAGGATCAGTTTACAAACCCTGCAGCGACCACATAGCTATTTCTTGGCTGCTCAACTACAGCATATAGGGGGATGCGAGACCCAGGGAATAACGAATGCCAGCGGTAAAATTATGCTACAGGGCAATCCACATAAATCCCTGGCGGAAGCATTAGAGGCTGGTTCACTTCAGCACGCACTACCAACATATAAGCTAGTCACCAAAGCTTGGCAGACCATTAAGAGGGTCATGGGGTATAAGGGTGTTACTGAGTTCTCACCTATATGGCATAATAATCACCTGCAGGAATTGTTAACCATAGAAAAAAATACGACATGGGAACATCACAGAATACATAGGCTGGCCCAGTTGTTCGATGATAACATTTTAATACCCTTCACTGAGTTGAGACGAGAATATGGAATCCCAAACAAAACATTCTACAGCTACTTACAGATCAGGCACGCTCTGGACAGCCAATTTAGGAACTGCCCACTGGAATGGTGCAAGGCACCACTTCTTAATAAAATAATCAGAATAAACAATACCAAAGGTCTGATAGCAATGATATATGGGCAAATAGCTGACAGGTTGATAACCCTACAAACGACCTCGGGTACTAGGGAGAGATGGGAGGCTGACGTAGGGGAGATGGCGGAGTACCAGTGGAAAAGGATACTGGAATCTGGTCCGCTGGTGTCCATTTCTCCGTCGCAGCAGGCCTCACATCTCTTCCTGCTGCACAGAGTTTATTACACCCCCAAGAGGTTGTATAGGTTTGGCCGCAGACTGGATGATAAATGCCCTAGATGCCTGGAGACAGGGGACCTCATACATATGATGTGGAGATGCCCAAAATTAGTAAGATACTGGTCAGAGATTGTAAAAACTATAGAAATCAGGTTTAAAACCAAACTGGACCTGGAGGCTAAGGTATCTGTCCTGGGTCTGACAGGAGAAAACACAGGGAATAATAGTACAAATACTGCCATGGTGAGATGCCTCTATCAAGCGAGGAAATTGATAGCACAATCCTGTCTCTCAGCCATACCCCCAACTCCGGAAGAATGGGTTAGAACAATAGATAAGCTGGTGTGGACAGAAAAGATAGTCTATATTAGAAGGGGTAGCTATAGTAAATTCATTAAGATATGGAAACCCTGGCTTCAATGGTCGGGTACCCCCCTTTGAACCACACATAAGTCTTAGTAGGAGGCCTAGCGGCACAGAGAGCAACAAAGAGTGCAGGGGCGAAAGGAAAGAGGAGTAGAGCAACCTTGAATAACAGACAGAACTAGGGTACTATAAGAGACAGCGTAAATACTCTTTACCTGGTTCAATGATTGGGGTGGGGGGGAGGGGGACATACTGGCAGGGTTGGAGGAGGGAAGGGAATGGGAAAGTAAAAGGAGGGGGGAAAATTGATAATGTATCTATAAATGATTGAAGCAATGATTTGCTGGTTAAATGTTTTTATTTGCATAAGAGTTCGAGAGTAACTGTATGTTTATATGGAAATTAATAAAAAGTATTAACTCAAAAAACAAAACAAAAAAAAATGTCAATGCATTTAGTGAAACTAATATAAAGTCTCTAGGAGGAATGGTGGTGCTCCAATCTTAACCATGCAAACTCTGAAGTAAGTGACCGGTGTCTCTTCATTTCATGCAGTGACACCTCTATGTGAAGTGGCCTCTCACCTTACTGCTGTAAGATAACAGCATGGGAAAACAATAATTAAGATATCCTCTGTAGGTCCTTGCATAAATCACTGGTGGCTTCTATAACCTTTGGGGGTCCTCCTCCCATTAATCTAAGAATCAGTATTAGGTTGTGGATGGTGGCTCCTCTGTACTGAACTTCCACACTCACCCCGAAAGGGATGCAAAGGGAAGAAGAGGAATGCCCAATAGTGTAGTATGTCGTATAAAAATGTATTATTAAAACCAACACGGGGCCGCACTCGCGTTGAGCGGGATGGGACACGGTGTGACATTCACGAGCGCCGAGCTCATCCCAGTGACGCGGGGGGGAGCTCGGCGTTTGTGGATGTTGTGCTTTGTCTCGTCTTGCTTGGTGTGAGTGTTGCCTTGTGGGTGGACAATGGTGCGTAAACTGTTATTTGTTTGGTATAAGATATTGCTGCTCGAGTCATATCGACTAAGCATTTTGGTCTGTTAATGGTTAACAGCTGTTCTACTTGATATTAAAGGTTAATGTTTACTTCATAATTAAAATTAATGTAAACCCAATAAAGCATCTGCAGACTAAATTCTCCCACAAAAAAAAAAAAAAAAAAAAAAAAGATTGCTCATAGGGATACCAACTATTGTTTCATGATTTATGTTACTTGTTTTGCACTTTGTTATTTTGTGAGCTGTTTATTATCATTTGTTTGAGCATGTTTGTTAATGTTTGCAGCATATATTTAAGGTGTCTGTGTACACTGATTAGTTACATAATAGCACATTTTATATAATTGTAAGTCAAATAATAGTACAAAATAATACCAAACACACCAGAGAAAAGAATGTGTAGAGTATCATCTGTACAGTGAAGTTTTGTACCCAGTGGGAGAAGTGGACTCTATGTTTGTTACTAATGCACTGGGTAGAGGAATACCAGTTTTGAGTGGGCTTACCATTTAATAAAGTTTTGTCTACAAGTTTCAGTTTGTCAAGTATATTGAAGGGAAGCTTTTAGGATGCGTATTCCAAATGCCTATACAGGTATTTTATCAATTGAGAGTTTTTTCTTTTATTTTAGCACTTCCAGTGGTTAAAGTGCAGAGTTGCCAAACAAATAAGATCTAAAGAATAAGTTCACCTTTGATAAGAAAAAACAATAATAATAAATGCACATCCTTTTTACAGGTATAAAATGTGCATTTATATATATTTTTAACCTGTAGCCTTTAAAGCATTGCACCCATGATCAGGAGATCACAGGTGCAATGTCAGGCTCCTGCAGATTCTCAGTACAGTTGTCTGTTGGTACTTCCTGTACGACAGTTACTGAACTGCAAGAAGATCAATGAACTACAAACGCAATGACCAGCACCCTCACAGCTCATTCAGAACTACAAACTGTCTGCCACAATGGATTATGCATTTGTAGTTCATTCATTCACAGGAAACTGAAAATGAATGATGGGGCTGTGTGGGCGGAGCCCAACAGAGCTATGCTGTTTTTGAATTGTGTCAGTGAGTGTGACGAGAGGATCTCTGCTGTCACAATGGGGGATTGGGGGCAAAGTGAACACATCCTTTAAAGATTCCTGGTGTACAGGTTTCACCCCCGACCTGTGGATGTGGAAGTGGATGAGGAATGGGGTGGACCATATTCCTTCACATGAAATGAATCCGAATCTCCCCCATCCTGAGTGGGGGAATATTATTAATAAAACATGGAGAAAACATCTACTTTAGCTTAAATTCACTTGTTTTTTTTTTTTTGCAATTGCTTGTTCATCATTACCTCCTCATGCAGTAGGTCATTCCACCGTGTGAACATTTATATTCTAAAGCTGCATGAATGATTTGCTCATCTACCAGTGACTCATATTTTTCTGCCATCAAAATCTTACAAAATAATTTTTTTTTCTCCTTCTCAGTGCCCCCAGAGGTGAAGGTGTGGGGTCATCTTCAGTCAGATGGGGTGACAAGACTATACTGCCTGGTGTACGGGTTTTACCCCCGACCTGTGGATGTGAAGTGGATGAGGAATGGGACAGATCATGTTCCTTCAGATGAAATGACTCCAATTCTCCCCCATCCTGATGGCACCTATCAGATCAGAGTCAGTGTGGAAGTGCCAACAAGGAAGGGAGACACTTACTCCTGTCATGTGGACCACAGCAGTCTGGGGAATGAGACTCTTAATGTGAAATGGGGTGAGTGTCAACATCCTTTGTATAACAATAATTTAAATGGTATTAAACTCTTAGTATGACATTTTACCTACATGAAAGCTTTTAATAAGTCTTACCTGTAGGCACCATCAGGGCCGCTGTTAGAAATCATGAGCCCCGTACAGCCTACCCGACGGGGCCCCCTTAAATCCCGCCCTCGACTCCCCCTAGGCTCCTCCTCTGACTTAACCTCTGCAGATTTGTCACCATTTACAAATGCACAAGCGTTCATGATTGTGCATGAGTACAGGGGGACAGAGGCAGTTTAAAAATGTTTTCAATGTTATTTTATTACAAAAAAAAATTAAACTGTATCTTTCATTTCCTTTTGTATCTCTTTTATTGCTATCAGAAGGGATGAAAAACATCCCTTCTGATAGAATGGGGCAGTGACAGGTCCTGTCTTGGAGAGATCTGGGGTCTATCAGACACCAAATCTCTCCTTTGGCCTCCAAAGCAGCTGATCAAACAAAAATCGATTTGATCAGATGTTTGTTTAAGCCAGTAATGGCTTGCTTACATGAGACCATGTAAGTAGGAAGAACATCATCAGTTCCTCTCACTGTGTCCCAGGAACTGGATGTTGCTGCCTACTTCCTTAATGGGACCCCTGATTTCACAGGAGAGCAACAGTGGTGAAACCCCCTTCCACTGCCTGCAAAAGTAATCCAGGGGCTTCTTAGCCACTAGGATTACTTTTACTTTGTGCAGACTTGTTGGGCCTAAAAAATAATATCATGATCATTGCTGCAGCAATGACCAAGATATCACCCTTCCAAACCAGCAATGTACGAGTACGTTGCTGGACAGGAAGTGGTTAAAGGGGGGTGGTTGGGAGGCACATGTTTACTGCCCCCCCCAAAGGAAAGTGTAAAGTAGCATCTCACTGCGTCTTATGATTATCAGCATTATGGAAATTACACAGGTAGCACAGTCAGCATGTGCTCTGTCATGGATCTGTCAGTGTCACATGGCTTTTGGGTGCCGACTTTGTTAACTGATGGCTGTAATGTGTGTTACAAACTTTAACCCTGTACAGCAATAACAAAGTAAGCACCAAACAGTAATATGACACCCTGACAGATCCATGACAGAGCACATGCTGACTGTGCTGGCTGCATGAGTATCATAATGCTGATAATCATGACCTGCTATGCTGTGTGTAAGCCTAAGTGAAACAGTGAGGATTCTATCTGCTGTTCTCCACTCACTCTGCAGTGCAGGTGCATCCACGCTGTCCTCCAGGTTCTTGCTCCCTCTCATCCACTGAGCCGCCTGTCGCCTCACCACAGTCTCAGCAGTCGGCACGGGAGGCGGAGCCTTATCACTCCGCCAGGGAAGGCAGTGGGCAGTGGCAGGCTGGCAGAGCAATATGCAGAGCAGCTTAATGTACATGCACTCGAAAGAGGAGAAATAGTCCAAGCACTGTGAATATAGAAAAAAGTGATCTCGCGCATTTAAATCTACTCACACATGGTGTAAATTAGCATATAAGATGACATAATTATTAAAATAGTGATATAAACAATAAGTGAAAAATCGCAAGAGCAAGAATATTAAACACAAGTGACAAGATAAAAAACCAGATGATAAATGAAATAAAGTGCCGAATACTAGGGTAATTGTGCAATAAAGTGCAAGTTCATGGAGTATACAGGTGACTGGTTCTGTCCTGGATGTGCAAGATAATAAGGTGACTCAGTGCAGGGATGGATAAACTGATTGGCCACAGTTTAAACCGGTCCTCATAGGGGATGATTCCAAAAACATTTAGGCTCTCAGAACTCTCACCTCAATGATAGTTAAAATGGGCATCATGTTAAAGTATCTGTTTATCGCGTCACTGTATTCTTCAGACCATTCTTATCCATTTGTCCCGACTTTATTACGTTCCTCTCCACCACTATTGACACTGTCAAACCTGGTAAACAATGTACCTCCAAGGCACAACGGCCCGGTGGGGGGGAGATAGGGAGAAAGAAGGGAACCTCCAATAGTGTAGTATGTTAAATCATATAATGGTAGTTTATTAGGGGGCTTCAGGGTGGTCTCTTACATAACAAAACTTTAAAAACAAGCGAGTACAGCTGGAACGGCGTTTAGAGTGCCTCCTTACTTGGACTTCCGGTTACGTCTGCTCTCCGCCACACCCTACGCGTTACGTCACCGCTCGTGACTTCAACTGGGGAACCGGATTGGTCAGAGAGCTATGCTTTTTATATGGTTATGCCGGAAGTATTGTAGCGGCCATTTTCTTGTGGCCCGCTGATATATATCAGCACGGCAATTTTAAAGAAGGTAAATGAATATACATAGCGGCCATTATTGTGTAGATCGTGTTGGTACTGTCATCAATGATGGTATATGGCAATCATATAACATAAACTTTGGAATTAAAATAAACGTTATTGGTTTAAACTCTGTCACCAGAAAATAATTTAGAGAGGAGAGAACTGGACATAAATCTGTTTAGTACGGGCGCATCAGTCGTATACCGTAGTACTTAAGGAGATGCTAGTACATATATACAATATATATTTAAAATTTCTAATGAATAAACAAAATTCTTGGATAGCATAAATATCATAATGGCATAAATCTAGTATATAAAATCTATAATTATAAAAAATGTAAAAATAGATTAAAAATTGCTAAGAAAACAGTTTAAGTCAAATTCAACAATTATACCTCTAGGCGTTAAGGTACCCATGGTATATATCCAATAGGATTCTCTTTGGCTAATAGTCCTTATTTTATGGCTGCCTCTCCATGACCCTTTGTATTTTTCTATACCCCAAAATTGAAGGGATGTGGGATCCTGATTATGTGCTAATGCAAAATGTTTCGATACATTATGTTTGGGGTTTCCTTTTTTAATATTTTGAATATGTTCTTTTATTCTGGTTTTGAGGGCTCTTTTGGTTCTACCTACATACTGGAGTTTGCAGCTGCATTGTAACACGTACACTACTCCCTCTGTATGGCATCCTATAAAATCATTAATCTTAAATGTTTCTTGTGTAGTTGTTGCTGTAAAATCTATTCTGTAAAATCTGTCCTTCTCACCTACAGTACGAAGGACACTTGTACTTAATCTTAGTCCAAGCACTGTGCTCACCCCCTGGGCCCCTCTGTAGACCAGCTGGGGCCCAGAAAAATGTAATTACACCCCCCTTCTCTAGTAGCGGGGGTGAGGTTTAGAAAGCTCTAGTTTTTAATATGCAGAAATTAACTGTAAAACTTCCCAGGCCCCTCTGTGGAGCCGATGGGGGCCGGGCCCGGTACAACAGGGCTGGCTGTACTGCCCTATGAGTGGCCCTGGGTACTATGGATATCTCCTAAACTTGCACCATTTGGGAGATCATTACATGGCTCCAGCCAATGATGTCAAAATCTTATGTGCAGTATGCTCTGCATTCATGTATTGTAATTGCATAGAGCGCCATGCCCTGATAATGACTCCAGTGCGCATGCATGAGAGTGACATCATCACGACCGGCCATTTACACAGCCAGAGAGTGCAAACCCAGAAAGAAGACCGGGTAAGGATAGAAGCATCAGACAACCTGACAGCTCAGCGCTGGAGGGCTCCACTTGAAAGGTAATTATGTCATAATAAGCTAGTATAAATCTCCAGAGTCCAATTTAAAAAAAAAATGGTTATAGAGTTTAAGGGTGGCTTCCCACTACCCAGCTGCGCTTTTGCTAAAGCACAGCCTAGCCATGGTTTTCGTGTGGGTTAGCTCTGCTTCTCAAAAGACTTTTATGAGGTCCTGCAGTTTTGGTATGGTTTCAGAAAGTGCATCAAAACTCCTGCACACTGCATCTTTGGTGTGTGGTTCTGAAACCACACAAAACCTCAGGACATCATAGAAGTCTATGGGAAAGCATAGCTAACCTTCTTAAACCCATGGGCTTGTTGCACTTCACCAAAAGAACAACAGGACCGCACTGGGGCAGTGTCACACTGTCCTAATACCGCTTTAAAGATAAGAATGGGAAGAAAATTCACTCTTTGGTCACTTAGCTACATCTGACTCTCAATTTTTACATAAGCATCCCTCGGCACAATGCCCAAATGCTGAGGATACATCAATAAATGTCCTCCCTTTTACAGCTACTGCTTCACAACAAGACAGTTTGCACTGCTGCTTACTGCCATACCTGTTTGTAACTGCCAACTTTGGTCTCCACTAAAGATCGGGAACGAGGCAGAGCAGTTCATATGTGATCAATATGTCAGCTAGAATAATGATTTCAGCTTGTAAAGGTCACTGTAGCCTGTGGAAGGCAGCATACCTTTGTTTATTACTGTAATTGTCTGATACACTTTGAGTATTAAAAAATAAAATAAAAATATATGGTATATTATATTAGACAATTTTGTATTCGTTCCTGTGATATCTAGTCCTGGTGATGACAATTTTCACTAATTCTTGTCTTGGTGTTGCCAGGGTAGATAATGAGGGAAAACTTCCCAATTGGGGTAATAGAAAGAAGTGAAAATCTGAGTGCAGTTTTAAAATAGAACTAAAGAAAAAATTATTATTTTTTTGGATAAAGGGAGTGTTATAACCCCTGTCCGTTTTTTTGCCAGCTGTGTCCCATTGGGTATATTTCCCTTCACTTACTGGCCCATTGCCAAAACAGGAAGTGTGAGGCAATCCCTGGTTGTCAACAGGGTCATCAGAACTAGTGTCCCCATTGGAATCCCCTCTATTATTGTTCTGGTAAAAACCCAAAATTTGTGAGCACTATGTAAAATAACAGCCTCTCCAGACAATCCAGTTCTCTGCCCTGTGCACTCCCTCTCTCCCATTTACTTCCCCATCCCCACTACATGTTATTCGATTTTTTTGTCCAGGACCATATGAGTTTGGAAATTCTAGAGAAATGCTTAAATAATGCATTACAATTTAACTAAACCCATTAGATTTTAGTTCACTAGTCAAAACTGAAATTAAATATGTTTATGCTGTCACCATAGCATGGCACTGTGGACAGCACAATTAATGATACACTATGCCACGTCCTAAATCTGTTGTATAAATACAGGGATTGGAAAAAAATTACTTTTCAGGCATGTTTTTCTTTTGGTTAAAAAATAAAAATGTTTATTCATTACAAATCATTGACGAAAAAAGACTAGGACAAAGATAAAAGACATTTACATAAGTGAATGTGATTTAAAAACATGTCTCAGTGACCAACCATGCAGTCCAATCACAGCCGTCATGTGATGTAAATAGAGAGCCGGTTGCTAGGCGATCGACTCGCCTCTCCTCACACAGAAGTTGTCAGTAAGGAGAGGAGAGCAGATCGCTGCAGCCGGCCGGTGATCAGTGAGTATGAGATGTTTTTTACAGCTTTTTACACACTGATCACCGGCCCAGTGTCCCCACACATGTCCCCACACAATGTAAACACAAAATAGTGTCCTCAAAACACATGTCCCCACACAGTAAAAACACCTGTCCCCCACATATGTAACAGTAAAATCATATGTCCCAATGATCATCTGCACACATATGTCCGTGATCACTTGCACACATCTGTACATGATCATCTGCGTACATCTGTCTGTGATCACATAAACCAATTATTATACACTTAACGGGATTTTTTTTTTTACCAAAGACATGTAGCAGAATACATTTTGGCTTAAATTTATGACAAAATTCGATTTTATTGGATTTCTTTTAAAATAGAAGGAAGAAAATATTGTTTTTTTTTCCAAATTTCCACTCTTTTTTCGCTTATATCGCAAAAAATAAAAAGTTGTAAATAAATACCACCAAAAGAAAGCTCTATTTGTGTTAACAAAATATTGAAGCTTTCATTTGGGTACAGCGTAGCATGACCGCGCAATTGTCATTGAAAGTGCAAGAGCGCTGAAAGCTGAAAATTGATCTGAGAAGGAAGGGGGCGAAAGTGCCCAGTATTGAAGTGGTTAAAAGTACAACATTTATTAAAAGTAAATGACAGATACAGGTAAAGATAAAGAAAATATGACAAGGATACTTAACTAAAGATGCTTGTTTCCTGCCACAGGTCCCCCCATTAAATGGCATGGTGCAGGTGACCACAGACGCATGCATGATTGCAAGCTCTGAAGACGAGACACGTATTACAAGCTGTGTGTGTGTTATACAGGAAAATGGCCAACCCATCCCCCACTGCAGCACATTCCTAAAGGAGTGGGCTGGCTTGTCAATATACAGTAGTCAGTTTACACTCACAATCAACTAAACTTTATCCTTGTATAATCCCTTAGCCAAGGCTTGGAGGCATTCTTAAAGCAGAGTTCTGCCAAAAAAATTAAATGTCAGCAGATACAAAAAGTGTAGTTGCTGACTTTTAATAATCAGACACTTACCTGTCCTACGGTCCAGCAATGTGGGCGTACGAAGCCCCGCTCCTCTCCCCCTCTCCTCCACGGCGCCGGCATCACTACTGTGGGCGCCTGCCTGTGGCATCACAGCCGGGCATGCACTGTGCATGCGCAAGCCACGCTGTGTTTGGCCGGGCAATCTTCTGGACCTGTGATGTGTTCCAGAAGATTGCAGGGAGGGAGGGGGTAGAGATGAACTTCCTTCTGGTGCTGCGGAGGAAGTGGGAGCTTGATGCCTTTAAAAAGAGTGTATCTGCCCCCCCCAAAAAAAATGTCAGGGAATCACTATCTCTTAAAGCGGAAGTTCCATTTTTGGGTGGAACTCCGCTTTAAATATTTGTGAAACCACTAAACAACTTTAACTAATATGTAATATGCTATTTGTATATCACTTTGGAAGCTGCAGCTTGGCATTGCAGGCTATTATTAAGCTTATGATCTATCAAAACTCCTATATCCTTCTCCACCATTGATTCCCCCAGTTGTACTCCCCCTAGTATGTATGATGAATGCATATTCTTAGCCCCCAAGTGTATTTTACATTTATCAGCATTAAACCTCATTTGCCACATAATTGCCCAATTAGGTCAGCTTGTAAGTTGGAGACATCCTACAAGGATGTTATTCCACTGCATAGCTTGGTGTCATCTGCAAAGACTGAAATGGTACTTTTAATCTTAGACCCTATATCATTTATTAAAAAAACAGTGGTGATCAAATACCACCAAAAGAAAACTCTATCTGAGTAAAAAAAAAAATTATATAAATTTCATTTGGGTTCAGAGTTTCATGACCAAGCAATTTCCAGTTTTATTAAAGCAAAGCAAAAAAATGAAGGTGGTAAAACCTTCTGGAGGTCAAACGGTTAATACTGCTTCCTTGTGTTTTATGAAATTGTGTTCAAAGGTATTAGGTATAAATAACACTTTATTTTTATTTTTTAACACTTTTTGCATAGAACCCAAGAAGGAAAGAATGCAATTTGTTGCTGTGGCAGTTGCTGTTGTGTTCATTCTCATTGGACTGGGGATATTGATTTACAAGTTCAGGTAAGTGTGATGATACGAAAAAATCCAAAAACTAGAGTCTTAAAATGTAAAGGTAACATTTAAAAAAAGACTACTTTTTAAATGTTATGGTTACATAAATACTTAACAATCAAAAATGAAAAATGTTATTCAACACACATAATGATCAATAACCACACAAAAAGCATAAAACTACAAAAAGAAAAAAAATCAAGACATTGGTGATCTCTAGAAGGAAAAGTCCCATGTGCAGAAAGTGACGATCCACATCTTATTCTAAAATACAGCAACTTAGTTATCACCGCCAAACTAGTGAAATGACCAAACAATGTTTCAAGGTTCAGACAAATACATAGAAATCGTAACAATCTAGGTCATAGTAAGTTATAAAGCAGGTTACACCACAACTCCCATATAATCTACTAAGCCACGATGCTCTTAGAAAGAATATTAAATGTATTGGATTCAAAAAGGAAGGAAACACACATCATAAATAAGCTTAGTAGATGGATAGACATATAGGCACAAGCATACCACAATAAAACATTTAAAATAACCCAGTAGGATATCTCCAAATATTAATAGCAATACACAGTATATGAATATACAGTATACATATAATATACCTATGATAAACCTATGGATACAACCAATGATCAACAAGCAATGTGATGGGATAAAACTTCTCAGGCCTTCTAAATACAGTTTCCTATTGGGGGGATCCAGGTGCAAAAAAAAAACTGACACTAATAAATTATTACATGTGCATTCAAAATATAGTGGACGAATAAATCCATGCAAGCACAAGAAGAATATGCAAACCTCAGATAGAGTTCTGGACAGGATTTGAGACAGGTGCTGCACATTAATATTCTGCTATTGTACAGATATTGATCTCAGTGCTGTATTAGTCCACTACGCTCACTTGTGTGTGAAATCTTCACATAAATTGCGCTCACTGGATAGTTGACTCTTCCTTCTTGCCTATAGCCAAGGGTTTGTACCTGAGGACAATATACTATAAACTGGAAGAGATAGAGAAGCAGAAACAGAACACACTGGATAGTAGAGATAAAACACTTTTTGACAACTAAAAAAAATGCTATTGCTATATCTGAAAGGGTTGGAGATAGTAGAGGTACCCCAAGTGTTCAGGTTGTCCATTATATCAAACTAATTACAGAACATCGTTTTTATGCATATTGGTTGAACAAGTGGCTTATTCCTTGTAGCATCCAATACAGATAGATGACACCTGTAGTTTGTCTCTTCTTCTGGTGGTATTATTGAAGGCGAATCTTGCTTCTTTTTGATTGCAAGGGTGTTGTCTGTGAGATGTAGCCTGTTGATATACTCATTATTAAGTCATTTTATGGTATATTTTATTTAAGCCTGTGGTACAGTGTGCAACATTAAAACCAAAGTGAACCAAAAAGTACATTAGGGAGGGTCATATTGTTTCCTCCCAAAGAGGATGGACCCTTGCCTGAATCCCCTCTGTGGCACAAAACTCCTGACAGGAGCAAGGCACTCTGGTCCACCTAGGTAAAAGGCTTGTGGAACACTCTCTTCATGATCAATCTAAGCCGACCACTAAGTACTAGGTTAGGGGAGAAAGGAACCTAAGGGCCTGTTCTGTTCATCTTTTAAGGTCATTTGCGGTAAAGCAAGGAAGCATAAAAAAATTCTGTAGTGTATTATTGTTTTTACTAAACAGCAAGAACTGCACATACAACTGTAGGTAAAACAATTCACTGCATACAAAGTATCACAAAATATGCCTACAACATGCACAAGCTATCTATCCTTCTAGCAAACAAGCATGTACAATATATGTGATAGGCATACACTAAACAGTTACTTAACTTGGTTCTTCCTGGTGATGGAGTCTTCTTATTGCTCCTTCCTTCTCAGAGTTCTCCAGCACAACTGTTCCTTTGCTCCTCATCACATGCCTTGTTCAAGTCATCTTTCCCCTCCCCCTACTTCCTGTAGCATCAATTCCTGTCCTGAGCTCATGAAGCAGTCCAACAGGTTAATTAGCAAATGAATAGGGGAATCTTAGCTTCTAAACACAAGGTTTTAAAATGTTGATACATATTTATGCTACAAAAAATTACCAAAATTGCCACAGCAACACATCCCACCTCTTGATTTTGATAGCCTATTATAGGAATAATATTTCTCAGTGACTCTTAAAACCTTTGTCCAGGAAAGGGCAAAATAAACCCCCTGTATTGTAAATGGGATGAAAGATTCTCCTTCGACACCAACATATACTGAACAGTGAAACTTTTGTCCCTGGACAAGCTGCAAAATTTCTTTCAGCAGGGTTAGCAATGCCTGCGGCAGTTTGTGTAACATATGTGGAAGGAAAATTCTAGATGAACATCCATGGTCCTCCATACCACAAGGAAATGCTCAGATGAATGTCCATTCTAATTCAGTCGTCAACAGAAAATCATCTGCATCTTCCTTCTGTTCTCTTCTCTTCTTCTGGTCTTATATAAAAGTTTTGGTGTACAATACACTCTGTGCAAAATAAAAAGTTGTGTTACTCTGTGGGATGGAGAGAGTAAAATAATCTGACTAGTCTGTAACACCTTCTCCCAAAGCTCTTTGAACAGGGGACCCAAATCCTCCTCCCATCTGCACTTACACATAAGAGAATACTTTAAGTGGTTATAAAGTCATAAGGTTTTTATCTTAATGCATTCTATGCATTAAGATAAAAAGCCTTCCGTGTGCAGCAGCCCCCCTCACCCCCCTAATACATACCTGAGCCTGATCTTGATCCAGTGATGTCCATGAGTGCTTCAGCCATACAGAACTCTCCTTCCTGATTGGCTGAGACACAGCAGTGGTGCCATTGGCTCCTGCTGCTGTCAATCAAAGTCAGTTAGCCAATCAGGAGAGAAAGCTGCTTGCTGTGGGAACACTCAGCAGGAGGGAGGGGCTAGGAGTGCCAAAAAGGGACCCAAGAAGAGGAGGTTCTGGGCTGCTCTGTGCAAAACCATTACACAGAGCAGGTAAGTATAACATGTTTGTTATTTTTATAGGAGAAAAAAATGAGACTTTACCATCCCTTTAATGAGAACTTTTGACAATAACTGTGTGCATGCCATTGAAATAAGTCGCTTACTTAGTAGTCTCAGCCTGGGCAAGTATATCAAACAAAGGTGTTGGCGCAATGGAGGTGGATGGAATCAAGCCTTGTGCACAAAGTGCATGACTTAATTGAAAATACTAATAAAATAAATGCTGTTCCAAGTTAAACTCTGAATGCAGTTGTTGAAAAGATTTTAAGGTTTCATCAGAATAAAGCTGAGACAGAGATGTGATTCCTGCCCTCTACCACTTTGCAAAGCCTTCCAGCCGAGAACGTTTGACCAATGTATCACTGGACCAAAGTGGGGTGTGGTATATCCAACAATTTCCAAAAGAGTTTTAATGGTTTGCCACACATTGTCAATCAAATTTAGTGTGGGATGTGCAGATTGCACTGTAACCTCCCTGGTGGTATGATTATGTCAGATTTTTGCATCTCAAAGCGGTACAATTGTTTTGCATAGAAATTTGGCGTTTTATTTTATAGGCCTGTAATTCTTAGCAATAACACACATAAATCTGTCCAAACAAGAGTCTAGTAGACATCCCGGGTATGATAAAGTTTGAAAAACAAAATCATAAATTATAATAAAACAAATAACTATAAATAATTATAAAAAAAATAATATAATAATAATAAAATTACTTTCCCCACGATTAACTATCGCTCAATTCTGCAAGTGTTCTAATTTACTATCGCTGTTTTTTAGCTGGTCTAAAACCACTTTTGACGAAAGGGACACTTTTTAGTTGCTATGGACAATCTCAAGTTTCTAGGCAGTTTCTAGGCAGAAACAACAGTATATATACTAGGGACACAAAGCATATAGCACTAGAGACAAAGGGATGTGAAATTATTTTATACAGTAATGTAATCTGTAAGATTACAGTGTACAGTATGTGTTATGAATTTTCAATTTTTATGAATTTGCCGCCGGGGTCTGCCCCCATGCATCACGGTGCTTGCAGGGAATGGAGCCCAGCACACAGGACATCAGGGTGGAGGACAGAGCCCACAGACACAGCAGGGGGACATTGCAGAATCCTGGGGACAAGGTAAGTACACTGCACCAGGATCCTGCAATGCAGTCCCGAGTGTGGCTCAGGGTTACCGCTAAGGGTACCGAAATTTAACCCCGAGCCACACTCAAGAAAACCACCAGGGAGGTTAAGAACAGCAGGAGTGTTTAACATCTGTAATGTGTTTTTATGGAAGTAATGAAGAAAGCATGTTATAAGAGGATCCCTGAGGGCCATGTCTCCCATCCCACAATGTGCTAAAGCTGGGCATCAAGGAAATAAACCCATTGGTTAGGAGCAGACACTCCCCTCTGCTGTTTGCAATATTGCAAAAATTCAAATTTTAATCCTGGGAGTTTTCTTTCATCAGATCAAATCTCTAAACACTGCGTTAATCTTTCCAAAATGCCTAACTGAGATCCAGCACAGTGAATTATGTAAAAGGTACAGTTGGGCATCCAAACCATCTTGAAAAGATTACTGTGGCCGGCTAGAGATAAAGGTAGTTTACACCATACATTGAGAGTGAAATCTAGTAAGTAATAGATTTAAATTCAGGGGGTTGTAACCTTGTATCCATCTAGTAATCTGTATTCTTATGCCGCGTACACATGAGCGGATTTTCTGTCAGAAAAATCTTGGATGTTTTTTTTCGACGGAATCCCGCTCAAGCTTGGCTTGCATACACACGGTCACAAAAAAGTTCTCTGAACTTTCAACCGTCAAGAACGTGGTGACGTACAACACTGTAACGAGCCAAGAAAATTAAGTACAATGCTTCTGAGCATGCATAGGAATTTTGCGCATCGGAATTGGTACAGACGATCGGAATTTCCAATCTAAACTTTTTCCGATCGAAAAATTGAGAACCTGCTCTCAATCTTTTGCTGGCTGGAATTCCGCCAGCAAACGTCTGATGGAGCATACACACAGTCACATTTTCCGACCAAAAGCTCTCATCGGACTTTTGCTGGCAGAATTTCCGATCGTGTGTACGCGGCATTAGGCATTTAAACCGGAAAACTATTTTTAACTGGGACAATAAAGAAAAAGATAAATCACAGAGTTGATCAAGCAGAAACAATAAAGATTTTTCATAGTTGAAGCTAAAGGTCACCTTTTTATAAAGCAATTATAAATGCACGTTTTTTTTTCAGGTAAAAAATGTGCGTTTAATATTTTTTTCAGGAGCCTGCAGTGTAAAGCATTGCACCCGAGATCAGTAGATCATGGGCACAATCTCAGGCTCCTGCAGACTGTCAGTGTATCAGTCTGCTTGCACCTCGTACGAGCAGGCAGATACTTAATGACAGGAAGACTCAATGAACTACTAGAGCACCCGCTAGTGCCCTGGTAGTTCATTGAAAACTACAAGCTTTCAGCTGCATCTGTAAATGAATGACGTAGATGGTTAGGCAGAGCTCCACACAGCAGTGTTCTTTTAAAATTGTGACAGCGGTTGCAAAAATCCCCTGCCTGCTGTCACAATGAGTAGAGAGATTGGGGAGAGTCTGCAGGAAAGGAACATGTTTCAAGTTCCATCCTAAAAATGGGTGGAACATGTAACATGTTCCCAAAGGTGAACTTATCCTTTAGTTCTAAACCACCGAAAATGTACCAAACTCCATAATGAGAGACATTCCAGAGGAGTGGGATGTATATGTATCAGAGATAAAAATAAGTATATCATCAGCATAAAGAGTTAACTTCTCCTCATACGTTTCCCTACCAAAAAAATGTATGTCCAGGGTCAGTCTTAAAGTCGCCAGTGGCTCTATTACGGCTGCAATTTGGAGCAGCAATAGAGGGCAGCCCTTTCTCATTTCACTATTACGGTAAGCGGAAACAAAGAGGAAATTGGTGGAGATTTACTAAAACTGGCGCACTCAAAATCTCATGCAGCTGTGCATGGTAGTCATTCAGCTTCTAATTTCAGCTTGTTAAGTTAAGCTTTGATAATAAAACCTGGAAGCTGATTGGTTTATATGCAGAGCTGCACCAGCTTTTGCACTCTCCAGGTTTAGTAAATAACCCCCATTGACCCGGACCAAGGCCTTTAGACAGAGCAAGTATGCAGCAATTTTACCAAGGTACAGAAAACATCTCTAAACCTGAATTTTTTTAACACCACTCAATAATGTCAAATGCTTTGACAGCATCAAGTAAGCGAAGGGCTCTAATGCATGTATCAACTGGAGTCTAAATATTTAAGAAAGTATGCAGTGGAGAGACTGCATAAAACCCATTTGGCCTGGGTGATTATTTTAGAAATAACCTTATTTCATCCATTGGCAAAGGCTTTTCAAAAATGTTTACATCACTTGTAAACAGCAATATTGTTCTACATAAATCTGGATATAAAGGATCTTTGCCTTTTTTTGGGTATCACCACAATAATTGCTTCTGAATATAGGAGGTTTCAGCCTCAAGTACCCACCTATTGACATGATCCACTTCACGTCTACTGGCAGTTTTATTTGTGTTAAGCACTTGCGTCTCACACCAAAAGTGGCAGCGCTGTATAATTATTAATATCCAATAATAAAGTATGGGCATCCTAGATGGATGTCCTATGGACAGGAAACAGAGAAAGCAAAGAAGGCTTGAGTCTCCACCTAGCATGGATAACTACTTGGTTTATGGTAGCAAAAATCAATAATGGAGAATATGATGAGAGTTAGAAACAAGAAAGACCAACATTTAAGACACCACATCCCATACAAACATCAGTAAGAAGGAAGGGGCTTTAGGCATAAAGCCTTGGGACTTTAAAGGTGTCAGTGTTCAGAATATATATTGAAACCACGTTAGAATAAAAGAGAAATTTTATTACAAAATGATTAAAAAGAGCCTGATAAAGGCCACATATAGTACAGTATTTTTCAAAAAGGTGAATTTAAAAAAAATAATGTAACAACGATTTATATTACAGATACCACTTGTTTTCTCAACATATTTCGCTCTGTGGAGCTTCTTCAGGAGTTCATGTGGTACCACTAGTAAAAACTGAAATTTACATAGAAAAGAAAAATAATCAGTACAATGTGAGATCATAATGAAACCGTTAATAATAGGAAAGGATATCAAATTTGAAGTTTATAAGACATTATATAAAGCATATATGAATCTGTATTGGTATGTAGCGATTGTTCAAATTGAATTCAATATTAGAACTACAGAAAAAATAATAATGACACAAAAGAAAAATTCTCAACCTTACCTAGACATATATTTTGTAACAAGAATTATAAAGTGAGACTGAAGATCACCAAGCAATGAAAAATTCCTCCATAAAGTAGCCCTCTCTCACTGGGTTCCTGCGTCACCGAAAAACTTGCAGAGGTAATACTTATATGATCAAAATTTATGGTGTCCTAATTGAAACAACAGGACAAAAAATATATTATATTTATATAGAAAATCTGATTGATTGTTTTCAATCCAGAGATCATATATATACACAAAGATGTTTGATTGGTTTTACCTTTGGTGTATTTTAAATAGAATCAATATTTGTTATTAATGACATTCTGGGTGTTGATTTGGACATAAGCACCATCGTGGGATGTAAGGAGAAAAAGCTTCAGTGTGGAGATGTTAGGCAGGTCTGGAAAGGGAGGAGGCAGGATCAGCCTACACCAAAATCCAGAACCTAAATAGTAAAAATAGCCCCATCAGTAAATCAAATAGTTAAATGAAAAAAATTTAAAATTGGCCAAGATAAGACAGTTTAGGGACATATAAAGGCTGCCACAGAAAGGGCCTCCTACCTTATAGAAAGATATCCAGGGATTAAGTGTACTGAGGAGGAGAGATTCTACCCTCAGTACACTTAATCCCTGCATATCTTTCTATAAGGTAAGAGGCCCTTTCTGTGGCAGCCTTTATATGTCCCTAAACTGTCTTATCTTGGCCAATTTTAAATTTTACATTTAACTATTTGAGTTACTGATGGGGCTATTTTTACTATTTAGGTTCTGGATTTTGGTGTCGGCTGATCCTGCCTCCTCCCTTTCCAGACCTGCCTAACATCTCCACACTGAAGCTTTTTCTCCTTACATCCCACGATGGTGCTTATGTCCAAATCAACACCCAGGATGTCATTAATAACAAATATTGATTCTATTTAAAATACACCAAAGGTAAAACCAATCAGATTTTCTATATAAATATAATATATTTTTTGTCCTGTTTCAATTAGGACACCGTAAATTTTGATCATATAAGTATTACCTCTGCAAGTTTTTCGGTGACGCAGGAACCCAGTGAGAGAGGGCTACTTTATGGAGGAATTTTTCATTGCTTGGTGATCTTCAGTTTCACTTTATAATTCTTGTTACAAAATATATGTCTAGGTAAGGTTGAAAATTTTTCTTTTGTGTCATTATTATTTTTTCTGTAGTTCTAATATTGAATTCAATTTGAACAATCGCTACATACCAATACAGATTCATATATGCTTTATATAATGTCTTATAAACTTCAAATTTGATATATGAGCCTTTCCTATTATTAACTGTTTCATTATGATCTCACATTGTACTGATTATTTTTCTTTTCTATGTAAATTTCAGTTTTTACTAGTGGTACCACATGATCTCCTGAAGAAGCTCCACAGAGCGAAGCATGTTGAGAAAACAAGTGGTATCTGTAATATAAATCGTTGTTACATTTTTTTTAAATTCACCTTTTTGAAAAATACTGTACTATATGTGGCCTTTATCAGGCTCTTTTTAATCATTTTGTAATAAAATTTCTCTTTTATTCTAACGTGGTTTCAATATATATTCTGAACACTGACATCTTTAAAGTCCCAAGGCTTTATGCCTAAAGCAGCTTCCGTCTTATCAATAATGGAGAATGTTCAGAGACCCCTATCTCCTCTCAATAAATGGAAGTAATATAAGGGAGGATTTCAGAACAACCAAAAGCTAGATATATATGGGACGAGAACTATGGGTTTAATGTCCTGTACACACGGTCAGATTTTCAGACGGAAAATGTGTGATAGGACCTTGTTGTCGGAAATTCCGACCGTGTGTGGGCACCATCACACATTTTCCATTTGAATTTCCAACACACAAAGTTTGAGAGCTTGCTATAAAATTTTCCGACAACAAAATCGACGCACAAAGTGCCACGCGTGCTCAGAATAAATTAAGAGACGAAAGCTATTGGCTACTGCCCCATTTATAATCCCGACGTACGTGTTTTACGTCACCGCGTTTAGAACAATCGGATTTTCCGACAACTTTGTGTGACCGTGTGTATGCAAGACAAGTTTGAGCCAACATCCGTTGGAAAAAATCAATGGATTTTGTTGTCCTAATGTCCGATCAATGTCCGACCGTGTGTATGGGGCATTAGACTGACAAGTATATTGAAGCTCAGTGGGATGTGCAATACACCAAAGAAATATATTTCCATTATATTTAGTAAAAAAAATTATACATGTGACATATATTTACAAAATATTGTAAAAATATGTCACATATATAATTTGTTTCTAAATATAGTGAATATAAATGTAGTATATAAATATATACCCCAAATTGAGGATTTAACCACTTGCTTACTGGGCACTTAAACCCCCTTCCTGCCCAGACCAATTTTCAGCTTTCAGCGCTGCCACATTTTAAATGACGATTGCGCGGTCATTCAACACTGTACCCAAATGACATTTTTATCATTTTTTTCACACAAATAGACCTTTCTTTTGGCCGCATTTAATCACTACTGGGGTTTTTATTTTTTGCCAAACAAAAAAAAGACGGCAAATTTAAAAAAAAAACAAAAAAACCTGTTATATTTTGTTAAAAAAAATTTGCAAACAGGTAATTTTTCTCCTTCATTGATATGCGCTGATGAGGCTGCACTTATGGGCACTGATGGGATGCACTTATGGGCACTGATAGGTTGCGTTAATAGGCACAGATAAGGCAGCACTGATGAGGCGGAACTGATGGGCCCTGATGGATGGCACTGATGGGCGGCACTGAAGGGCACTGATAGGTGTCACTGATGGGTAGCACTGATAGGTGGCACTGATGGGCACTGGTAGGTAACACTGATAGGCAGCACTGTTGATGAGGTACTCATTGGTGGCATTAATAGGTGGCACTGTGGGCACTGGTAGGTGGCGCTGGTGGGCACTGGTAGGCGGCACTGTTGTGCACTGGTAGGTGGCACAGGTGGGCACAGATGACTTGGCGGCAGATCTCCACGATCAGGACCGATGTCCCTCTGACAGCTGCCGGTGATCGGCTTTTTTTTTTCTCCTCACGCTATCACCGTGAGCAAAGTAGGTCCACGCTGTAGCCATCATTTGGCTATAGCGCAGACAGGAAGGGGTAGAGAGAGGGAAGCTTACCTAGGGTTACATCAAAATCATTATTAAAGTCTCCCATCGCCAATACTGGTAGCAGCATTCCTTAGTTACAAATTTTGCAAGCACACTTCAGCCAAATACGAAGGTGGTATATAAACATCTGCAACAATACAGTGCATATCAAATTATTTTAAACATGGGAAGATGTATTGCCCCTGTTTATACACTTCCACTTGTTCACAAGAGAAATCAATGCCACTGCAGACCGAAATCGATACACCTCGTGTTTGAGAAGAAAAAAAAAAACGAATGCGGTTGTGGTGCTAAATACTTGCGTTGAGGACCCCATTAGCTAGCATGCATGGTGGTGCAACCTACTGTATCTATTAGTATTTATAGGCAAGAAAGGAGACTTCCATCATGACAAATATGGAGTGCGGTGGTCCCATCCCTTACGTAATGAATCATTGACCAAAGAATCCCTCTAGGATTGGGACTTTGACAGACCGCCAGACTCATTCAGGTAAAAAAAAGTTATTGATCTGCTTTAAAAAAGACGTGAAAGCGTCTATAGTATACAGTATATTAAAAAATCAAAAAAGTCATTGCATACAGCATAGAGACAGAATCAAAAAACAGAGAAACTCTACAAAGGTGACAATAATTAATATACTCTCATGGGGGTGGTGTGCCCCGTTACCCGACTCGTTTCCGGTAACTCTGATACCTTCATCGGGGGTTTTGAGAGTTGTAAATGTTGTGTACATGTATGGATTCCCTAGGAGTGACTTTGTGTTCAAGTAGCACCCATGGCCCCTCAGAACAAATATTGTATATTCATTTGTGCCAGACCAAAATTATATAGGAGTAGTATATGTAGCAATAACTCTTGGTGGAGCTGCTGGTTTAAGCGGGCTGTTAACTTCACTCTCCTTCCCTCTGTTTCGCCGGCACCGGGTCTAGGGTTCCGTTGAGTTTACCTCCGGATGATACAAGCACCAACACTTGAGTACGTTTTCATTGCTTTATTGAACCAAGTAACAAAGGAAGTAGCAGGAAAGAGGCAGGAGGAAAACTGCAGGGAAGCTCAAATACCTTTCTTTAAGATTCTTGACAACGTCCCTTGAAGTTGAATATTTTAATAGAATGCAATCCCCTTGTGGGACACGATCTTTGCTCGCCTGGATAGGCCTCTCTCACTTGCCTAACTAACTTCAAAGTTCTTTTGTCCATAATTACCAATAAAACCGGGGATCTGGCAAGGTCAGTGTCTTTCCCAGTTTATCCACTGTGGTAATGAAATATACAACGTCATCTTTTCCGGGCCTGCAGATGACCACTTTTTCAGCATAGATGTGCCGACCGAAGTTCCATTGCATAAAACATCCACTAAAACGTTCATCCATTTTAACAGAACATCCAGTCTTTCGGAAAGGCTTAGGCACAAATAGTCCCAAACAGCTTCACTGTACCAAAGTTCCCAGTTAACTTCAATCACTTGCATTACGTCCTGATGGACATAGGGGAACTCCAAGCCATACTCCGTAGCTACACCCTTGTTTAACATTCTCTGCAAATGTGCAAGTTTGGGCAAGGATCTGTTTTTTCCCATGCCAGGAGGCACACAGGAATCCAATGACTTGCTCACCATAGACCCAGCCGATGTCTGTAGTGAACTAACAACTTTCGATAAAGTCTCATTTACAGTGTTGTGGGGCTCCACACATGGTGACGTCTTCCCAGAACTCAGGGCTGTCCGTTCAGGGAAAGTCATAGCAGAGGCGATGTCTTCGCCTTGTGACCATAACAGCTCTTGTGACATAGTCTCAAACAGGTCATCATCACCGGAAAGATCCGACATGGATTCTATTTCCGAATCTCCCAACTCTTCCGCTGGCAGATATTTAGTTACAGTCCCAGATACATTCCCCATCAGCTGCTTACCCATTCCTGACGTGGACTTTGTTGGATCCGGTTCGGGTAGCCTTGGGGGTAGGCCTTTGCCATGGCCGTGGGAAGCCTTCACATATCCCACCTTCCTCTGTACAGGCACAACAGAGACAGGCGTGGTGGACACAGAATTCAAAGCAATGTCTGCTGATGAGACGGCAACAGCAGTGTCTCTCTCCGGAACATTCTCAGCAACAACAGGCAAAGTGACGGCCTGCTGTTCTCTCTCTGTAGTAGTAGCAGCTTCTACTGTGGCGATACCTGTTGCCCAATCCATCCGATAAGCACGGGGTGACATGGTAGGTTGCTCCACCACAAACAAATACTCTCCACATTGCGGACATCGACCAAATGGATGGAGATGTACGGCCAGTCCTTCACATCTGTGGCAGATCATGCCCAGTCCCTCAATATCTCCTTAGGTATACAGAACAAACCTCCCCTGCGGCTTCAGATGAACTCCGGTGTCTGTGAGCAGGGTTCCGGTCAGCATAGTATTCAACACGGTGCTCGCAGGGAACATTCTTGGTCCCATAATTGGCTGCATCGCCGAAAAAGACATGGCCACTCTCTGATCTTCTCAGCACGATCACGAGGCCTCTCTTCTCCTCTCCTCTGTCCTGGCGCCAAACACATACACGCGTCCCACGCGGTATCAAGTAGAGTAGGCTCCTCCCACTTGTTCTTCTGATCACGTAGCTCCCGGGCTTTCACTGGCGCCCACCGCCTATGCAGTCAGAAATAAAGTCCTGCAACCTTAACCTCCTCGCTTCCTGAAAAATTTGACAAAGTCCAGCTCTTATTGTAAACTCCCTGTGAAACACTTCTCTTGGTTGCGAGAATTGATTGTCAACAAATCCCTGGCGACGCCCCCACATGTAGCAATAACTCTCGGTGGAGCTGCTGGTTTAAGCGGGCTTGTTACCTTCACTCTCCTTCCCTCTGTTTCACCGGCACCGGGTCTAGGGTTCCGTTGAGTTTACCTCCGGACGATACAAGCACCAACACTTGAGTACGTTTTCAATGATTTATTGAATCAAGTAACAAGGGAAGTAGCAGGAAAGAGGCAGGAGGAAAACTGCAGGGAAGCTCAAATACCTTTCTTTAAGATTCTTGACAACGTCCCTTGAAGTTGAATATTTTAATAGAATGCAATCCCCTTGTGGAACACGATCTTTGCTCGCCTGGATAGGCCTCTCTCACTTGCCTAGCAGCCAGTACGTAGCACGAACAAAAGTCTCTGCCACAGACTTGCTTGAAATAAACCCGTACAATCCTCTGCCACAGGATGTATTGGTTCTGTGGTGAATGTAAGACACAGTACTTGGACCTCTAAGCCAACCCGGCAGTACTATGCTGTAAAGTTACTTTAGGATACGTCCTCCAACCGAGTCACCAGGCCCCTCTTCAGACCAGCACTCTGCATGATCCTTCCATGATGGGTCCTCCCCTGGGATCTCCTCGGTTGTCCAGCTTCTTCACTCTGGATAGACAGCTCAGGACCATTCCTCGGCTGCTGTGGTAGGCCCCAGACAAGCCTCTGGGCCCACCCACGCACCGCAGCGTCGCAGGCCTCCGGAACGGAGGACCACGAGGTAGCACTCTAACGCATACCTGTGGGCAAGGAGGGCCAGCAGGTGGCTGTAAAACGAACTCTGTCAAAGTCCCAATCCTAGGGGGATTCTTTGGTCAATAATTTATTAGTATTTATAAAGCACAAAAGCCTCATGCACACTGGACATTATAATAATGTTATAAAAATGGCAGTAGCTTTGCAGTGAGTTTTTCAATGTTTTTACAATAGCGTTTATTAGCATTTTTAAAAAGTTTTCCACATTATCGGTTTATTATTTTTATTTTTTACATTTTTTTTCAACGGATCAAAAAGTTAGAAAACACTGGTGAGCCGCATTTTTGAACGTTTATCAGCGTTTTCTGACGTTAGAGTGTTTTTACAGCTGAAAAACTACTCCTCAGAACCCACTAGTTTTGGGGGTTTTTTTAAAGCCAAAAAACGCCCCAGCCAAAAACTGCTGAAAACAGCCTATGTGTGCATGGACACATAGGATAACATGATGAAGAGTTTATTGACTGTAGAAAAAAACGTCTGAAGCCAAAAACAGCAGCTGTAAAAATTTCCAAAAACATCCAGTGTGCATGATGCCTAACAAATATGCAATTTATAAAAAAAATGTTCAAAAAGAAAAAACACAAAGAATATTTAGTAAGTAATTGATATAAATACTCTTTGTTTATTATACATAGTATCAATATGTACAAGGGCAACTAAAGAAGTGAAAAAAGTGAAAAAAAAACATGAAAGAAAATTTTAAAGTATATGTGGTCCCTCGCCTTGTAAAACAATCCATTCAGTTCAAAAAAGAAATGAAAGGCAAAACACTAGTGTATAGATAGAACAAACATTATACTGTATATAAAAACATTATATACACCTTTTCCCCTCTGTTCACAGCTGCATAAAGAACTCAGTGAGCTGGGGGAGGAGAAACAGCAGTACACTGATCTTCCAAATGAATAGCTGTGCAGAGGGAGGCATGTCAGGACAAGTCTAATCACTGAAGGACAGCAGGCAGCATTCTCAGCACAGCTAAGAAAACTGTCCATGCTGTGCTTTCATGCCTAGTGTGGTCAGTTTTAATAGGAAAGCAGAGGGACTGGCAGGAACACCAGGAGCGCTGGCAGGGGAACCGAGAAGAGGAGGATTAGGGCTGCTCTCTGCAAAACCATTGCACAGAGCAGAAAAGTAGAACATATTTTATTCTTTTTTGTTTTAAAAAAAAAATACCTTTACTATCACAGTAGATATCCAACAGTCAGACAGACCGAATCAAGTACTAATAACCTCATGCATTTGGATCATTCAATTCAGGAAGGTTTGTCCACTCACAGGCACACAGCATCCTGACAATAGTTTCAAACAAAGGAAGCAATACAAAGAGAACAGGATACATTCTAATACAAGTACATGGTACAGCAGGCACCTATCAGGAATTTGAAATGTTGGGTTTACATATTCTTTAAAGTGGAAGTAAACCCTCCAAAAATTTTCAGCCAAGGAAGCTGCCATCTTGGCCTCTGTTTAATCTGCAAATGCCATGATGCTGCATATGTGATCAGTTATGACACCAGCCATTGGATGGTTTGACAGTTTGGTTGAGAGCACAAGCAAATGTGACAGCTAGCATTTGCGGCATGCCGGGAATGTTAACAGTTTTTTGAAACCATCAAATCGTTGGGTTTACTTCCGCTTTAAGTTTTCAACAATCATGGAGTAAAGAAAGGCTGTAGTGGTTACAGTCAGAAAACGTAGCATGCAGCCCTTTAAGCGCCTTCCAAATTTTTTGGTTTCAATAAAAAAAATGTCATATACCATGCTAATATTTTAATTTACTAAATGTTAAAAAGGTAAAAGTAATGGATAGTGTTTTTGTTTGTAAATTGTATTGGTTATCAACATTACCCCCCAAAATATTATAGTACTATATTATTTTTTTATATTTTGTTTCTTTTAGTGTTAAGCTTCAAATTAAGGCCAACTAAATGACATAAATTTTCAGAATATAAATGTATAATTTTTTTTTGTAGGTTGCAGACAACAGAAGACTGAAGAACGAAATTAAAAGATGATCATATGACATGTACAAATGTTCTCTGTTTGTGATCTTCCTCATGTCAGACTGTGAAATTAGCATCTTTGTTGAACAAATAATGCACGCAAGTCCAGTATAGAATTAGCAAAAAAAATTATTATTATGTTTTTAATTCAACTCTATTGATACATATTGTATGTAACAATAATTGGAAGAAAATGGCAGCAAGAAAGAATGAACATGGAGAGGTGCATGGGCGGAGCCTAGCGGAGCAGACATGCATTGTTAGAGCTCCGCACCGCTGAGGAGAGAAGAGAAGGACAAAGCGGAGCCTGCAGGCTCAAAAGGTATCCATTTGAACCTTTTTGCCCCAGGGAACAAACTGTGAAAGTTTGGGCAGGAAATATGGTACTGGGAGGAAGCCGTGGCAGAAATAAAAATCACCTCACAAAGAGCTCACAGGCACTCACTGCAACTAAAGCAGCTCCAGTCACCTCACAATATACAGCATCAGGGCGCTCTCACAGACAGAAAATGTCACAGCAAGACTCTCCATTTGAGTCAGATACAGAACAAATCCTCTCACAAACTTCTCCACAAGCCTCCTCAGCATCCCCAGTAATATTATTACAATTTGAAAAGATGCTTCATAAGGCTTTAAAACAAACCTCAGACCAAATAACAAACAGCCAAAGAAATAAGAGAGCTGGGAAACCGCACTGCAGCCTTAGAAATAAAAATGGATGAAATTGAAATTACAACCCAAGAAAATATAACAGAATTGGAACAATTAAAAGAAGAGAATTTAATACTTCAAACTAAGCTTGAAGATTACGAAAATAGAGCCAGACGTTCAAACTTGCGCATAAGGGGAATACCTGAAACTGTGACAGACCTGCAATCTACTATTACTGCTCTATTACAAGAACTAAAGCCAGATATCCCTATTGAACGTTTATAACTGGACAGAGTACACAGAGCCCTCACAGCCAAAAAGAAAGATGGACCCCCACGTGATATATTCACAAAATTTCATTATTACAGAACGAAAGAACAAATACTAATTGCTGCAAGAGAAAAAAAGGAACTTATTTTTCAAGGACACAATTATCAAATTTTTGCTGACCTATCCCAACTTACTATTACTAAAAGACGATCCATGAAACCCCAACTAATGAAACTGCAACGCCACAACATTATGTATCAATGGGGCTTCCCCTTTTCAGTCAGATTTAACTACCAAGGTACAATTTACAGAAGCAGATCAGCAGATGAACTACAACAAACCCTTTTAAAATTAAATCTGACAGAACCCACAAGCAGCAACTCTCCCACACGCAGAAGAATGGCATCATCTTCACCTTCAGGCAACACCCAGAAAATTTCAGAACAAAATGGGAATCCTCATTCTCACAAAAGAGGCCGTTATGCCACATCATCCATGGACCAAGAAGATTCAATGGACTGACATCCTAATTCCTGATATCTCTTCATTTATTATACTAAGAGATGGTTCTCTATAAAAAAACCTGTATTTATAACTGAATGTAACTGCATTCTGATAGTCACACACTGTGTGGGATCATGTTACATTCCAGTTATATTTCTTATTACTTCTGATTCATATAGCCTTAGAATATATAAGTGAAATAAGGAAATTCTTGTTCAGTTATATATTTTCAGGTAATAACAATAGATTTATTACTTTTTAGGACAAATATGTTCAATAATCCAGAAGTAATGGAAGCTTTTTCTTTCTTTTCTTAAAACAAATATATTATTACCTAACTAGTTCCTAGAACTATGTTTTTGTTTATTCTAATCTGAAGCAATACAACCTCAATTTTATGAGTTAACATATCTAAAAAGTTACATATGCATAAAATATGTAATTGTTTACTCTAAAAGGGTTAAAATCCCAAAATAATTCAAACTATCTTCATCAATACCAAAGTTATTAACAGTACCTTTCTTACTGAATTATTTAGCCTAGGGCAAGACTAACCATATATAACCACCCTGGAATAAATAATTTCAACAAAAACTATATTCTGCACTCCAATTAATGAATCATCATTTTGATGTCTTTTGACATAGCACTTCTCTCCTGTAAGCCGAAGATCCGTGTACCCCCATTAGCCCTCCTCATTCTCCCAACCATATTATGTGGGAGTGTGACGAAGGCACTTATTCCCCTGAGAGAGATATTTATTCTCTTTCACGGGTAAATTGTGATTACTTGCAAAAAATAATTTATACAATGTATCATCTAATCTCATATGTTTTTTGTTTACTCTTTACTCTAGAATTCACTGGTTTCTTTTCTATCTTTTCATCTCTTCAGTCCACACAGGTTGATCTGCGCAGTCAGCTCTGCATAACAAAAAGTAAGTCAAAACTATTTGATCTGTTGCCATGGCACCACTGAATATACTTTCCCTGAATGTTCAGGGAATAAATGTCCCTCAAAAAAGGACCAAAGCCTTCCGTACTTTCCATAACAAGAAGGCTCACATAGTATGCCTCCAAGAAACACACTTCACCAAAGATTCTACTCCAAAATATATTTCTCCTTTTTATCAACAAATTTACACGGCTTCTGCCTGTACCAAACAAAGGGGTACTCTAATTGCATTTCACCAATCCACACCATTCACCTTATCATCAGAAATTAAAGACCCAGAAGATAGATACCTGATACTCATGGGTTATATAATGGATACAGCAATCACGGTGATTTCCTACTACTCTCCTAACAAACAACCTACACCATTCCTCTCACATATATTACAAGTGATTAATACACACAAAATAGGAACAGTGATAATGTGCGGGGATTCGAACCAGGTCCTCCTCCCATTTCTAGATAAATCACCTTTTACACCATCCAAAATAACCTCTAGATTACCTTTTTCTCAACTTCTTTCCAAATACAATCTGGTAGATTCGTGGAGAGAAAGTAACCCAATGAAAAAGAAATTCACTTATTTCTCGCACCCTCATCAAACCTTCACCAGAATAGATCATATTTTTCCAACAATAGGAATGATACCAGAAATTATTGCATCAGATATAATTCCGATTCCGTGGTCTGACCATAATGCAGTATACACTACTATAGCCTCAGCCATACCAAAAGCGCATGACCCAACGTGGTACTTACCGGACATAATGCTCAAACACCCACTACATCAGATGGCCATTGAACAAGCTTTAAAGGAATACATATCAATTAATAATACAACAGACATTTCCCCAATAACACTGTGGGAAGCTCATAAGCCTGTCTTGCGTGGTACAATACAAAGACAAATGGCACTATTTAAACAGGAACGCAAAAATCTAGCAAAAAAACTAGAACTCAATTTTAATGCAGCCTACATATCATTCCAAGATAATCCATCTCAGAGTACAAAATCTCATCTGGAAAAATCTAGATTGGAATACGATCTATTTCTCACTGAGTCAGTTGATAAATCCCTCAAACGCTCCAAACACAATTTCTACATGAATACAAACAAACCAGGTACATATTTGGCTCGGGCATTAAATTCAACTAACAAATCTTTCAAACCAATACGTTTGAAATTATCAAAAAATGTTTATACTTGTAATCCAGTTAAAATAGTCCATAAATTTCACTCACATCTCGCAACTTTATACAAGACAAACAATGAATTTAATCCTACAGAGGCTGAATCCTTCTTCTCAAAAATAACCTTACCTGAGTTGTCTCAGAATCAAAAAAGCAGTTTGGATGAGCCTATAACTATAGATGAAGTTGCTAACGCCATAAAAGACCTAAAACTTAACAAAAGACCAGGCCCAGACGGCTACTCGGCTTTATACTATAAAACATTCTCAGAAATACTCTCTCCCATTCTCACTGAAACTTTTAACAAACTTCTAGAAGGACATTCTTTTCGGCAAGAAACACTAATGGCAATTGTTTGTATGATCCCAAAACCCCTTTCTGATGATACTTCCTGTGTGAGTTATCGGCCTATCTCTCTGTTAAACCTTGATATTAAATTATTAGCAAAAATAATAGCAAAACGCCTCAATAGCATTATAGGAAAATTAATACATAGAGATCAAGTAGGCTTCATGCCAAATAGACAGGCAGGCGATAATATACGCAGGGCAGTGTTATTGGCACATATTGCTAAAAAATGGAAAATCCCTTTATGTTTTCTATCTCTCGATATTAAGAGGGCATTTGACACAGTATCCTGGCAATATATGCAATATTCATTACAAAAATGGGGTTTTGGACCCCACTTTTTAACATGGATCAAAGCATTATATAATAAACCCAAAGCCTATATAAAATATGCTGGATACAAATCTGATGCCTTTAATATCGAAAGAGGTACCCGACAGGGTTGCCCATTATCTCCCTTATTATTTGCCCTTATACTCAAACCCATGGCCCAATACATCAGAACAAACCAAACTATAACTGGCATTGAAGTAGGAGGTATTACACACAAATTATGTATATTTGCAGACGATATATTACTTTTTCTATCATCACCACAGGTCTCTGGTCCTAACTTAATACCAGCTCTTGATGGATTTGCAGCCCTATCCGGCCTTATGATTAATCCTAAGAAATGCCTAGTGCTTAATATTTCGCTCACAAACATGGAATTGATCCCGGCTAGGGCTGCACTCCCATTCACATGGGCAGAAAAATCAATCCCATATCTTGGAATTCATTTAACAGCATCTCATTCTGACTTATTCTCAACCAATTATCCTCCTGTATTAAGACAGATCACAAATCTAATAAAACAATGGTCGCAACTTCCTTTATCCTGGATAGGGAAGATTAATGCAATCAAAATGACTATTCTACCCAAATTGCTTTATCTATTCAGAGTCCTCCCTATTCCAATTCCTTCCTATTTTTTGAGAATAGTACAAAAAACAGCAACTTCGTTTATATGGGGCTCTTCTAAACCACGTATACCTATACACACACTACATCTTCCCAAAAATAAAGGAGGCCTGGGATACCCTAATTTTACTAACTACTACAGAGCAGCACATTTGGCCAGTCTGTCCAAATACCATGCAAAACAGGAAATCCCATTATGGGTATTTATAGAGGCTTCAGAAAATGATCCTCTATCAATATCAAACTTGTTATGGCTTGATCCTAAAGACCGCTTTAAAATTCATAATTCCATAACTAAACACTTCTTATGTCTCTGGGATAAACTAAAAACCAAATATCAGTTACAATCTCCACACAATCCTCTCCTTTCTTTTATCAGAAATCCGGCCTTTTATCCGGCATGGATCTACCCAAATTCTTTTAAAGCTTGGACAACATCAGGCATTCAGACACTAAATGACTTCATAGCATCTAAATCATTCCTTTCATTCCCATCGCTTAGAGAAAAATATGATCTACCAAACTCCTGAGATATTTAGATATCTCCAAATCAAAAATTTCTATACGCCATTCATAAAGGGGATACACCATTATCCCAATTATCCATTTTTGAATCAATCTGTACAAAAGATCCATTTGCTAAAGGTACAATTTCATCACTTTATAATCAATTATATGGAGTAGCAAATCTTAATAGACCCTCTTACGTTCAGAGGTGGGAGGAGGACCTGGGACGAACTTTAGAAGACACGGACTGGTCTAACATATGGCTCACAGCTAAGTCATCTTCACCCAACATCTTAGCACTGGAGACAAATTATAAAGTCCTAACTCGCTGGTACCTTGTACCTGCTAGAGTGGCAAAATATTCACCTAACACCTCAGCTCTTTGTTTTCGAGGATGCCCAGAAATAGGCACACATTTACACATATGGTGGACGTGCCCAGTAATCCAAACCTTCTGGAAGGAAGTCTTCGTGATTGCATCTAAAATATTTAAAAAAATAATACAACCAGATCCATATATAACTTTACTTAATCTAAAACCGGAATGGTTAACACTCTCTCAATTCAAACTTATGATCCAACTAATAACGGCTGCAAAACAAACAGTGGCCAAGGCATGGAAATCTCCTACATTGGTACTAGCAGAAACAATTCACAGAATGAATAATACAATGTCCCATGCTAAGATGGTAGCCATCGATCAAAATCAAATTCCAAAATTTGAAAAACTTTGGCATCCTTGGCTAAAACAACAGTTCCTGTCAAATTTCAATGACTCTGTCCTGTTGCCATGGTAACAGATTAAATGACTCACAGAGACACCCATTCTAAGGCTTCAAAGAGAACTAAAAAGAATAATAAACCGACGAGCGGGACAACCTTGTGGACCATACCTCTGCCTTTCTACCCTTTTTCTTCTTTCTCTTTCCTTTTCTCCACCTTACGATTAAAGCTCATTATCAGAATTTACTTGACCTATATACACTCTACCTGTAAACAATATGTATAGTAGGTATAAATCATTTAAATACCTACAAAAGTAACTAAGGAAATGATATATATCTTTAATTTAGGTTTACGTGAACCCAAGGTTTAATATTTGAAATTTCATGATATTTACCTATATAAACCCTACTGTAAAACAATGAGCTTACTTTATAGATCCTTGTAAACTTCTTTTATGTATCTTTATAATATTGTATACTCAACAAACTTCTTTTGACAAGGAAAGAATGAACATGGTGCTTAAAGCGGAGTTCCACCCTAAAAAAATTTTTTACATTAAAAGACCCCTTTTAACCTAGAAAAAATCATTTGGAGGAATTTTTTTTAAACTTACCAGAAAGGGCCTGTTGCTATGTAGTCCTGGTAATCTGCCACTTCCTGGTCCACGGAGCTCCTCGAGACTTCCTCCCCAACCACAGTACTGCCCACAGACTCCTGGGAAATGATGACATCATTTCCCAGGAGTCTGTGGGCAGTAATGTGATTGGCACTACAGCCGCCATTGAATTGCATGAGATTGAGAGGTGCATGCTGGTTACCCAGCATGCACCTCTCCCAAGGTAATCCAGGAAGCAATCTGGATTTGGCTTCACATGCCCACAGTAGCCTCCCTGGCGGTTTTCCC
This sequence comes from Aquarana catesbeiana, assembly GCF_042186555.1. Taxonomy (NCBI): domain Eukaryota; kingdom Metazoa; phylum Chordata; class Amphibia; order Anura; family Ranidae; genus Aquarana; species Aquarana catesbeiana. Next base: position 36,436,512 of record NC_133332.1, read on the forward strand.
GAGTGTGGCTCGGGGTTAAAATTCAGGACCATTAGCGGTAACCCCGAGCCACACTCAGGATTACATCGCAGGATCCTGGTGTGGCTTTACTTACTTTGTCCCCGGGATCCTGCGATGTCCCCCGCTGTGTCTGCGGGCTCCGTCCTCCTCCAAAGCCTCTCCGTGCCAGGCTCCGTTCCCTGCGAGCGGCGCGATGCACGGGGCGGAGCCTGGCGGCAAATTCAAAAAAGTGTAAAATCATAACATGTACAGTACTGTAATCTTACAGATTACAGTACTGTATGAAATTATTTCACATCCCTTTTGTCCCCAGTGCTTTGTCCTATGCCCTGCATGCAGTTTTATGTTATATATACTGTTCTTTCTGCCTGGAAACTGGAGATTGTCCATAGCAACCAAAAAGTGTCCCTTTACTTCAAAAGTGGCTTTAGACCAGCTAGAAAACAGCGATAATAAAATTAGAACACTTGCAGAATTGAGCGATAGTGAATCGTGGGGAAATTTATTTTATTTTAATTTTTTTTTTTAATTATTTATTTTTATTTTTTATATTATAATTTATGTTTTTGTGTTTCAAACTTTATCATACCCGGGATATCTACTAGACTCTTGTTTGGACAGATTTAAGTGTGTTATTGTTAAGAATTACAGACCTACAATATAAAACGCCAAATTTCCATGCAAAATAATTGTACCGCTTTCAGCACCTATAATCCGAAATAATCATACCGCCAGGGAGGTTAAGGATGGAAATGGCCACAAACGGGGGCATAAAAGATACAAGCAAGATAATTATATTATTTAAAGAGCTGACCGGTGTCTGGGCACCCTTAGAGACGTCAGCGAGGTTGAGTCTGAGCCGCCGAAAAGGGTGCTCCTAGTGAGGATGGGTGCTGCATCGGGTCTGGCCAGAGGGTCTGGTCTCTGGCCCTCTGGCCTAGATTGGTGTAGTTCTAGCTCTGGTCAGTTTTTCGGGAGAGAACACCAGCTCCTCCTTGGGGGGGGGTTAGGATCTCCTGAATGTAATTAGGTAGGAGTGATGGGGGCAAGGGTTGAGTCTTTATCCAGGGCTCTCCCCAAGCTGTCGGAACTTCAGGCCTTCCTGGCTGGGGTGGGGGCTGCTCTGGCCTGGGCTGTTGGTCAGGGTTGTAACGAAAAGCCTGTGGTGAATGTGCCCCTGAAGTGGCAGTTTAGGGGTGCCAGACGATCACTGTGAGTGAGGGTCACATTCATTTATGGTCACTTCACCACACACACTTTTTTTTACACCTGCCTCTAGGGCCAAGCCTTTTGGCTAGGACCAGGGGAAATTTCTATTCCTAGCGAATGTATTGCACAATGGTCACTCTTTCACTTCTCCCACTTCCTTCTCCCCACTTTCCTATTTATTTTGACCCCATGTTTGTCACTTTTTTGTATTTTTTTGTTTGGTGTTCGCGTGTGTCACTGTGTGATTAGTAGGGTGTGGGTCCTCGGGCCTACCCTAAACGTCTTGGGATGGGGGTGGACATAAGCCTTTTGGCTTGGTTCACCCTCTCTCATGGGGTTTCTCTTCAGGGGAGTCCCACCAAGTACTTGGGTGGGTCTGTTTCGGCAGACCCTCCAGAGAAAGAGGGTCTGTCTGGTTTTGGCCAGATAGACCCAAGTGAAGTACCTCAGTCCCTGTCTAGAGCCCCGGGGGATCAGGGTAAGGTCCTTCCTAGGGAGGAGTAGTGTAACACCTGTTTTGTGTTTCACTCTTTATGTGTGTGCAGTTTTTTTGGCATCGGGTGGAGTTTTTGGATGTGTTTCACACGCCACGGGCTTTTCAAAAAAAAAAAAATTATATTATTTAAAAAGTGATCTTGATCATTGGATTGTCTTTTTTAAATTTAATTGCAATAATTTTAGGATGCAAAAAAAAAATCAGCAGGAACTTCGCTTTAAGGCTCCATGCACACTTGCTGTTAGTAGCTTCTTTCTGCTCTTAGAAGCTAAATAGTGTTATCCTATTTGTCCATGCACACTACTTTAGGCTATTAGCATTTTTGAGCTTCAATGTCTAGCAGCAGAAAAATGCACTGTTTTTGGGAGCGTTTTCCCAGCAGAAAAAAAAACACTAAACACTCCTAAAAGCTACTAACAGCTTTTTTTTACATTTTTTTTTCTTCATGTACTGAAAAAATGCTAATAAACCGCTAACGCTCCTAAAAGAATCTTAAAGCTACTAAAGCTACTAAAACGGTACTAGAGGCTGGCACAAAAACACCAGCTGTTTTCATCCAGGATTTTTTTCTAGTGTTTTTTGAACTTATAAAAAAACGCTAGATTGAATAGAGCCTTAACGAATATGCATTTTTAGAAAGTATGACTGCCATAAAGCTCAAATCTGCAAAAACAAATATTTTCTAAATACAAGAGGTATATGTGTTCTAACCTGAATCTTGGTGCCTTTTGTATATTTCTTCCAGATCTGTTCAGTATTCCAATAGGGAACAATCCCTGCACTTTGCGTCTATGCAGGAGTTTATGTTATAATGACTGGTCACTGCTGATCTCTGTGCATGAGCAGGAAGACTGGTCTGAGGTCCGCTCCTCCTGTAATTTCCTGTAGACAGACTGTAGTGGGAGGATCTGCGGGGTGCAGTCCAGTATCACCACTACTTTTATTACTTTTATAAGGCATGTCTCGATTTGCAAAGGCATTTTGAGCACACTAAGCTGATTAGTTTGCTTTGTTATTGATATATATATATATATATATATATATATATATATATATATATATATATACACACATATACATACACACATATACATACACACACACACACACACACACACACACACACACATACATACATAGATATATATATACATATACACACACACACACACGGCTGTGTTTTGGCCTAGGCCGACAAGGCCTAAGGTGGCACTTTGCAGGGGGCGACAAAAAAAGCCACCCCCCCTGCATGAGAGAAAGTCCCCCCACCTGATTCCTGGCTCCTGCGGCCGCCCCCCGCACACATGCAGCCCACGGCTGCCGCCTTGCTGTAGCGGCGCTGCTCTGTATGGGCGTGCTTGGCAGAGGGTGGAGGGGCGTGTATATGGGCGTGCTTAGCAGAGCTCACACCCCTTCACCCTCTGCCAAGTACGCCCATACACAGCAGCGCCGCCCGCTACAGCAAGACGGCTGCCGTTGGCTGCATGTGTGCGGGGGCGGTGCTGGGAATTGGAAAGACGGGTGGGGGGGGACTTTCTCTCATGCGGGGGGGCGGCATGTGACTCATGCCCCCATAAGTGGCCGGTGACTGGCGGAAGTGGAGCCTTATGCTCCGCCTACCCTCCTCCGCACTGCTTTCCTTGACTCTTCTCCTCGGGCACTGGGGCGGGGTCTGGCAGTGACATCAGGAGGAGAGAGAGAGAGAGAAGCACAAGGGAACCCCCCAGGACAGCAGGTAAAGTTATTTAATAAATTTTATCAGTGTTATGGGAACAGTGTTGGCATTTGATGGCACAGTGGCTACAATTGATGGGCACAGTGACAGCGTTTGAGGGCACAGTAGCTGCAATTGATGGGGCACAGTGGCTGCATTTGATGGCACAGTGGCTACGTTTGATGGCACAATGGCTACGTTTGATGGCACAGTGGCTGCAATTGATGGGCACAGTGGCTGCGTTTGATGGGGCACAGTGGCTGTGTTTGATGGGCACAGTGGCTGCGTTTGATGGAACAGTAGCTGCATTTGATGGGGCACAGTGAGGCTGCAATTGATGTCTTTTTTTCTTAATTTTTAAGTTTGTTTGCACCCCCCAAAAAATTTTGAGCACCAGCCGCCACTGGCATGTGCAAAGTGCTCCATGCATGCTAAAATCAATACAAACCCTTTAAACAGTCCACATTTAGTGAAAGTGCATTAATATGCAGATCATAATATTGCAATAAAGTGCTCCATTAATGCTGAAATCAATGCAAACTCATTAAAGAGGAGTCCCGCCCAAACCCCATGAAAACATTAAAACTCAGCAGCTACAAATACTGTAGCTGCTGACTTTTAATATTAGGACACTTACCTGTCCAGGGATCCCGCGATGTCGTCACCTCAGCCGATTTTCAGATTGGCTCTTGGGTTTTGCCACCATCATTCATGGCAAGGGAAACCAGACGGTTCACTACTGCACGTGTGCAAAGTGTGTTGAACTTTCTGAATTCCCCAGTGGAGGAAGGAGGAGGGGGCCCGAACTTCAGAGGGGGCAGCGCAGTGTCCAGGGAGTAGGGAATGGTACCTGTCAAAAACAGGTACCTGTTCTCCCCTCCCCCCTAAAAGGTGCCAAATGAGCCTAAAGAGGAAGGGGTGTGTTTTACAGATGATAGGGTGGGTCTTAAACAGGAAGTGGTGTGGCCTCGGTGGCAAGGGGTGGGTCGTATTTAAATTAGGGGGGTGCATGAATTTAGTCAGGCCTAGGGCAGCACAAAACCTAAATACACCACTGCACACACAGTATATATACACTATATTGTTAAAATTATTAGGACACCTGCATTTACACGCACATAAACTGTAATGGCATCCCAGTCTTAGTCTGTAGGGTTAAATATTGAGTTGGCCCACCCTTTGCAGCTATAACAGCTTCAACTCTTCTGAAAAGGTTTAGGAGTGTGTCTATGGGAATGTTTGACCATTCTTACAGAAGAACATTTGTGAGGTCAGACACTGATGTTGGACGAGAAGGCCTGGTTTGCAGTCTCTTCATCCCAGATGTGTTCTATAGGGTTTAGGTCAGGACTCTGTGCAGGCCAGTCAAGTTCCTCTATTCCAAACTCGCTCATCCTTGTCTCTATGGACCTTGCTTTGTGCACTGGTGTGCAGTCTTGTTGGAACAGGAAGGGGCTATCCCCAAACTGTTACTACAAAGTTGGGAGCATGAAATTGTCCAAAATGTCTTGGTATGCTGACGCCTTAAGAGTTCCCTCCACTGGAACTAAGGGGCCAAGCCCAACCCCTAAAAAACAACCCTGCACCATAATCCCCCAAATTATTTGGACCAGTGTACAAAGTAAGGTCCATAAAGACATGGATGAGCGAGTTTGGCATGGAGGAACTTGACTGGACTGCACAGATTAATGGGAGATTTAAAATCCCGAAAGGGGATGATTGGTTTAATCTGTGAACTGGCAATTGTCTTTTTTGTGGCAGTAAAGCAATATATATATTTTAACTACTTCAGCCCTGGAAGATTTTACCCCTTCCTGACCAAAGCACTTTTTAAAATTTGGCACTGCGTCACTATAACTGACAATTGTGCGGTCATGCAATGCTGTACCCAAACAAAATTTGCGTCCTTTTTTTCCCCACAAATAGAGCTTTCTTTTTGTGGTATTCGATCACCTTGGCGGTTTTATTTTTTGAGCTATAAACAAAAAAAGAGCAACACTTTTTGCTATAATAAATATCCCCCAATTTTTTTTTTTAAAAACAAATTTGTTCATCAGTTTAGGCCAATATATATTCTTCTACATATTTTTGGTAAAAAAAAAAAAAAAAATCGCAATAAACGTATATTGATTGATTTGCACAAAATTTATAGTGACTACAAACTATGGAAAAGATTTATGGAATTTTTATTATTATTTTTTTACTAGTAATGGCGTGATCTGTGATTTTTAGTGGTATTGCGGCATTGCACCGGACAGATCGGATGCTTTTGACACATTTTTCCTACTTTGTAGGAACACACTATCTGTCTCCTCTCCTCTGACAGCACAGGGATTTGTGTGTTTACACACATAAATCCCTGTGCTGGCACTCACATTTTCTCTGGTGGCTCTCCTGGGCAAAGCCGTATATATACGGGATTTCGCCCAGGAGAGTCATTCTGCCACAGTATATCTGCGTGAGCCGATCGGGAACCAGTTAAAATGAGTCACACATGTCCATAAAATTGTTTGCAGGAACCTGTCTCCTAGTAGTCCATTTGTGAGTTATAAAAATATGGTAAAACTTGTTTAAATGTGACAAGTACATAAGGGTATGATAGCAGCAAAAATTCACATGTTGTGTAGGTAGTTAATTTGTCTCTCTACACCTTTGGACCATTTTATTAAATATTAAAGCGAATTTAATTGCTATTGACACCACTTGTTTATGTCTCCATGGCAGCGGTAACAGCACATTAGGACCCAGTGCTGATTACTTTATGGGGCTGATGGGTGCATGCATGGGTGGGCCGGCACAATTGGTTGTAGACAGCTAAACTCCATGCAGGTCGCTTGACAGCAATGGCACAGCGTAGCCTTCTCTGACATGCTAATCGGGATGCGATCCAGGTGATTCTCTCAGTCAGATCTAATATTAAATACAATAGTAATTTTATTGATCAGAGCCCCTGCCTTACTGGCATGGAGCCCTTGTAGAGCGTGAGAATTATCGTTTTATCTCTGGAGTTGATCCCTTTTTAGTGCATGCCAATATTCTGTTTGCTTTGATAGCAGCAGCTTGCATGCCATTGCTGAGCCTATCATCTACCAGGACCCCCCCAGGTCCTTTTCCATCCTAGATTCCCCCAGTGGTTCTCCCCCCAGTGTATAGATTGCATTCATATTTTTTCCACCCAAATGCATTATTTTATATTTTTCTACATTAAACCTCATTTGCCATGTAGTTGCCCACAACATTAATTTGTTCAGGTCTTTTTGCAAGATTTCCACATCCTGCGGAGAAGTTATTGCCCTGCTTAGCTTAGTATTGTCTGCAAATACAGAGATTGAACTGTTTATCCCATCCTCCAGGTCATTTATGAACAAATTAAATAGGATTGGTCCCAGAACAGAACCTTGGGGGACCCCACTACCCACCCCTGACCATTCCAAGTACTCCCCATTTATCACCACCCTCTGAACTCATGGACCTTATTTTCTACGGTAAACGTTTATGGGGAACTGTGTCAAATGCTTTTGCAAAATCCAGATACACCACGTCTACGGCCTTCCTTTATCTAGATGGCAACTCACCTCCTCATAGAAGGTTAATAGATTGATTTGGCAAGAACGATTCTTCAATAATCCATGCTTATTACTGGTAATGATACAGTTCTCATTACTAAAATCTTGTATATAGTCCCTTATCATCCCCTCCAAGAGCTTGCATACTATTGATATTTGATGCTGCTTTAATAAAACATTACATTTGTAACACTATAAATAATAAATTTGTTTTGAAAAACTGTTTCATTAGACTACTGATTTTTTTAAAAAAAACATTATTGTATTATTTTTATAGAAAAACCTTCAAACATATCAAATAAATTTGGAAAATAAGTTTTACCAACTAAAAAAAAAATTTGTAAGTTACAAGTTAATATCACTTAAAAAACTAAGTAACTAAGGGGCAGCACAGTTGTGTAGTGGTTAGTACTTTCAGCTAGCAGCAAAAGGTTTGCTGGTTCAAATCCCAACCATGACATGACCTGAATGTGAGTTAGGGAGCTTAGTTTGAAAGCTCATTGAGGGCAGTGACTGATGTGGACATACAATGTATATGAAAAGACAAACTGCTGTGGTCCACATGACAGGAGTAAAGCCTCATACACACAATCGTTTTTTCCGCAAACAAAACCTTGGAATTTTGTCCGAAGGCGTGTGCCTGAATTTTGTCTTGCATACAAACGGCAAGGAATTTTCGGCCAACAAACACGAACGTAGTGACGTACTACATGTATTTTCAGCTGTTTAGCACCACCCTTTGGGCTCCTTCTGCTAATTTCGTGTTAGTTGACGTTTGGTTAGTGTTGATTTGCACTTTTCATTTGGTGCTTTTCATTCCGTGCTTTTCATTTTGCGCTTTTCATTTCGTGCTTTTCAGTTAACCAGCCATGTAGCGGAATCGAAGGGGATAACATGTTATTTATTATTGGTCTTGGAGTTATTGCTTTGACCCAAATCCAGTCCAGGAACAGGAGGAGGAGGATTTCTTGGACCAAAAATTGGTTGCTTTATTAATCGTGACCAATTATGTCATATGGATATAAAACATTGTGAGATGCCACCCTAAACCTAAAATACCCTAAATCACCATATAAATATAAATTAAAACTATAATAAGCTGCTCACCCTTTCCCAAAATGTGATAAATAGCAATATATATGACACAATGTGCAGCGCTAATAAAATAAACAAATAATAAATACAAATGCATAAAAACTATGTATAACATCAAATATCTACGCACAAAGCCATCCACAATTTAGCCCCCAGCTACATTGCTAGTCTAGTCTCTAAATACCAACCTACTAGTTCTCTTCGTTCCTCTCAAGACCTTCTGCTCTCTTGCTCCCTCGTCACCTCCTCCCATGCTCGCCTCCAGGACTTTTCCAAAGCCTCTCCAATCCTATGGAATGTCTTGCCCCAATCTGTCCACTTATCTCCTACTATATTAGCTTTTAGACGATCCCTGAAAACCCTTCTCTTCAGAGAAGCCTAACCTACCCACACCTAACAACTGTTTTTTTAAATTTTCTCCATCAGTTCACACCCCCACAGTTATTACCATTTGTTTCCACTTGACCCTCCCTTCGAGATTGTAAGCTCTAACGAGCAGGGCCCTCTGATTCCTCCTGTATTGATTTGTATTGTAAGTGTACTGTCTGCCCTCATGTTGTAAAGCGCTGCATAAACTGCTGGTGCTATATAAATCCTGTTTAATAATAATAATAATTATTATAAAATAATAATAAATATATATATATATATATATATATATATATATATATATATATATATATATATATATATATATATATATATATATATATAGTGGTATCCTATATATAAAATAATGAAATATAAACCGCTCGTGGTCCGTGAGTCATACTCAGTCCTTATTGGAGTATAAAATTATTCAGCAGAAGTCCAAATAGCTTTTGACATGTGATAATAGTGTCTTCATGTGGTGTGCACACAACCCCCACCAGGTGTACCCTCACCTTAAGGGCTTAAATAATAAGCCTGTATTTAGATAATAGCCTGCAGCAATCCTGGAGTATTGGTATGGACCACAAGGCACCTGATCCTCCTGGTGATAGCCCAGTGTCAGGTCACCTTAAGGCTAGGTGACAGATGCACCCCATTGGGATCAGGAGTGCACCGCAAGGTAGTGGACCCTATGGCTGACTGCTGCGGATGGGAGTCAGGGTGGTAAGGAAGGCAGGGCCACTGGAACACCAACACGGATCCCACCAGGGTTAGAGGGTAAGATTCCCTAGGGCACGGAGTCCAAGAGCCAGCAGGTGTTCACCAGAGCCTCTAGTGCTGAGGATGGACTGGGCGGCAACTGGCTCCAGGTGGTGACCCCCAGGGTCCCCCAGCTCACACCCACAGTAGGCAACAGGAGGATAGGGATAGTAAGGCAATAAGCCAAGGTCGGGGCCACAAGCAGACAAGGACAACAGAGTTCACGCAAAAGGTTCAGGGTCACAGGCAAACAGGGATAGTTGGGGACACACCAAAGGTTAGGGTGACGTGCAGACAGGAATAGTTGAGAACATGCCATGGTCGGTAACAGAAACAAACGTAGATCACACGGAAGGCAGGAAACAGGAAGCCAACACAAAGGTTGATCAGCAGGGCTGGCCTGCAGCGCAGAGGTTAATATAGAGTTCTCTGATAGGAGATAGGGTGGAGCCATGCTAGAGGAGAGATTATAAAAGCAGTCAGGCGAGAGTCAGCTGGTCTCTAGAGATGAACACATGGAGACAGGTAAGCTGACAGACAAAACTCTATTGCATAACCATGACACCCAGCTCAAGAGCCACTATTTTTTCCTGGTGTGTTCCGGGACGATCCTCATATGTATTAAATGCAAAAAATCCCAGAGGAAGTCACAAGAGTGACGAAACCAGTAGGAGGAGCTTAATCAGCTGACACAGGAGGACCTAGGAAGTGTTACAGAGCAGGCACAGAACAGGGGGAACGCCGTGAAACTGGGGCTGCAGAACCGGACCACAGGTGACTCTATCACCCCTCAACACTACAGCAATTCAAAGGTGTTTTTATTCATTGGAAATGTGAGTTGTATGTATGTGGAGTTCTGTTCAGAATTAAATCTTTTTTAAATGTTATCACGCTATTGCATGCCTCTGTCATTTTTGCATATAATACATATGAGGCGAGTCCCAGAACACACCAGGAGAAAATACTGGCTCTTGAGCTGGACTATCACCGGGAGGAGCAGGTGCCTTGTGGTCCATACCAATACTCCAAGATCGCTGCAGGCTATTAACTAAATACAGGCTTATTATTTAAGCCCTTAAGGTGAGGGTACACCTGATGAGGGTCGTGTGCACACTGCATGAAGACACTATTATCACATGTCAAATGCAATTTGGACTTTTGCTGAATCATTTTATACTCCAATAAGGAGTGTGACTCACGGAGGACATGCACTTTAAATTTCATTATTTTATATATAGGATGCCACATTATATATATTGATATAGTTTTTATGCATTTGTATTTATTATTTGTTTATTTTATTAGCACTGCACATTGTGTCATATATACAATTATGTCATATGCCTTTGCTGTGGGCGCTCCAGGAGAATAATCCAGATGATTTTTGGAATTATCTCTGGATGACAGACCCCTGCTTTCACCAACTCCTGGCATTGTTGACACCCTATATTTAAGAAGCAGGACACATGCAGAAGGCTTTTATTTTATTTTTTGGTTGAATAATGATTTGATTTTTTTTTAATGCACAATAAAAAAATGTATAGAATAATACTTTGCTATGTGTTTTACTTCAAATGACAGTTTGGGAGTAGGCAGGTACATTTAAAAAATACAATCTAAAATTAACAAGGGACACCAACATAGTTGGTATATATCTTTGATATAAAAACACTACGGGATAATGGGGTTGTGGCAACTTGACCAAAAAAAAAAAATACATAATATTATTCTTGATATTACTAGAAAAAAAAGCCTTTTTAAATACGTTTGGCAGAACTCCATCAGTATCACCAGCAAAGCAGCTTCATTATTATCCTATTAAAGAAGAAGAGAATGTGCGCAGCATTTCAACATTTCATAATTTGCCATGTCACGAATGTAAATTCTCCATTAGGAACGCTAGTTTACAAGACCGACCACTTCCGGCTCGTCCTTACTTCTGAGCATGCGGGTTTGTACTTTGGACTTTACGGACTTGTGTACACATGATCGTAAAATCCGACAACAGACATTTGTCCACGGAAAATTTTAAAGCCTGCCATCCAACATTTGTCCGCAGAAAATCCAACAACAATTGTCCGATGGAGCATACAAACGGTCCGATTTTCCACCAACAGCCTGTCATCACTAGGGATGAGCTTCGAGTTGAACTCATGTTCGACTCGAACATCGGCTGTTCACAAGTTCGCCGAACAGCGAACAATTTGGGGTGTTCGCGGCAAATTCGAATGCCGCGGAACACCCTTTAAAAGTCTATGGGAGAATTTAAAAGTGCTAATTTTAAAGGCTTATATGTAAGTTATTGTCATAAAAAGTGTTTGGGGACCTGGGTCCTGCCCCAGGGGACATGGATCAATGCAAAAAAAAGTTTTAAAAACTGCCATTTTTTCAGGAGCAGTGATTTTAATAATGCTTAAAGTCAAACAATAAAAATGTAATATTCCTTTAAATTTCATAGCTGGGGGGTGTCTATAGTATGCCTGTAAAGGGGCGCATGTTTCCCATGTTTAGAACAGTCTGACAGCAAAATGACATTTCAAAGGAAAAAAAGTCATTTAAAACTACTCGCGGCTATTGCATTGCCGGTCCGACAATACACATAAAAGTTCATTGATAAAAACGGCATGGGAATTCCCCACAGGGGAACCCCGAAAGAAAATAAAAAAAAAAAAATGACGTGGGGGTCCCCCTAAATTCCATACCAGGCCCTTCAGGTCTGGTATGGATATTAAGGGGAACCCCAGCCAAAATAAAAAAAAAACGTTGTGGGGCCCCCCAAAAATCCATACCAGACCCTTATGCGAGCACGCAACCTGGCAGGCCGCAGGAAAAGAGGGGGGACGAGAGAGCGCCCCCCTCCTGAACCGTACCAGGCCACATGCCCTCAACAGTGCGAGGGTGCTTTGGGGTAGCCCCCCAAAACACCTTGTCCCCATGTTGATGAGGACAAGGGCCTCATCCCCACAACCCTGGCCGGTGGTTGTGGGGGTCTGCGGGCGGGGGGCTTATCGGAATCTAGAAGCCCCCTTTAACAAGGGGACCCCCAGATCCCGCCCCCCGTGTGAAATGGTAATGGGGTACAAAAGTACCCCTACCATTTCACTAAAAAACTATCAAAAATGTTAAAAATGACAAGAGACAGTTTTTGACAATTCCTTTATTTAAATGCTTCTTCTTTCTTCTATCTTCCTTCATCTTCTTCTTCTGGCTCTTCCTCCGGTGTTCTCGTCCATCTCCTCATCTTCTATCTTCTTCTCCTCGGGCCGCTCCACACCCATGGCATGGGGGGAGGCTCCCGCTCTTCTCTTCATCTTCATCTTCTTCTCCGGGCCGCTCCGCACCCATGCTGGCATGGAGGGAGGCTCCTGCTGTGTGACACGTCTCCTCTTCTGACGGTTCTTTAATAACGGGGGCGGGGCCACCTGGTGACCCCGCACCCCTCTGACGCACGGGGCATGACGGGACTTCCCTGTGGCATTCCCCATGATGTCACAGGGAAGTCCCGTCAAGTCACCGTGTGTCAGAGGGGGGCGGGGTCACCGGGTGGCCCGCCCCCTGTTATTTAAGAACCGCCAGAAGAGGAGACGCGTCACACAGGGGGAGCCTCCCTCCATGCCAGCATGGGTGCAGAGCGGCCCAGAGAAGAAGATGACGAAGAGAAGAAGATAAGAAGATGAAGAAGAAGAGAAGAGCGGGAGCCTCCCCCCATGCCATCAAGGGTGTGGAGCGGCCCAAGGAGAAGAAGATAGAAGACGCCACGGAGGAGATGCTGGATGAGAACACCGGAGGAAGAACCAGAAGAGCCAGAAGAAGAAGAAGATGAAGGAAAATAAAAGAAAGAAGAAGCATTTAAATAAAGGAATTGTCAAAAACTGTCTCTTGTCATTTTTAATATTTTTGACAGTTTTTTAGTGAAATGGTAGGGGTACAAACCGTTACCATTTCACACGGGGGGGTGGGATCTGGGGGTCCCCTTGTTAAAGGGGGCTTCCAGATTCCGATAAGCCCCCCGCCCGCAGACCCCCACAACCACTTGTCAGGGTTGTGGGGATGAGGCCCTTGTCCTCATCAACATGGGGACAAGGTGTTTTGGGGGGCTACCCCAAAGCACCCTCCCAATGTTGAGGGCATGTGGCCTGGTACGGTTCAGGAGGGGGGGCGCTCTCTCGTCCCCTCCTCTTTTCCTGTGGCCTGCCAGGTTGCGTGCTCCGATAAGGGTCTGGTATGGATTTTAGGGGGACCCCCACGTCATTTTTTTAAAAAATTTTGGCCGGGGTTCCCCTTCATATCCATACCAGACCTGAAGGGCCTGGTATGGAATTTAGGGGGACCCCCACGTCATTTTTTTAAAACATTTTGGTTCGGGGTTCCCCTGTGTGCAATTCCCATGCCGTTTTTATCAATGAACTTTTATGTGTATTGTCGGACCGGCAATGAAATAGCCGCGAGTAGTTTTAAATAACTTTTTTTCTTTGAAATGTCATTTTGCTGTCAGACTGTTCTAAACACGGGAAACATGCGCCCCTTTACAGGCATACTATAGACACCCTCAGCTACAAAATTTAAAGGGATATTACACTTTTATTGTTTGATTTTAAGCATTATTAAAATCACTGCTCCTGAAAAAACAGCCGTTTTTAAAATTTTTTTTTGCATTGATCCATGTCCCCTGGGGCAGGACCCAGGTCCCCAAACACTTTTTATGACAATAACTTGCATATAAGCCTTTAAAATTAGCACTTTTGATTATTCATGTTCGTGTCCCATAGACTTTAACGGTGGTCACGTGTTCGAACAAACTTTTTCCTGTTCGCATGTTCTGGTGCGAACCGAACAGGGGGGTGTTCAGCTCATCCCTAGTCATCACACATTTTCCATTGGAAAATCTGATCGTGTGTACGAGGCTTAAGTGTCTCCCTCCACTTCCACACTGACTCGGATCTGATAGGTGCCATCAGGATGGGGGGGAATTGGAGTAATTTCATCTGAAGGAACATGGTCCTCCTCATTCCTCACCCACAGGTCAGGGGTAAAACCCGTATACCAGGCAGTATAGTTTTGTCAGCCCATCTAACTGAAGATGACCCCACACCTTCATCTCTGGACCCACTGAGAAGGAGATAAAAAAAAAAATAAGAAAGAAATATAAGGATGATATACAGTACAGGCATACCCCACTTTTAAGTACACAATGGGGTTTATTTACTAAAGCTGGAAAGTGCAAAATCAGGCTCACTTCTGCATAGAAACCAATGAGCTTCTGACCCCAGCTTGTTCAATTAAACTTTGGTAATTAAACCTGGAGGCTCATTGGTTTCTATGCAGAGTGAGCCTGATTTTGCACTTTCCAGCTTTAGTAAATAAACCCCATTGTGTACTTAAAAGTGGGGTATGCCTGTACAATATTGCATACATTACAGAAACAATGATCTACAATATAGGACGAGATAGTTAAAACGTACTTTTTAAGTTCTCTAAAGGGTGATGGCGATAGATTGAGAAATACATGTCTTGCTTCCTGAGTATCTTCTCAAAGAATGGTGGCTGCTTCAATTCCTGTGAAGATCCCAGAATTCCCAGCTAAGGAACTTCCTTAACTACACATACAGTAAAACAAATAAACAGAACAACTATAGCAATACCAAAAAAGAACGCTAGATGGAGCCTGCACTCCACATATGATTGTCTTATGTAAATTACAAATCTTACATGTAATTTTAACAAAACAGGTACAGATAATCAGCATAGACATCTGGTGGACAGAACACTCCCCGCCTGACATCAAGTGACGTCACTAACAGAGTCCTCTGTAGAAAGCAACAGAATAAGTTCGGTCTCTGGTCTTAAAAATACTTTAACCTCATTCTGTTGGAAGATCTTGACCTTGACCTTACGGACACGATTATCCTTGCTTGGCAGTACTGTGGTGATCAGACCTAAAGGCCACATATTCCTTAGTGCCTGGCAATCTTTCATGAGCACATCACCAGGTTTAAGATTAGGCTTTTCAGTGTGCCACTTTCTCTTTACTTGTAGAGTAGATATATATTGTTCCCTCCATGGGCTCCAGAAGGTATTGCAAGGGTTTGTACTTGTCTCCATTGACGTTTGTAAAGGTCCTTCTCACAAAACTCTCCAGCTGGAGCACAGGCAAAACTAGTCTTTTGCATGAGTAACATGGCAGGTGTGAGGACCACTGAAACTTTGGAGTCATTTGAAATTGATGTCAAAGGTCTGGCGTTAATGGAATCTGTAACCTCTGCCATAAATGTCACTAAACATTCATGAGTAAGCCTTGCAGTTCCTACTTGTAGGAAGATAGAGTCAAAAATTCTGCGGGCTATGCCTATCATTCTCTCCCAAACACCTCCCATGTGAGAAGAGTGAGGTGGGTTGAAGATCCACGTGCAGTCTTGTTCACTCAAGTATCTTTCTACTCTGAGAACGTCCAAGTTAGAAGGAATTTGAAGTTCTTTTACTGCTGCTACAAAATTAGACCCTCTGTTAGAGCAAATGAGTTTCAGTGGGCCTCTGGATTGCAATTAGCTCAGCTAGCTCTGTGGCTAATACGGCAACACAAAGTTCCAGCCTGGGTATGGTGTGTTCGGGAAGTAGTGCAAGTTTTGCTTTCCCCATTACAAACCCTATGTGGCATTGTCCTTTAGTGTCTATGGTTTTCAGGTAAGCTACAGCAGCAATTGCTTTAACAGAAGTATCCGAAAACACACAAAGTCTTTGCATCTGAACGTCTGCAGATGGCAGAGGAGCATATGGGTGTGGAATTTTAAGTTTGGATAGAGCTGTTAGTGAGTCCTTCCACTCTAGCCATAGGTTCTTCCTGTCGGTGGGGAGAGGGTGGTCCCAATCTAGCGACTCACAGGTTAAGTCTCTAAGTAGTGCCTTACCCTGGATGGTGACAGGTGCTGCAAAGCCTAAGGGATCATACAGGCTGTTTATGGTAGACAGGACACCTCTACGGGTAAAGATTTTTTCTTCTATGTTTACTTGGAAAGTAAACGTGTCAGATCTTAAGTCCCAGAGCAAACAAGGCTGCGTTGCATGGGAAGTGAGTCTGTGCCTAGATCTAAGTCCTTTAACTCGTTAGAATGACCTTGAGCAGGAAAGGCTTCTAAAACTTCTCTACTGTTGGAAGCAATCGTGTGAAGTCTTAAGTTGGAACAAGCAAGCATCACCTGAGTTCTTTTGAGGAGACTGATTGCGGCTTCATTTGTGGGTAGTGATTTCAAGCAATTGTCTACAAAGAAATCCTTGTCCACAAACTGTCTGACATCTGACACAAACTCTGACTCTCCCACTCTAGCAGAGGCCATATATAGCAACTGCAGGGGAAAGGATTGATGCCAAATATATGCACCCTCATGCGGTATTCTGTGATGTCTCCAGAGGGGTCGTTGTCTCTGAACCAGAGAAATTTCAGAAAGTTTCGGTGTTCCTCTTTTACAAGAAAGCAATAGAACATTTGTTGTATGTCTGCCATGAACGCGACTGAATCTTTACGAAAGCGGAGAAGTACTCCTAATAGTCTGTTGTTCAGGTCAGGGCCAGAGAGAAGGACATCATTTAGACTAGAATGACACCCTCATGCTTGGCGCTGAAATCGAACACCACTCTAATCTGCCCTGGCTTCTTAGGGTGATAGACCCCAAATATGGGTAAGTACTAACATTCCTCTGAGTCTTTGAGGTTTGGGGCTATCTCAGCATGACCATTCTGGAATATTTTCTCCATGAAGGAAAATAAATGTTCTCCCATCTCTGGTTTCCTTTTAAGATTGTGTCTTAGGAAAGTGAGGCGTTTATATGCTAGTTCTCTGTTGTTAGGCAAACATCGTCTTTGTGGCCCAAAGAGAAGAGGTGCAACCCAGCTATTAGTCACATCTTTCTCCATACTCCTTTTCATAACTTCTAGGAAGAGCCTATCCTCAATGGACATTGCTACCTGGTTATCTTCCTTTGTTCTCTTGAACACTGTGCTTCCTAAGTCGCTTTGGTCATCGTCATAGCTGTCACAGAGGGGACTTAGGAAGGGAAGAGGTACAGGGTTGTTGTGTGGTAGCCCCTTTATGAGGATATGATTTTGACAGGATTGGAAAAGAAGGACGACCGTTCGAGAGTACTAGTGAGCAGGTTATTAACAGATGCCAGTTTGTGTGCACCTCCCAGGCAAACATCACCTATAATGACCCACCCGAGATACAGTTTGTGGGCATATGGGGCGTTTTGAGGACCGTTGATCAGTTTTCTTACTTTGTGGACTTGCAAGATACCTCTCCCTAGGAGTAAGATTATCTGCGCCTGATCATCTAGTTCTGGTATGAGATGTGCTATGTGGTTCAAGCGAGTCTGGTGAAATGCTGCGTCTGGTGTGGGAATCTCTGATCTGTTGTCTGGCATCTGGTTGCACTCTATTATGGTCGGTAAGGGTAGGCATGTCTTACCATCCATTAATTCAATTTGTAGGCCGTCAGCTCTTCTCCCCGCTGTTTCCACTGTGCCTGCACAAGTCCTAAGGGACTAAGGGCTGCTGGGGCCCTTAAGGTTTAGAATGTCAAAAAACACAGATCTAGCTAGTGACTTATTACTCTGATCATCCAAGATGACGTAAAGCTTGACTGCTTTGTCTTTGCATCCTTTTGGGTAAACTCTCACGAGTCAGATTTTAGAGCAGGATCTGTCACCTGTACTTCCTTTGCAGACTTCAGTGCACTGTGAAGTGATTGCTATGGTGTCTGTACTAGAGTCTTTGGTCTCCCTGCATTGCTCCTTGTCCCTATGAACGGGTGGGAAAGTTCTTGGAGTAGGCCTTGGGTTTAGAACTGTGTTGTGCTCTGTGCTGTCACATTCTTTACTTTTGACACTGACCTTACAGTCCTTGGTGAAGTGTGTGGACGAAGAGCAGCACTTGTAATAGAAGTTGTTCTCTTTAAGGAAAGCTTTGCGATCCTGGATGGTCTTTGTCCTGAAGGCTCTTCATTTCAGAAGAGGATGTGGCATCTTATGTAGAAGGCAGAACTTAGTAGGGTCGCTGTCTTGATCCTCTGGCCGAGACTCTGCAAATCTGTGGGAAGAAATGTTAGTTTTGTGCACTGCTACTGGAGCTCTGAGTTGTTTAGGACCAGAAGAAGTGGTATAAGACACTGGAAAAATGAAGCTGGGATCATCTTTCGTTCCTGCTTGTCTGTCTACAAAGTCCACAAATTCACTAGAGGGTGGAAAAGGCACATCGTGTCTTCGTTTGTAGTTACAGCCATGAGTAATCCATCTTTCGTGTAACTCATAAGGAAGTTTTTGTGCTAAGGAGTTAATACCTCTAGCAGAGTCACGATAAGGAAGGCCAGGTAAGTCCCCTTCTGCTTTAGCCACTTGTAACTCCATACACAGGTCACTGAATTCCATGAGTCTTTGGTAACCCTTGCTAGCAATTTTTGGGAAGTCTTCTATCCTTTTAAACAGTGTACTCTCTATAGTCTCTGGTGAGCCATAACATCTATCCAGTCGGTTCCAGATGTTTGTAAGGCCTATCTCAGGGTGGTTTATGTTAATGTCTCTGATCCTTTTGGCATGTTCAACAGAATCATTGCCAAGCCACTTTACAAGGAGGTCTATCTGCTCCCTGCAGGATAGAACTAGACCTTAAATGGCACTCTGGAAAGGAGGAGCACAACGCCCTGTAGTGTTGAGGGCGATCACTAAATTTGACAAGTCCTTGGGTAACTAACTCACGTTTGGCAAGGAACTTGGCAAAGTCTACAGGAGCCTGATTGGCATTGGGTTAGGCTGATGGTGTATTGTGGTGTGGTGTATAGGCATACCTGGTAGAAGTCTCTTCTTTAGGCGTGCTGGGCTCATCCTTGCATAAGATTGGTTGTTCATATCGGTTTGTTGCATACCCTCTTGGAGTGAAGACAGCTGTTTGTATGAAGGCTGGGTACCTCGTGGAGTAGAAGGTTTGGTTGGGACTGGGTAGTCTGGATCTCTGTCAGAATTTTCTTGCTGGTAGCACTGGGGTCCAAGGTCATCTTGTTGCTGCTTTATTTGATGTGACTCACTGACGTCATGTTTAATTTCTTGCTGTGGGATGTTGCTTGGGTCACAGTGCTGGTAGACATAATCTGACGTGCGTTCTGAAGAAACTTGTTGGTCTTCCTCTAGACCCGCTATGCTGCTGCCTACTCTTGGTTCATCGTAGACGGCTGCTTCTAAAGGTTCTGCTCCTGCAATGGCTGAAGCAGCATCTTGGTCCACTGCCAGCTTCTCCATGTTAGCTTCTAAGATAGCTTGCTGCAATTTCAGAAATGCTTCCTGCTGGGCTAACTCTTCCTCCAGGCGTAATCTTTCCTTCTCTCTCTCTTGTTGCATGCGTACTCTTTCCTTCTCTTTCTCTTGTTCCTGCCTCACCCTTTCTGCTTCAAGGTGGGCCTTTTCTTTTTTCATCTGCAACTCTTGGTCTGAGAATGCGGCCCTGGCTTTCGCTGCTTCGGCTTTCGAACGGGTGATAGCTGCTGCATTTGCGACAGATGACCTTGTTCGTGATCGTGTTTTAGAGGAAGATGTCCCACTGTGAGACATGGCTGCGGGAAGAAGCTGTTCCGCTGTATAGAGACTGCTCTAATGTCATTGCTGCTTGACAGAGCGCGTCTCCGCGTAGCGTGGCTGCTTGCTTCTCCTGCTGCAGACCTGATTCTTTAAGGCTTCTGACTGTATGGATACTGCGTAGCCCCGGGCTGTACAGACTTCCGAAGTCAGCTCATCTTCCCTTCAGAGGTCAGCTTAAAAATTTCACTGGTCTGTCTCAAGGACATATAGCTAAACGTTCTTGTCCCATAAACTTCAGATACCATATTTCTTTGATCTCAGTTTTATTAGAACAAGCCAGGTGAAACTACAAAATAACAGAAATAGACCTCAATAAGTACAATATTGCATACATTACAGCATACATTACAAAAACAATGATCTACAATATAGGATGAGATAGTAAAAATGTACTTTTTAAGTTCTTTAAGGGGTGATGGCGATAGATTGAGAAATACATGTCTTGCTTCCTGAGTATCTTCTCAAAGAATGGTGGCTTCTTCACTTCCTGTGAAGATTCTACCCAGAATTCCCTGCTTACTAACAACTTCCTTAACTACACATACAGTAAATTAAATAAACAGAACAACTGCAGCAATACAAAAAAGAAAAAAAGAAAAAAGCTAGATGGAGCCTGAACTCCACATATGATTGTCTTATGTAAATTACAAACCTTACATGTTATTTTAACAACACAGGTACAGATAATCAGCATAGACACCTGGTGGACAGGACAACCCGTACATCAGAAGGCTTTAAAGTGGTTGTAAACCTCAGACATGAAATCTAAACAAAGAACATATAGCTAAAGTTTTTATTTGCCTCTCTCCAAAGATCTATGTTCTCTCTGCTGTCTAAATCCTCTGCTATCAGCATGAGATGTTTTCTGACATGTTTCTGACAAGTTTCCCAAACAGGGGAGGGAGCTGCAGCACACAGTTTGTGATTGACAGCCAAAGCTCTGTTTCTGTGTGCTGTGTAAGAGGGGAGAGGAGGGGGTGTTTATTCACTCCAGTCAGCTCTCAGAGTTCTCATACAATGCTTTGTGTGTTTGTGAAAAAATCCCTTTCATCTCTGAGTTTTGCAAGTATGTACAGGACAAATGGTTGTAAGTACACAGGTACAATGTATGTGGGAGAATTTGTTTCATCTCTGTGTATCACCTGAGGCCAATCACTTCATTGGTTACAGGTAAGGGTTTACAACCACTTTGAAGGATAATTTCACCTTTAAAAAAAAAATAAATCCACATCTTTTTGAAGGTAAAAAAATGCATTTATTATTTATTTTATTAGACACCTTTAAAGCCTTGCACCTGCGATCAGCAGATTGTGGGTGCATGGCAGGGCTCTTGCAGACTGTTTGTGTAAGCTGTTTGCTCGTACCCCTAAGGCCCCTTTCACACGATCGGACCGTTCAAGTCCGCCTGTCAGTTTTGATGGCGGACCTGAACGGGCGCTCCATGTTAGCCTATGGAGCAACGGATGTCAGCGGAGACATGTCCGCTGACATCCGACCCGGTCCGATCCGCTAAAAGCAGATGGATGGCCCTATGTCCAGGTCCATCGCTGGTGGATCGGATCAGGTGAAATCTGATGAAAACGGACATGCTGTCCGTTTTCCTCCGATCCCTCCATAGGCGGCAGCAGCACCTGACAAGCCCCTCCCCGCTCAGTGAGCAGAGAGGGATCAACGGACTGATCTCACGCTGAGACGGCGGACCGAGGCGGGCTCCATGGAAACGGAGTCCGCCTCGTGTGAAAGGGGCCTTACAGGCAGGCAGTTACACGCATCAATGAGCTACCTAGACCGCTCAACAGCACCCTGGTAGTTCATTCAGAAATTACAAGCAGACAGCTGCAAAGGATGATGTCAGTAGTTGTTCTTCTATTCACAGAACTCTGTGAATGAATGATGCAGCCAGGTAGCTTTTGAGGGGAGCTCACACCATTTCCTAAAACATAGAACATAGAAAAGTGACTACAGAAAAAGGACAGAGTGGTCCATCGAGTCTGCCCGCTCTTTTTTTTGTATACACGTTTTATATATTTTTTTGTCTGCATATAGATCAAGGTTTGTCCCAAGCATGTTTGAAGCCATTTAGTGTTGACTGGCTCACTGCCTTTGTTTGAAGTTTATTCCAAGCATCAACTACTCTTTCAGTAAAATAATGCTTTTTATGATTAGTTTTGAACTTTCCTCCAGTTAGTTTGAGGTCATGTCCCTGTGTTGTTGATTTTAGTTTCATATTGAAAATACCGCCCTCCTGAACCTTATTCGCCCCCTTGATGTATTTAAAAGGTTTCCGTCATGTCTTCTCTTTCCTTTTTTTCCTCCAGACTGTACATATTAGGTTCCTGAAGTCAATATGTTTTATCCCCCAGACCTTTCACCATTTGTTACCTGTCCCTGGAATCGTTCTATCTCATCAATAAAACATTTTTGGTGTGAGGTCCCCCAAAATCCATAGCAGACCCAAAGGGCCTGGTATGGGTGGGTGGGACCTGCAAGCCATTTTGTATATAGAAAAAAATATCTTAACCACTTCCCTACCCGCCTATAGTCATATGACGTCCACAGATGGGATCTCCCGTCCTGGGATTTCCGGCCGTCTAGGGGGCGCGTGCGCGCCCGCCGCATTCCTCGGGACTCGGTGCATGTGCCCGGCAGCCGCGATGTCCGCTAAAAAAATTAAAAATATTTTTTTTAAAAAAATGCCATAAATCTATCCCGTATTTTGTAGACATTATAACTTTTGCGCAAACCAATCAATATACGCTTATTGCGATTTTTTTTACCAAAAATATGTAGAAGAATACGTATCGGCCAAAACTGAGGAAAAAATGTGTTTTTAAAAAAAAAATTGGGATATTTATTATAGCAAAAAGTAAAAAATATTGTGTTTTTTTCAAAATTGTCGCTATTATTTTGTTTATAGCGCAAAAAATAAAAACCGCAGAGGCGATCAAATACCATCAAAAAAAAGCTCTATTTGTGGTGAAAAAAGGACGTCAATTTTTTTGGGTACAACGTCGCACGACCGCGCAATTGACGTTTAAAATGCGACAGCGCTGAAAACTAAAAATTGGCCTGGGAAGGAAGGGGGTGAAATTGCCCGGTATTGAACCGGTTAATGTTGGGTCTTTTGTTTACAATCTGCCGTCAGAATCTGGTTGACAGCATAGATGAGTCATTTGTTGTTAGGACACTGGCAGGTGCCTGCTCCATAACAACCAATGACTCATCTCTGCCAGCTGACACAGTAGTGTCAAAAACTGCATAAAAAAAATCTTCAAAAACTAATATCAGATCAAATCGCAGCTGCACTAGTGTGAACCTAGTCTAAATCTGAAATGTAAACATGTGATAATACTAATTAATAGTAGCAATTATAATTACTCTATCAAATTATCTGCAACTATAAAGGCTAATTACTTATGTGAAAAAGTGCAGCACTAAAAAATGTTTTAGATAATATATAAGATTATTAGATATATTACAACCGGTAATATTTTGCAAATCTGTGATGCCACATGAAAATATAGTGTAAAAAGTAATTATAATAAAATAGTGGTCCAAGTTGCATGGACCTAGTCCATAGATAAGTGACACATATATTTAGTCCATAAAGGTGACACAACAAAATGTGACACAAAAAAGTAGAAAGTGTGTTGATAGAAGATCCACCACCGCTCTGAATGGAGGCTTACCAGAAAAAATGGACCCAGGTGGGCTTATACCCACAGGGTCGATCAAGCTTGTAAAGTGGGGATCCTTGATGTGGAGTGTGTAGAGGTGGATAAGAAAGAGCAGACAACCCACACTCATCTGTCTTGCACTCGGGCCACCTTGAACCGTGCCTTCTGTGGTAGCTGCCATCAAGGATCCCCACTTTACAAGCCTGATCGATCCAGTGGGTATAAGCCCACCTGGGTCCATTTTTTCTGGTAAGCCTCCATTCAGAGCGGTGGTGGATATTCTATGAACACACTTTCTACTTTTTTTGTGTCACATTTTGTTGTGTCACCTTTATGGACTAAATATATGTGTCACTTATCTATGGACTATGTCCATGCAACTTAGACCACTATTTTATTATAATTACTTTTTACACGATATTTTCACGTGGCATCACAGATTTGCAAAATATTACCGGTTGTAATATATCTAATAATCTTATATATTATCTAAAACATTTTTTAGCGCTGCACTTTTTCACATAAGAATATATTCCCTTGCAAGACTAGATCGCTTGTTGCGTGCCAGCTGCTCATTTAATTTATAGCAGGCAGCGCGATATATACACTTTTTTTTGTTTCCATATAAAGGCTAATTAGTTTGCCAGTATACGAAGCACAACACATTGTAGTACAAATATATAGAATGGAACCTTTCCTGTTTCTTTAATATAAGGCACAATGCAGAGTCTTTTTAAAAAATATATAACCAAGGATGTGAAAATATTAATAAGTTGATTATCAGCTGCAGTGAAAAAATGTGCTGTGCAAATGAACTAGTAAAAATAAATCACTACACCAAGCTAAATGTCAAATATATCATAAACAGATGACATAAATTGTATGTGCTCCCTGCTACAAAGACCAGTCATAGGTGGGGGCAGTGGCCACTTTTTTGTACAAGATTATATTAGTCAGGCAACGCACTGACACCCTTGCTGCCATAGTGCTATGTGCTGGGTGTTCAGTGTGACCCTGTACCTTTACGGAGGGGGGCTCCTTCCAGGCTCACCTGTTCCCTACCTATCCATTATAAATGCTTCCAAGATGGAGACTTTCAATTGTTAGGGACTGCAGGAAACAGGGTGCCTTGGCGGGGCCTGCGGCTTACACATGTATTTGCAAATGTGTGCAACTAAATCCCTGTTATTAACGCATATTGTTAGTCAGGTCAATTCGGTTGGTCGCTGACTGGTTGGTAAGCTTGAGCTTGGAAAACCCTTTATATTTGTTTGACATGCGTTGCCATTCCAGTGCTCCTTGCTACAAAGACAAGTCATAGGTGTGGGCAGTGGCCACTTTTTTGCACTTGACTTACCTGTCCCCTACCTATCCATTATAAATGCATGTGCCTCCAAGATGAAAACTTTCAGTAGTTAGGGACTGCAGGAAACAGGGTGCCTTGGCGGGCCTGCAGCTTACGCATGTATTTGCAAATGTGTGTAACTAAACCCGTTCTTAATGCATATTGTTAGACAGGTGAATTTGGTTGGTCGCTGGCTGGTTGGTAAGTTTGAGCTTGGAAATCCCTTTATATTTGTTTGAGAGCTATCAGCAGCCCAGCGGGTGACTGATCATCCAAGAGGGAGCTGAGCGGTAGCCGAGCTGAGTGCTGAGACCGCCGTGGATGAGACCCCTGAGTGGGACGGAGCGGGTCTTGCTGAAGTTTTCTGAAGTTTTTACCAGCGGCACTGATAACTGGCGAACTACTCTGTCAGGGTGAGAGCCCACTACAAAGCACACTATCAGCATATACGGAGCAGGTGCCAAGACACAGCTATTCAGAGCCTGATAGGGGGTCCATAAAGCCCAAACCCAGAATTGGAAGGTTTGAAATTGTGACTCAGGAGCTGGGAAATGGACTCCCTGGAACCCCGGTAGACTTTGGTGTTGCTCATGCATACTGTGGCCCCTTTGTTTCTGTATGATCAGCATACCACTGCTTTAATCAAGATGCTACAGCTGCTTAGCTTTCGACCTTTACATCTACCCTGATAGTGGCCCTTAGATGCTTACAAACTCTTCACTTGCTCCAAGTTGAAGGTATACTGCAACTAACAATTATTTTCATAATTGATTAGTTGGCTGATGATTGTTTCGATTAATTGGATAAAAACCTAAAAAAAAAAAAAAAAAAAAAAAGTGTGGTGTAGAATTTAGTTACTATAAGTATAAAAATACATTTTCTTTCTTGAATCTATCTATAAGTAGTGGCAGATATAAATAACCAGCTATATGGTTAGGGAACAAAATAGCTAATCCACTCTGCGAATACAGACAGAACACACAGGTTTCCCACGCAGGGGTTCTTCTCCAGCAAACAAACACAACAGAAAATGCTAGCCCACCTGGCTCTCTTTAGCAGTACCTCTGTCCTTTATCCTGGTCACACAGACCACCGGATTCCTCAATGTGGATGGCTTCACTTTAGCGCCCACAGCTCTGCTCTGGCCTTAGTCCTCAGGCTGTTACACTGCCTCTTGCAGTCACATGTTCTGGCTGCCTCCTGCAGCCCCTCTGACTCCTGGAGACCTCCTGTCTCTCTGGGTGTGAAGCAGTCTCCAACTGGGAGCCATGAGGTCTTCCCATACCCTATAAGTGCTGTGCTCACCTAAGAACACACCCTGCTGGTAATCTACAAAGTCTGGACACAGGGTTGGAGATCCCGTCCCACCCAAGACATTATGGAATCTCCAAACTACAGAGCCCCAAGACCGAATACCAAAACCTGGAGAAAGCTGCGAAAGCAGTTTTCTCCAGTCCACATTTATGCTCTGTAGCCTTCCACCAAGCAAATGTGCATACCCTGTGTCCCCCAAACTATCAATTTTACCTTGACAGCATCTCCTACTGTCACATATCCCCTCCCCTTGTTTCAAACCCAAAGGGGGCGGAACACACCAGCCCGAATCCTTGATTGGGGCACCTCTGCGCCAGCTGTTCACTGCGTAGGCCCAATCTTTTTTTGGGTGCGTTTCCAGGCATGCCCTACCCTGGATCACAACGGGGTCCTATAGTTCTGTACCCTCAGCCTACTCCCTCTGTCCTTGGGGTTCCTGAGCTCACATTTCTTTTCTGGTGGCCCTCTGCCTTTCCTGCTACTTCCTTCCAACTCAGTTTCCAGATTCTGTAGGGAACCTGCTCCAGACACTACGCCTGATGAGGAACCACCTTTTCCCTCACTGGTACCTGTTTTCCCAATCACAATAGGTCTCTTGGGTTTACCAACTCCTTTGCCGTTACCCTTGACTACCAACTTCCCAGAGCTCAATATCTGTTTATCATGCTCATTTTCCAAGAAAAAATTAATTTTCATATCCAGGCCACTATTTACATTAACATTCAGTAATACGCCACCCTTTTCCCAATTACCGATACCGTCAGTTGTTTCTTGTTCAGGGTTTGTTAGGGCCAGGCCCAAGGAGGGACAACACACAGGTGAGCAGCTAGTCCCTATGGGACCTTCACAAGGCTTCACTTCACCTGTTGTGCAAATCGGCTTCACTTCACCTGTTGTGCAAATCTCTGTGGGCAGTTGTCCTAACAAACTGACATTGAACAACGCATGACCCCTTTCTAGCCAAACCAATCTTTGCCAGCTCACACTTTTCCCATGTCACAATTTTTGTTCCTCTCCATACTATATTTAAGAGCGTCTCGGGGTACCCCAACTTGTACTTCTCTGCAGGTGACAGACAGAATCTCTGCTTTTGCCGCATCCATATCTGGCCCTTCCTCCTTAGGAGGTCTAGCGGGTGAGGCAGTATCTGCTCCATTTACTAAACCCTGCTCAGCCACACTTTGGACCACACTAGCAAAGATGTCCATCGCCACAAAAGGCAGAGAGACCTCTGATGTCTCCAGCAGCCCCCCAAAGCACCTTCCGTACTGAACCGTATCTAGAAGCACCCTCACAGTGAACTGTGAGATCACTTGCCAGACTATTAATAAGAACTGTACCACCCAGTTCCACTGGTGATTAATGTTACCCAGCACAGCTTGCATTACCTGGCTCCACCCTTTGGTACCATGCAGCACTACCACATCCGACTGTAATGGAGGCACCCAGGTATACAAGGAATGAATGTGCTTTCACCAGTTCAAGCAGTTCCACTAGCATATCTGTAATTTCTACACACTCCACATCAATATGCAAAACATTTTTAGGTACCTTTCCCTTATCAGAGACATGGAGGGGCTCATTCACTGAAGCGTGAGGGGCCGAGACATGTAAAGGGGCCTCCACCTCACTGGAGGTATTCATCACAGCCTGACACTCCTCTGAACCACTGTCAGACGCATGTCTCCTACTCATGCCCTCTAACTCACCAATAAGCCTCTGCAAGTCAACATTTATTACCATGTCACCTTGACATTTAGCTGCTGGGCTGTGAACACCATATCTGCCATGCATGCGCCCTGATCTGGTCCTTCCGACTGGAGGGAAACAACCCTTGCTGGGATCCTCAACCATCGATCGCTCTGCAATCTCCCTGTCTGGCATAGCAGTTGTTGTATTCACACCCCTGTCACTCAACATAGCTTTGTCTAATATAGCTAGTAATTGATTGGGCCAACTGTCCCAATCCATTGTGCTTCCATTATGAGGGCTCAGCAGTACCTCATCATCTGCTCTAGGAGGCACCTGGGATTCTGCAGCACGAACAGTACCTTTGTCAGTTCTATATAAATTACATTTTGACAACATGCTTTTACTCTTTGTTAATGCTTCATCAAACAAGGCAGGCTGCAATACACCATCACCACCTTGCTCTGGGGACGCTAACACACTCAGCTGTGTACCTTCAGCTTTGGCCAGCTGACTTAACCCCTTACTAACTGGGTTACACATATGGTAAACGGACTGCTCACACAAACTCTCACTGCATGGTGTAGACCCAGTTTGTTCCACCAGAGCAAATTCAGTGCTGTCCTGGAAAATCTCTGGCTCAAACGCATGGAGAGCCCCTGAGACTTCCATGGAAAACCCTGTGGCTCTGTGTCTGGTTGCCAAGGGACACATCCCTCTTTCCTCATTACTTTTGAACACATCACAATAAGCACATGTATCAGCAATACCTTTACCATCAGCATTCATAGACATAGCAGTGTAATAAGCTTTAATAGGCTGTTTTTGGTCAGAACACACAGTACCCTGTGTACTGCTCAGCACACCACCCTTCCTCTCCAAAGGCATTCTTTTGCCCACTAGGGTGGCTCCACAGTTGTCCTGGGAAACCACGTGCCTCACCACTGTGGGCTCCTGGGAGGTTTCCCTGGGCATCTCTGTAGCACCTGTCACAAGGGAACCTGGCACACAAACTGTATTGGTCACCCCTAGCTTCCCACTTCCAGCACTTTGGTGGATTACACCGGGCACATACAGAGTCCAGTCTTTTTGAGTTCTTAACCTTGCTGCAGGTTGAGCTTCAACCTGCATCTCCCCACTAGTCTGGGGTAGCACACTGCAGCAAGTCCATTTTTATACCTTCTGCCGATCTCCCAGCTGGACATACTCCCACTTCACTGGGATCAGTCCCACAAACTGCAACAGTCTTACCATAATCTGTAGCAGGTAACTCTGGCTTCATTTGAGTATGTTGTCTATCCTTTATCGCACTTTTACTGGCCAGCTCTCCCTGGTGGCCATAGGACAAAACTGCAGCAGCCACTTCTGACTTCTTAGCACCCTCTGCAGGCACAACAGGTACTTCCTCGCTGTTTCCAGAGGTGACTGAAAACATGTGACTTTGCACAAAAATCTGGGCTTGCAGATAAAGACTTCTGCCCAGTAACTACATCTCCAGGCATGTTCCATAACCTGAGACAAGAAAAATATTACATGCCCCAGTTGACCACATTCCAGGCATGGTACATTTATGCACATATCTTTAGTGGGACGCCACTCCACATCTCCACTGCTCCTCCTTCCGGTTAACACCCGATATCTTGTTGCTAAGGGAGATGGCACTCTTCCAGCTGTACTTTGCTGACTCTCCCAAATGCATCGACTTTGCGCTCCTTGAAGCATTGTTGCTTTCACTCTGCCACGATCCTCTGTCG